>NC_136902.1:32372817-32482817 GCF_949606895.1 Notothenia rossii | reverse complement strand
GAGGCGTGAATTATTCATTTGTGCCGTTGAGATAATAAGAAATGCAAAAGGAGTAAAAGCGAACGTGTTTTTTTAAAGTTATTAATTATTCTCTATCTGACGCTGTAGCTTTCACACTCAAGTGTTGAGGGGAAGTTTTCATTCCATTTCCTTTTTGCAGTCATTCATCTCGGGTCTTTTTGTTCAACTTCGAACTTACTTCAGCTGGCCTTGAATTGGATAAAAGCTGGGACTGGTGTTATCATTGGCAGAATCAGATTAATGAGATTGTAAAGATCAAAAGACAGGTTCCTTCAAGATAAATTCAATGATTTTCAGCCATGTTTTTTGTAGCCAACACCAGGGCTTATTTGAGTATCACACATTTCATTTTATCCCAGGAGGGTATCTACAATGTATTATTTGCTTTAAAGTGGACAGTTAAAATATTACTTCATGCCATTTTCCAGATTCATTGATGTTCCAAAGGTTGGCCATTACATTTATCTGGAAAATTATCACAAATACAGTATGTAGTTTATAGAATAGTAGTAGTATTGCCTTTTGTAAAAAAAACAGCATGTATCTTTTGACCAGGGCTACTTTTATGGCCTAGAAATAAAGGGGAATGCTTGGAATTTAGCATTGCTCTCCCACAAAGGTTGGGCCTCACAAGCAACTTAAGCAAAAATAAAAAGGTTAATTGAAAAGCATAGGCTTATAAAAGCATATCAAAAACACTAAACCCCTTTTAAACGGTGGGGAGCACATACTGTAATCTGCCTGCTGATGTTACAGTTGATTTATGTAGCATTGAATTTAAATAACAGAAAAAGTAAATTGTTGAGAAAATCTGTTGAGCTAACTAGGCAGTTAGCCATTCAAAAGGAAAACAAAGTATAATGGCTTATTCTTGATCAACCATATGGATAATTGTATATAACATATAAAGATAGCTAAACAACATTAAATAATTCACAGGAAAAGTGGTCATAAGCTAAAAGCTAAGCTAGCAAACATGCTATGTTCAAGGTACAGTTACTCTATCTGGGGCCGTTACTACATTACATGTTAGACACTTTTATCCAAAGTGAATTACATACTCAATACTGTGGACAATCCCCACAGGAGCAATTTGGGGTGAAGTGTCTCAGGGACACAACGACATGCTGACTGCAGTGGGGTTTGAACCTGTTCTGAACACCAACACACTAGTCCACTACACCACACGCCTCCCTACATGATTCCATTGTTCTACAACTGTTCTCCTACTGTTCTCTCCCCTTGTCTTCTTCTCTTTCTTGTCTTGGGAACAGAAAGAGCAGTGGACAGTCAGATGAATGACCTCGGCCTCTAACACACTCTGTCTTCCTCTTTATGTCTATCTGCGATAGCCTTATAGCCAGGAGACACATAGGAAGACCTCTGGAAAAGGAGAGCAGCACTCACATATGTGTTGGACTGTCAGTCCTCCTGCTGGGCTGTCATTCATCTCCACTTTGGCACATTTGTCACAGCTATTGACAACAACAAGTGACTTCCTTTAGCATATAGGCAGAAATGTCAGACTGGTGGAGTAGCTTTAGCATATTAGCACAGGTGGTAAAAACACAACAAATGTGCATGTAGATACTGAAACATGCACGCCTTTCCTATGTCTGCGCATCTGCCTGCGCTTGTGTCTGCTTATGTGAGTGTCTGTCGCCCTAGTCGGATGTGTAATTACAAAGGAGAGACGATAAGCCAGTTTTTTTCTCTCCTCTCCTGTGGGAGCTCACAGCTAATTATAGAGCCAGCGGAGCTTCAAATTGCCATTTAAAACAGCCATACGGTGGGAGACAATAACACACTCCCCTGGTGGTGTCACCGCTGTGTAGTAAGTGTGTCTGCACGGAAGTATCACAGAAGAGATATGGCAATGGAAGCAGCAACAGTAGGGAGAAAAAAGCCTGCAGCCCTGTTAGCTGAAAATGACTGATTCCAGCAACAGGAAGTGGACTGTAGACTGTCCCTGTTAGTAGACTGAAGCTAACGGTGTGTAGACAGCTTTAGGGGAAGATTAAGAAGTGACAGGTTAACGTGTGGAGTGAGGTAAACATTATTAAAGGGGAACGTTTATTTATTCGTTTTTATTTAGTAATCTAATGTGGGCAAATAGCTATAACTCCATTATAAGTAATCAGAGAGAGAATTATTCTCCTAAAGGTAAATGCTATTCCCAAATTGGGGTTGAATAAGATACTTATCCATAGTAAGTGTATGACCTACAGTGGATGGCGGCTAAACACCAACAGTTTGAAGAATCTAACTAAAAAGTGCTGCCGAAGGGGGCAGCAACATGGTGTATTTAAGCAACCTAAACAATCGATATCCTTCACAAAACGTGCACAGTATGGAAAACATTCTCCACTTTAAATATCTGTCTGTGTATCTGTCTTTCCAAGAGGGAACTGAAGATGTTACCTTTACTCACTCAAAAAACCTCCATTGACAAAAACAGTCTTTTCTTAACATAGGGTGTCCCTGGTCTACCGTTGCCTTGATAAGTTAGTCTACTGTATGTAATACTCACTGTGTGAAGACCTCCTAAAACCCCACTTCAAAACATCCAAAGTGTCCCTTTAACTACAGAGTACTCAAAATAAACTCCCAAGTCACTCATCTGAGGACAATCTCTAGCTCTTAGGCAAGATTGAAAACAGAGGAAGAGAGAAGAGCTAGAGGAAAGGAGGGGGATGGAGAGAAGAAGGATGCTGAGAGTTTGGGGTAGAGTGAGGGGGAAAATATGGAGGGAGAGATAAGAGAGAATTAACGTAAAGAAAGAGGGAGGAAGGCTAAAGAGAGGACAAGGAGGGATTGTGTGGCCTGCGGTGGAATGTGCTTTGAGTGAACGATCAGTGGCAACACACACACACACACACATGCAACAATCTGTCTGACTCTGGTCATGCTTTACTTACACAGGAATCCCACTGTCTCTCACTTGCTCTCTCTGTCATACGCGCACGCGCGCGCACACACACACACACACACACACACACACACACACACACACACACACACACACACACACACACACACACACACACACACACACACACACACACACACACACAAAACTAAAGTGACCTTGCAATAATAGACGCAATCCTCATGACTTTAAACACACTTACCTTTGTTCTAACACATACATGTACAGTACACGTACATACATACACACACAAACACACATTGGTATTCTACTAGTATTCAAATGAGTATAGTGGGAGAGGGGATATATAAGAACATGTGATCATGGTAGACATGTGTGTGCAGTGTGTATGTGCAATCTTTACTGGTGTGTTTCCTGACAATACCCCCTCAGGTTTACATGGGCCGTAACTCATAGTAAATTAATTACCAGCATGGGTGTGTGTGTGTGTGTGCGTGTGTGTGTGTGTGTGTGTGTGTGTGTGTGTGTGTGTGTGTGTGTGTGTGTGTGTGTGTGTGTGTGTGTGTGTGTGTGTGTGTGTGTGTGTGTGTGTGTGTGTGTGTGTGTGATAGAGTTACAGTCCATTAGTGTAATGAGTGTAAGAGGAGCGGTAATCAGACACCAGTGCTATCTGTAACTAACACCAGGTTAGATACAGTCAAGTTAGGCCTCATTCAAACCCATTATAATGGGAACTGACATTGATGAATGCTAATAAACTACATCATTAATATCGTTAATATATTTTGTGTGTACTGTTCTTTTTTACTTTGGAAAGGATCTTCCTCTAAAAAAACACGACAAGAGTCACAGAGTTGACTCAAATCAGGGACATGGCAGGCACGTAGAAGGCTTTTAGACCTTTGATGATCAGACTACCGTAATTTTCGGACTATAAGCCGCGCCTTTTTTCCCATTTTTCGACGCTGCGGCTTATATAACGGTGCGGCTAATCTATGGATTTTTACAGCTAACGGCCACTAGGGGACCTCCTAAATCTATGGATTTTACAGGTTACAGTCCACTACCTTTAACTCTATGGGCTCTATGGCCGGTCCGCGCCCCCCACCTTTAAGCGGCGGGCTCCAGCAGGAAAAGCTGGAGGCCGGAAAAGAGTGAGACAGGTAGCGCGCAAAAATAAAAGTGGAACCGAGAGTGGTACGAGAGACAGAACGAGAGCAAGACAGACAGACATTACGAGAGCGAGACAGTTTGTCCCCGTACCACTGGTTGAAAACCACTGCTATAGATCACTGCCGGTACGTGCGCTGGGAGCGCACCGTTTAAGTTTGAAAGTTGAAAAGTTTCTGTGTCTGAAACGCTATGTGATAAAGTACAGTTTACACAGGACAGTACATGTTCTGTAGCTACTATTGCACTAAATGGTAACACTTGAATACGTTATGCAAATATGCAACTTGTTTGTTGAAATGTTAATAAATGGGAGCTTCCTCAAACAGCCATCTCTTTCCCGACAATCCCCTCTGTGCACGAACCCTTATGGTAATTAAACATTAAAACACCTGCGGCTTATAGTCGAGTGCGGCTTATATATGTACACATCATTCAATTTAGCTGCTGCGGCTTATATTCAGGTGCGCCTTATAGTCCGAAAATTACGGTACTTTTATTTTGGAAAATGTGGCAGTGATAGAGGAATGCAGTGTCTACAATCAAAGCGACCAAAGTGGAAATTAAATTACAATCACCTAATGACTTTGTTTGATTTCTATTCATTAGATAATACTTTGGTGTTTCCAGTTTGTTTGGGAAATGGTAAGCAGATATGTCTACTGTGGTTGAACACACAATAACACACTTGGTCATTGAACAAATGAAAAGATACAAAGTCTGGAGATCACCAAAGTCATTAAAAGTCATACTGAGGGAAATGTGAATGGTTGTCCCAAAATGTGTGGCAAACCATTGCCCAACTTCATGGTGGCACTGGAGGAAGAGCCAGGAAATCACAAGTCACAAGATGTTGTCTTCTGGGGATCATGAATATCTGCCCACATGGCAATTCATACAGTTTTCAATGAGATATGCAAGTCTTAACCAAAGTCATTGACCGACCAACAAACAGTCTCGTTTTCCTGTCCATACCCGAGTAATAAACCCCTCAGAACAAAACATCTAAGCAATGCTGCTACTTACAACGCACACACTACCATCACCATACACATGAACAGTTTTTCCCATGACTGATAATCTCGTTATACTGTGCCAGGCAGAGACGAGAGCACACACACACGCACATCCCAACTATAACCCACCAACCTTTATTACTTCCCACCCACGTGTTTCAAGGGCACTACTTCTTAAATCCACTAACAACTTGAAGAGTTTCCAACTCTATCTGATATCATTTTTAAAGGTTTATGGAGCCAGCCAACAAATGAGTCTCCAGCCACAACAAAAACAACTGATGTGTGAAACATACCAAACACTATAACGACCCTTTTTTATGTGTGCATAAAGGTGTTTACTAACCTTTAACAACCTTTCCAAGGTGATAAAATCTTTATGACGTGTATTGAAGGTGACCATTAGAGTGAAAAGCATAAAACCAAAGAAAGTTATTATAAATCAATGCTTTTGTGCAAATGTAATTGATTGTTGTTTATACTGCTGCCTTATGCCCGGGGGTCATACAATATGTTACTCCCCTTTTTATTTACCGCAGCATCATTGCAGATAATGCCCAGCTGTAAAGCGTGGCTCCTGCAGGCAGAGCCCACCTGACTGCAATGTATGAAAGCTTTCACCATTCCTAATATTGCAATAACTATATTTAGATATAAGGTTTTAGTTCTATACCCAACTCAATTCACAGCTGGCGGCACAGCTAAAGCCCTCCATACCACCCACCCAGCAATATGCACCCCTTACAAAACCAAACAGACCCCTAGGTGCAGATTTGAATATGATTCCAAACATAAGCAAATCTAATTTCCTTTCATTTTATTCAGGTGTCTTCCCCAGAAGATATCCATGTTTCTTTTGTCTTCCCAACACATTTTCTTAAACCACTGCTTTCCTGTTTATTTGATTTCTGTGCATGACTAAAAAATAAAAGTGTGTGTGACTAAGAGGTTAAGTGGCTGGATTGAAGTATCCGCCAATCAGCCGGTGCAATATATGTATATCCACCAATTATTGAGAAGGTGACGGCACCAATTTGATGTTCCATTACGTGCTAATGAGATATGAATGAACCAAAGCATGATGAGGCAGCGAAGAAAGGAGGAAAAAAGGGACATTCCAACAAATAACTTCAATAAATGAATCAACTTTCTTTTTGATCAAAAATGGTTTACAGGATAATGCCCATCCCAAATATAGCTCGACTGATCCCAGAGTTAATGAACACTATTCATACTCATATAGCTTTCCCTATACTGGAAAACGCTCCACAGTGTGTCAGGACACCTGCTTCAGCGCAGTTACATTTTTCCATAAAACCATTTACAAGCTGCGATTCCACTAAAACTACAATAAATGGCCTGTTCAAAAGCTCCAAAGTGATGTTTTCAATGAAACATCAATTATGGCCTAACACTATTAAAATATTTATTTGTTTGAACATCCGTACAGAAGACAGCTCGTTTTTACAACCGAACCAGGTGACTGAATTTAGATAATGTAACATCATTATTTAAGAGTTTAGTATTGTCAGTAGGAAAGTACTTGCAGAAAGTGAGCAGTATCACGTTTTGAGAAGAAAGAAAAGGGCAAAAATGTGAATTTATGTCACTACATTTGACATTATCCTCAGGCTGCTCTCTGCGGGTACAAAACCTCCTCCACCTGCACCCTCTTAGACCCAGGGTCCCACCAGCTGACAGAGCACTGTCCCTGGGCTGATCTCCTGTCAGCCCCCTGAACCAACCAACTCTGTTTCAGCTCTGGGCTTGCAGAAAGAAAAAAAAGGCATCGTCTTGAATGTCGACAGTTGCAGAAAGTGACAGCGTCATCATTTGAATGTGACCTAAGGGGTCCACAAAGCTGTATGAACAAGATTGAATGTGGGAATGTGGGAGGGGGAGAACACTGTCTAAAGTTGTCGATAGTAATTTGTAAGTTTGTGGGAGTTGGTGTTGAGGGTGACAAGTTTCCTTATATCTGTGGATATTGTGGGCAACGATAAATACACTGCTTTCCAAGCTATTTTGACAGATTTAACCTCGCTTCGAAGAAAAGTAAAAACTTGAAAACAAGCCCAATCCATTTATATGGATCACTTTAAAAGCCTGCACAATAGTGCAAGACTGACAGGAGGTCAGACACTAAACTGACAGTGAGTGAAATAGGAATGATTGTTAATCATATGGAGACTTAAAGCTTGAATTATCTCATGTATAAACATGCTTTTAACTCCATAACAGTTAATGAATAAGTTGTACAAATTTGAATCACTTTTTAACCTCAGATGTGTTATCATTCAAGTACAGTTTACACACAAAAAGCAGACTTCCTCTAGTCACACTTCAATGAGATGTTGTTTGGTCCAACGGGATGATATGTATTGATTTTAGGGAACCTTTGTTCAGTTGTGCAGCTTCAATTTAAGGTAAGAAAAACCCCTTTAAAAAGGCCAAACTTGTCAATAAAATAAAACTTATTTTTTAACAAACAAACTTGCTTAATGATGAGGTGCTTATATCTAGGCAGAAATTCCACTTGAAAAAATGTGTAATAAATAAATTGTTATTGATTGTAGTCCATCCAATATTTATGCATCCCAAGTGTGATGTCATGTTTTTTGCAGTTTCAGGGTCGACTTTCTTTGCTCCAGGCCATTTTGTCTCATCTTTAGGCTAATTTGATACACATAAAGGAATAATGAAGGTTCTTACACTCTAATGGTGTTTTAAGGTTTTTCACTAAGTGACTGCTTTTTATCACAAATCAGAAATCCTGTATTAGTCATGCAGCATTAACATTTCAATTGTTACAGCAAAAGGGACAGTGCAGATAAAATGGCAAATACAATAAGGCTAACATATTAAACAAAGAGGCACAAAAAAAAGCAATTACAGATGCTTAATGCAGGTGAAATATGATGCATACAGTTAGTGTGATAACATGCCAGTGTCAGCAGCTGTGTGTGTGCTAAGCTTTGGAGGGATGTGGGCATGTGGAGCTGCAGGGGGCCTCAGTGTTTGCTGTGCCAGGCAGTAAGAGACACCAACCAGCTCTGAGGGCCCTAATCCCTTTCCTCCTACCTACCAGCACTTTCAGTTTTCTGTCGCTCATTTCCACTTCAGTTATTTTCTCTTTTGCTTTGGCAGACTTTATAGTTACGGAGAGAAAGAATACGAGAAAAAGAAAGAAGTATAGGACATTTTGAGTGTGCTGCAGACGCGGGCCATTTTCCCCCAAAGAGACAGGAAGTTCAGCGTCAGTAGAAGTGAATGGTAGAGATGGGGGGGAGAGCAGAGGAGCGAGCGCGGAGGAATGGAAACGGCCCAGTGGAAACCATGATGTCATGATTAGTGAGGTGCGACCATCCTGCAGTCACATTGGCACCACATGGACGCAGTGGAAAGCGCACGCACACACACACACACACACACACACACACACACACACACACACACACACACACACACACACACACACACACACACACACACACACACACACACACACACACACACACACACACACACACACACACACACACACACACACACACACACACACACACACACACACACACACACACACACACACAATTTCTCTGTGTCTGCTGCTAACCGATCACAGCTGCGGCAAGAAACAATGCTGCCATTGTCACTCTTAACCTCCATCATTGGCACACACACACTCTGTACAGTACATCAGAATTAAAACATGCTGATGCTTCAAGTCAAGGAAATGATGGTAAAAAGTGAAAAATCAGCATTCACAAAAAGCTACAAAATGTTCTGCTTAGTACAAACAAAATATTTTAGGAATGCGAATGTCGCATAATTAAGAAAAAAATATGAAATGGTCTCCTCTCAGTGGCAGTAAATCTTCCTGCGTCTGATTATTTCTCTCTCTGACAGATTACATAAAAGTCTGAGTAAACTTTCTGTGTACTCCTCCCCTTCTATTATTAGAAAAGACACAGTGATTAAAAGCAGAACTGGCAGCTCTGAATGAGGTTGTTGCTGGGCCTCATGGGACTCCTGAGAGAGGAGAAAACAAGCTAACAGGCTGGGAAGACTAAACTGCAGCTAACAGGCTCATGCTTGTAACGGGAGGAAGACAAGTGAACGTATTAAAGATCAATTAAGGAGGAAAGGAGCTGGCGGAGGGATATATAGAGTAAGACAGAAACAGCTTCCTGTTCTGTTTGGGAGTGTAGTTAAAAGCTTTAAGGGTTTACGTTAAGGCAACTCAATTACTCGGTGTGTTTAGGAAACAAAATATGAAGGTGTTGAAATCAATCGCATAGCTCAACATATGAACATCATTTTAAACAAATGAGCGTTGCCTTGAAAGGGACCTTTTTGACAAATCAATCTTGACCCCAACTTACACTCTATGGTTGTCCACAATTCAATCTTAAACTTATACTCAGAATGAATCAATAACAAAGGTAATGTATCTCTGCTTTCAGAAGTGGTACACTTTGTATCTGTCAGGATCTCTAACAGACTTGAATCTCAATGCATGTTGTTGAAAGCATTAGTAAAGATATAACGCCAATAAAGGGTAATGTGTGCACATTTGCATCGCACATGCTGCTTTAAAAGCATATTCTCCTTTTCAAAGATTCATTGTCAGCGAGTAGTTTCTTAGATGTTTTTACAAATGCTAATTGTTAGTAGTTAGGTCGTCTTTAAAGCTCATGCAAATGTATTTTAACTGTTAGAAAATCAATTCAATAGAATGTGCATTACTTTTGCCTTATGTTAAAACAGACGATGTTCCCATCGTATCTCTTTAAAATGACCTATTTTTATTAAATCCCAGCTCTTCAGCAATTACATGCAACTTAGTTAGAAGCATACTGATAAGTAACATTATGCATGTTGGGTAAACTCTGCTCTGCAAACTGAAAGGTGTAAATAGGTGCAGCGGCACGCTCATTACAGTTTTTCTCGATTGTTAACACACTAAAATTATACATAAAGCACAATTCTTTTAACTGACACTCAAAGAGCAAAACATTGCCTCAAATCTCCAAAACTCTAAACACGTTTTCAGCTTTTCACACAATTTGCAAATCAACATGGCACTTTTTGCAAACCACTGCACACGTTTCTCCACGTAAGACACAGGAATCTGACATAAAGTCACGTGTTAGCTGGTTTAAAACACTGATATTCAAAATGCCTCACACATGGACCAATGATCAAGAAACACGTTCCACCTGACCGAACACCTGAGAGCATAATTGTTGGCTCATCAATCAGGATGTTAGCACTATAAAAAGACCACAGGTGAGTACTTTCTTACAGCAACAATGGAAGCCAACCTGGAAGCAAGAGCAAGAGGAAGAGGAAGAGGAAGAGCTAGGCTGAGAGTGAGGGGAGGAAGAATGAGAGGTAGAAGTAGAGCTGGAGGGAGAGGACGCGGACAAAGTTTTGACGATGAGAGAGGCTGGACAGAGGGTTCAGCCTAATCTAAGCCGATTCACTGTCGCCTCTGTAATCCGGATACTTAGACTTGAAAACAGGTTAGTTACCAGTGTTTAGCTCTGCATAAATCATGATATATCAGTGCTTATATCTGTTGTGTGAAACGTATTTACTTCATTACTGTAATTGAATTGTTGGTATGTTGCATACTATAACTGTACACAAATCCTGCACAATGTACTGTGGTAGACTTACTTTTATGCAACGCAGACACTGACCAACCACTATATATTTGTTGTTTATCTGAAGGACTGAGAAACAAAGAGGTGCAGGTGGAAGGCTAAGGATTTTCAATGAGGCAAAGGAAGCAGCAGTGCTGAGATGCATGTTGCACAAAGTTATTTTTGAACAACTCATTTAATAACTCATTTGTATTTCTTCATTTACTGTATTTCTGTATAAGCAAGCAATCTTTCTCTGCAGAAACCTCTATGTACAGAGCATAGCCCATAAAAGATGAAAGTGCTTTTGATTATGCTCAGCAGCTGGGTGGTCAAACCATCTAGTATTATGAATGAAGTGTGTTATATTTGGTGCAAAAGTTTGCATTTGGTAAGTGTTTATGTAGTTTTGAGTGCAGTTCTTCACTTAGCAGGAGAAATTAGGTGTTTTGCACTTTGGGTGTGTGGTTTTGTGAATTGTGTTTAGTGTTCTGAGAAACTGAGCAATTAAAAAAAAATGTGTGTTAGCAATCGAGAAAAACTGTAAGACAGCGGAGCAGAAACTGGACTGACCCTCAGTCCTCAGAAACACTCTGCACCAGGCTCATTCGGCATCCTGAGGAAAACAAGCTGCTTTGCAATTACTGCTGAAAAAATTGAAAAAGAAGTGTCTGTGATAAGAGGAATCAGTTGGTGGTTCTTGTTGGCACGTGTGCAGTGAAATGAATGAGTTTGTGATACTCTGTAATGAATGCAATTTCATTTCTGTCACAGTCTGAGTCAGCGCTGTATGAAATCCCTGCGTCATGCCTGTTAAGAACCCAGTGAATTCACGTGAACTCAGAAAAATAGAGTCTTTGTGTTTTTCATTGATTGTGAAGATGAAAAAGGCGCAGTGGAGAGCGAGCTGTCCGGCACGGCTGGCAGTCCTCACAGGAACACGCTCATTAATACAGGAAGCTTGGAAGAGCTGAAACCTCCTGCTACTTCCTGCTAACAAACAGGAGAATCAAGTGAACACCTGCTTCATATTCTTCCCGGAGTAATGAGGCGCGCGCACACACACACACACACACACACACACACACACACACACACACACACACACACACACACACACACACACACACACACACACACACACACACACACACACACACACACACACACACACACACACACACACACACACACACACACACACACACACACACACACACACACACACACACACACACACACACACACACACACACTTTGAACGCTCTCTCTGTATCCCTCTCCGGTCATTGGATTCAATCAGCTCCCTGAGAGAGACGGATGAGTGCAAAGCTTTGACCTCTACTCATGAGCAGTCGTCTCACCAAACACACACACTTCCAGACAAGGAGCCTATTTGAGGAAATGACATCATCATCAGCCGCGGAGTCGCCGGGGTCAAGGCTGGCTGGAACCCGTCCCATCACGGAGGAAATTGCCCCGGCGAATGGTTATTACACATCTTATGAGGGATTGCCGCTGCGAGGGTGACTACAGAGACACCCCCCCCACGCCCGCGCGCGCCCCCCGCTTCTTAGCCGGATTGATAGCGCAGCCCATTACTGATAGATGGATGGAGCAGATTATGGGACGCTCCATTAGTGTCACTTCATATAGGGTGTGCAAGGTGTGCGTGAGTCTGCAGCGAGGAGAGGGAAGGTGTCTGGAATCCTTTCTGACCGTAGTAGAAGAGTATCAGACTTAGAGGTTATGTGTAAGTGCATTCAAACTGGGGATCGAAAGTGTGATCGGAATGTATAAAGGCAATATAAACACATGATGATTTGACGAAAAAAAAGCTTGACTGAGTTCCTTAGATTGGATACTTTATCAGGAGTGCTGAAAGTTTAAATATATTCTGTTACAGACCTCATGTGTTGTATGTACATGGTAGCTCCTTAAACGGTTTAACTTTATTTTCAAACTAATGCAACACAATGGCAAATACAATTATGATGGTGGGACTTATTTGAACAAAATGTGCCTGCAGGTTTTGAGTTTGCATCACCATGGTTTACTCACATTCCTTAGATGGCTTCAGATAAATGCAAATTAAATGTAATGTGATGTAATGACAGATAATCTAGACTATATTAATCTAAAGTTTTATTCTGGTGTGCAGTGCTGGGAAATAGTTTCTTAAATGTGCATACAATGTGTTTGAATCGTTTTTTCAACAAAGGACGGTGCCAACTATGCGAATGTCAACGTCATTATAAATTCAGGTGAGATTGTGGAGAATAACGAACACTCTATCTTTAAATGTTTAATGCAATGTAGGGTCAGCACTTTCAAATTCAAAGCGAGCACACAAACATCCGGACCTGAAATACATTACAGATTGAAAAAGCCAACAGCTGTCTGTAACTGAAGAAAAAAAAAGGTCTTGTTCAAGGTGGGCCATGATTGGCTACATCCCTGCAATGCAACACAAAAGGAACAAGACAAAAAGTAGTTTTTATGTAAGGCTGATTCTTTGGCTAGATGCTAATCTAGCATGATCTTTCAAATTAAATATTCTTGCTTCAAATATTTCTTTAAAAATACGCTTTTTTAGCAATCTCACAACGTCAACCCCACTGCCAGTGTGTTTTGTGTTAGGCTCAACCATAACATGCGACAGAATAACCACCCAGTGATGGAAAAAAACCAAACATCCAATGGGTTTCTGCCAATAGACAGGACACCATGCTAACACACACACAGAGCAAACACCAAATGTATGTCCTGAAACGATGCATGCACAGACGCATCATATACTCTGGAGAGGGCGACCATGACTCCTGCATGTCTGCGTGCTTCATTGCAAGCTGCCAAAACACCCATTTACCTTGACCCGGGACCAAACTGCTGCAGCACAGAAGGTCCTTTCCTCTTCCTCCTCTCCTCCTCCATTCCCCATATGAGAGTGTTATCAACCCCATGGAGCCAGTGGGAAGGTGATTCACCTCAGTTAAGGTAATGTCACCCTGCCTCACCTCATCTCTTGGCTAATGGAGCCTGGAGGGCTGGCTGACGTCGGGTGGTGGGATATTTCATCTCGGAACAAAGATTACTCTGTATCATTAGATGTAATAGAATAGAGCTGCGTGTCTTCAGCTTCAACAAAGACTTTATGTCCAGTTGTGTATCGTAAAAGAAATAGGATGTTGTGTTTAAAGTCTCTCTGGATGAATGATCTGTTTTGATGGTATCAGCCGATTCAGTGGTCATTGTCAGTTTTCATCAGGAGCAAAGACTTAAGGTGGTTTGGCCAAAGGCAAACACCTCATTGGCTCAGTAGGTAGTAATAATCTACTGGTAAGATGGTTCAAAATGGTATAAGGGCAACCTCTAAATGATGTTATTATGAAGGACCAAAGGAGTAAGTTAGTTCAAGGAAAAACAGTGACAAAGCTGGCATATGCAGTGTGCGCGGAATGAATGGGTCTAACAAACAGAAGACACTAGGAGACCTCTATTTGTGTCCCATGTAAAACAAATGAATAATCTGTCCCATGTCAGCGTACATAGTGTAGAAAGATTTTAGAAATGGGCCAGGAAGAAAGAGGGGTAGGACCAAGGTCCCAAGGAAAGAATCGCACCCAGGACTATAGGTGGTCAACCTATTGGCATGTGTTGTAACCACTTGGCTCTCAAGGCAATCCAACACTTTGACATTCACTACATACTTAACTAGTACATTGGGTACTTAACTGATGCACAAGTACTTATTCCAATCATGATTCTTTCCTAAACATAACCAAGAAATGTTTTAATTTACATCGTTCACACGCAATAAAAAATATTTCATAATGTGCCGGAGGGCGTGGTGTGCCTCTTCTGAAGCATTAAATGGTAGTGATATTGGCGCTTTAATTGTGTGATAACAAAAATGGGTGATTAATGTAGTTTTATATATGAAACACAAGGATAACTTAACATTAAGATCTGAACTAAGTGTATTTAACATATTCTACATCCCTAACTGCAATTGTTATGCCATCTTTATTTAAATATTCAAAATAATGAAGGTGATTATATAGCTCAAGGTTGCCTCTGTCATTAGGTAAGGCTCTAAATGGCTTGTGGGAGTTGGAGTTAGAATCAGGGTCCTTTAAGCCGGCCGTGAACTGTGATCGATGCAGACCTGGCAGACTTGTAGCTGCTATTAGCCTGCTAGCATTGACCACCACTTTGCTCCCTTGTCTTGTGCACTTCCACTTAACTATGTCTCCCTGACTCTTTTGTACCTCTCTTCCACACTTCCCTCTCCATCCTTCCTTCTCTGTTGCCAGTCTCCTTCTGTCACATTTCTCATTTGCTCCTAGCTTCACCAGGTCCTTTCCTCTCCTCACTCCCCGCCCTTCCTTCCTTTCTCTGTCGCATCCATCTCTCTGCTTTAAATCTCTCCCTGTCTCCTTGTCCCTGTTCACTTTCATCCCTCTCTCTTGCTTGGTGCTGTTGACTGACAGTACAGTTAAACTGTTATTGGCTCCTGCAAAGGAAGCAAAGCAGCATGCGTTGCAGCTTGGCAGCACAAAATAAGGAGCGTGTGTGTATTTTTGTAAAGTCAAATATAAAAGTATATGATTCAACTTATTTGTTCTGACAATTGAACAGTTTAGAAAGTGGCCAAAAAAACAGGCATAACTATTTGGTGCCATCACTTAGCATACTTTACAAAACACACTTGCATTCTTTCTAATTATACATGCCGGCAACGCAGCTTTGGAAACACTTAAAGGTTATTGAATCTAGGTCATGAAATGCAAGTAAAGAGAATCATTCATGGCTTTTAATTTCAGCATTCAGTTCCATTTCATTCATAATGAAATTAAATTCGGAGGGCTTGGTGCCAAGAAGTGATACGTGCCTTGGCTTGTAAGCCACCTCACTCAGCGGAAATCAAACCAATAAGCAAGTGTTCATTTTAAACTGATGGTGGTAAAACACAAAGTTTGACACTGAATCAGGAATTGGCTAAAATGATGAAGCCCAGTTGTTTTGCTGCTTGTGGTCCAATGCAGGTATGTTTACTATGTGTCTGCAGACTGCTGAAGTTCACCCTGTTTCAAAATGATGTTATTATGTCTTACTAAAGTCGCTCAAGACTCCTCTTTGGCTGTCAGACTGATAACAAAGCAGCTTCAGAGAATGGCAAATTTCACTGCAATTTCCATGTCTTTTAGATAGCTGATAAACGTGCCAACAAAACGACGGCATTAAAATTGTCACTAACAATCCGTCTGGCTGAACCATGGGCCATGTGGTTGCTGCATCTCAAAGCATTAGTATTGTTTTTGAGCTACAAAGCTAGATGAGAACTAGGAGAATAATCCTCCAAAACCTGCAAACCTTTTAAAATCCTATATTAGCCAAGCAAGCTAACACAGGCGCTGTCCCTTGTATTAGCTTTCGCATTATTGTTTGGTCTAGTTCTGTTTTCTACCTTCACCAAGGAGGGTTTGTTTAAGGTGTTGGATTGTCAGCAGGTAGGCCCCTAAATGGAAAACATACTTGCCTGACTTACAGTAGCCCAAAGCACCAGGTTTAAGAATTGTAGTTTCTGAAATTTGAAATGATAACAATGCTTTTCATCATTTAGGCCTGTTCCCACCAACAATCAAGAGTTTCAGTGACTGAACGAAAGCAGTTAGAAAGCTTGTTAGCATTTCTTCCCACAATGAAAAAGGTCTATTGAATGAAATTAAGTTTGTGGAGTTTGTGCATCATTAACAGTTCACATATTGAACCTAGTCACCATGTCAACTAGCTTGTAGAGCTAAAAATGTTATGAGGGGGCGACATTTTGTGGTGTGACCAGGCCTTCTTTCTGGCTCAGTTATTTTCCGAGATGTAATTTGGAACCGTGCTGGGCTATGTACTGGCTGCTCCAAAAACTGTCTAGCTGACAAAACTAAAAGATGTTAACTGCCTCAGAGAGGTTGACTCCGGGCATCTTTGACAGATGAAGCAGTAAAACCATGGTCATTTTTCCCTGATCGTCAAATTTAAAGACCTAATCCCATCTGTGCTTTATCAAAATGAGCATCCTAAAAGGACACAGCAGCGCGTTTTTGTGCACGAGGTTATGCATGCATGGTTTAAAGAGGCAAACTCCAATCATGTCCTTTTATATGACGATGATGCCTTCAATGTTGTGTCAATACTTTTGGACCTTGATGATCGGGCCGCTCGTGGATACATCTGTTAGCAAGTTTATCACACAACATGACTCAGCGCTCTAAAACAACACACGCAGTGTTCATTCCTGGTCCTCTGAGATTTAAAATCAAATAGACTGAATACTCTCTCCTCACCCCTATTATAAATATTCATGCAGCGTGCCAGATGTGTGTGTCCGCCCTCCTGTGTCAGTGTGTGAGTGTGTATACCCTTGCACGCGGCAGGACACGTCCACCATCTCGCTCCGTCTCAAAATTACCTCATTACGTTTCATTGCATTAAGCCACTTTTATGAATTTAGCGTGGTCCCAGGCCCATTGTTCGCCTGCAAATGAGATTAAAGCAACATTTGCCTTTCTACCCGCTTTCAATTATATTTCTGGAAGGACAGCCCGGGCACAGCGCCTTAATGAGGAGACGAAAAATAAGAGAAGAAATGGGACATTCATAGCACTTTGGACAGTAATTCTAAATGAAGACAACTTAGTAACACGTTTGGGATATTCAGACTTTCATCGCATAATGCAGTCTATTTGGATTTATTATTGCTTACTTCTAGACAAAAATGCAAGATAATCACTGATTTCCTGGAGGTTATTTATAAGTCTATGATTTGTTTTTGTGTTAATGGCTGATAAAACAAAAAATATATGTAATTGCATCCCTATAAAAAATACATTGAATGGTTTTAGCCTCTTTTTCAGATGAATAATGAATGTGTTTCACTGCGTGTTATCTTTAATCAGCAGTGTGTTCCACTTGTGTTAATTTGTGTGTGCTCCTATAGAGATACAGTGCAATAAAACAGAGTACGCTGAGTTTAAGCTCAAAGCTGCCTTCACACAATGCAGATTAGAACAACTAAAAACATAAACACACACGTACGCATTAGATCATCCAATGGCCAATGAAATCATGTTGCTATGCCTCAACAAGCGTTAGGAGCTCTTCTCGAGAAAGTACAATTTAAAAACTGGAGGTTAGAAATGTATGAGCAGGCCCAGATATAACTTATGTTCTCTCTCCAGGATTGGATCCGGTTTAAAAGGTCCCCTATTATACTGTTTTTCATCAATATATTATAAGTCTCAGATATATACAAAAATGTCTCTGAAGTGTTTGGCTCAAAATACCAAACAGATCATTGTAGCATCCCATAATCCCCTGTGTGCTGATTCTCTGTCTGTTACTTTAGATGAAAAAAAGGAGCCCCTCCCCTCGCCCCTCTCAGAGATATTTGGTTCAAAGAACACAATGGTGCTCTAGGAGGAGATTCAGGTGATAAGGTGGGTGGGGGGGGGTTACCTTGGTTTGTTATTGGCTAATGGTTACACAAGCCACAAAATCGTTATGACATCATAAAGTGGCCAAAATCTGATCAGCTCATTTTCAGACAGGTTTTTATATAAATGGATCAGGACAAAAAGAGAGAGAATCTTTTTTCCTGAAACTTTCAGAATCCCTTTACACAGAGGGGACACATGTTGATTTAGAGGAGACATGACAAAGTGGATTTTGGATAATAGGTGACCTTTAACTCAAAACTGTTAATAATGAACAAATGAAGTATATGATTTGTGTCAATTATGCAACGTAACATTAGATCAGGATTTGGAAACACCAGTTTAATACATCATTGTCAATTTGAGTCACAGCGATAGCGAAAAGGGCATTTAGGGACCTGGATGTACCAAATTTCAATGTGGTACAAACATTTTTTTTAAAGATACAGAATACTGACTTCACTAATATTTTGAAAAAAAAAACTTTAATACTACTCTTTTTGCAAGAGAATACACGTATAAAAAAAACCATATCAAGATTTAAGAAGAAAAAACAAAAGGACAACACTAAAAACCTGATGACCAAAAATGTGTATCGTTGTTTCCCTACAGCCCTGACGGAACCGGTATGAACAGGACCCCTCACACAGGACCCCTCACACAGGACCCCTCACACTGTCGCCCGAGTCAACAGCCACAGCAGCCAGCGGGCTTTGTTCCTTCAGAAAGGAGCTGGTGGCTGCTCAGCCAACTCTACAGGACAAGTGGGTTTTGTGGAGAAGACTATAGCGGGTCCATGTGAAAGCCTGTGTGGAGAGGCTTATGGGGCTGATCTGCATGTGAAAAACACGAGGGCTGCACACATACACATTATACCAGCCTTTGACCCTCACAAAGAAATAGATACACACATGGACACACAAATACACGCACAACAAACTTACTGGGCTGGGGTATAGCAAATCTTGGAAAAATAAAGCAAATAAGTTGAAAAGGTAGGGGGAAACGTTGATACATTTTTTTTTTTAAATAGGCAAATATCGATTTGTACATAGTTCTTGGTCAAATACCTTAACATCTTTGCGAAATAACTACGATTAGTACATTCTAGTCATGTTTATTCTTTGCAGTGCAATAGTGTTAAATAAATCAAACTGACCAACCAGCGCCAACAACAACAATAAACAGAAAGGTCTTGTGTGACCATGGAATCCCAATTTGTTCCCCGTTGTTTCACCAGTCGCAGTGCCAATGACGGAGTCTACCATTGCTATTATTAGTTGTGTTTTGGAATAGAACGGTCCTTTCTGTCCCTTTTACATTCGTGAACTCAAACTCATCTGTATTCGTCTGGGCTCCGGCATCACTCGCAGCCAAATCCTTCTCCTCTCAACGCCCTGCAGCTTTTTACCACACAGAAAATACATCTTAAAAAAAAAAAAAAAAAACACCTCCCTTCCTTTTTTTGAACTCTCATTCTAAAGGCACTGGTCCATGCTATCCCTTTCTCCATGCCTCGTCCTCTTTCTTTTCATAAACTCCTCCCTCCCTGCTTATTTGCCCCTGCACTCTCAAAGACGTCTCTTCATTTCGTTTTTATTTCCAAGGAACGCCTTCTCCTTATAGCATCTATTGATTCTCCTGACTGCTCTTCAGCCTGCGTAAATGTAATTGAGTGTGTGTGTGTGTGTGTGTGTGTGTGTGTGTGTGTGTGTGTGTGTGTGTGTGTGTGTGTGTGTGTGTGTGTGTGTGTGTGTGTGTGTGTGTGTGTGTGTGTGTGTGTGTGTGTGTGTGTGTGTGTGTGTGTGTGTGTGTGTGTGTGTGTGTGTGTGTGTTTCTGATTTTGTGTGTTTTTTCAAGAAGGGGACAAAGTGTGTGTTTCATTGTGTGGTGGAGAGTGTGGTTTATGAGCCTACACGTCTAGAAGTGTGTGACAGAATGCATGCAGGTGTGAGGAACTGTTAGAAAGCACATGTATGTAGATGATGCATTTTTGACTACTTTTCTCACTGTGTTTACGTCCGTATGTGTGCATCTGCATGCATGTGTGTGTTTGATAAGGTGGGAAGCTGGCAGATATGACACATCTCATCTTCTTTTCCACCAGGCCTCTATTTTAATCTGGCAAAACAGGCTGTGCGTGTAATGACCTTTATAAAGGGTGAAGATAAGTAGATGAGGCTGACTGTGAGGAGTGTTGAGTTACTGTATAGAGGAGCCAGTACTGAAATAAAGGGGGATATGACAGAGGGAAAAAGATAAATGGCAGAGGGGATGGGATAAAGTGGAACATTTAACAAGATATATATGCAGACAGAGGGCTGAGAACATGGAGGAAGACTCGGAAATCCAAAGCTGCAGTACAACACACTTAAGCATGAAAATAAAACAACTCTATAGTGACTTCATCAACTAGACATTTCTGTGCTAGCATGGTCAGAAGGTATTACTCTGAGCACCTGGCTGACACACATAGCACCAAATATAAAACACCATTTCAGAGATGTACTCAGTAAACCAGTGTTCACAACCTGCTGCATCAGTCCAACTTATTCCAATTTCAGCAATGTACATATTGAACATTATAATTAACATCCAAAATACATAGGCATGTTATTAGTTTGACATGCTGGCCAATATGGTCATGAAACAGAATATAGATAGATAGATAGGTATTTTCAGTATCTGATCTAAGACTCCGAAATTAACCATAAGTGGCAGCTCTGGCACTGACAAATTAAAAATGTTGACGTCATGACATAATACATCAAGAGAGCCTGCATTTTCCCTTTTCAGGCAATCTATGAAAACACCCTCTTTTTTTTTTAATCGGCCTATTTTTTAAATTTTCTTTCATGGTGGAGATCTTGAAAAGTTGTTCATGAATATGAGAATATTCACCATTATTCATCAATATAAATTGATAGATTTGAATTGATTGATTGAATTCAATATAAAACAACTATTGGATGGATGGGCTTGAGATCTTTTAGATATTCAAGGTTCAAGGTTCAAGATTCTTTATTGTCAAACTAACATAGCTACAGAGTAATTATGTCGTTGGAAATCTTAGGTCACAGGCTTCTCCAACAATGCAACACAATAATACAGATAAGCAGACAATATTAAAACAATATTAAAGTATATTATATTAACAGCAATACAAAAAAGAAAAATAGTTTTAAAAAAAGTGAAGAAGAAAAAAAGGTGGAATAGTTCAATACGAGTCTATATACAAGTTATTGGAATGATATTAGATAATAGATAAATAATTACTAAGTAGCAGATGAATGTTGCGAAATTGTTCATGCTCCATAAAGATAAAACCTACTGGTCTCGGTGATCCCCTGAATTATTTATTTGTGAAATGTGTTTTCATGTGTTTTCAATAGCAATGTGAATGCGATATGACGGATAAACAATATTGCTCAATGTTGCTATATGAAAGAAAAACAATCCTTTATGTATACAGCGTGTCCAATCCCTGATGCAATTACAAATAAAGCGTTATGTTATTTCACAATAACAAAAGATAATACCAATTTCAAATCGTACCCTGCCCAGTTCTATAGAACATTGTTAGTGCCAACATTTCAGAGCTGCCTAACTTCTCCCTAAAACAACAACAAGCCATGGAAATACACTATAGTGACTGCGCCATGACAAACATGCAAATAAAGCAGAGGCAGCGCAGGGTTCACAGGGTTAATCCTTCCTGGTGGGGAGCGCAAATTAATAACATGAAGCCTCAGCGAGCAGACATTTGTATGCAGCGCTGTGCTCGTCTGTCTGTTCTGGTTGTAGCCGCTGTGAGGATATCAGCGCTTTCAAACCTGCGCACCTTGGATCTGCAGTGCAGCCCCTGAATCTTCCCTCACTCTAATATTGCTTCCCGGGCTCCGCTCCCATGTGGTCGGATGGTGTTAACGGGGATATCGGACTTTCTCGACACGGCCGGGATGTTTAAACTTTGATTCTTGGTATCTCGGGTCTGCAGTCCACTCTGGGCAGCAGCTTGTAATTCCAGGCTGCTGAGCTAAACGCCTACAATGTAGAAGGTAATGATAAGGATAAGTGTAAGAGGATGAGGTCAGGGGGGATGAATGGAAGTGCGGGATGAGAATGAGGAATTGAGCGGCGGTAAAGAGACTGAGGCAGGGATAAGGGGAAGAGAGAGATGAAGGGGTTGGGGGGGCTGAGTGGATGGAGGGGAGAGCGGCAGAGGGATGACGGGATAAGGAGTCAGAGCGCGATGGGGGGCCGGGAGGGGGTCCTCGCAAGCCCCTGATTATAATAATCCTGGAGGACCCCCCTCATAGAAGATTACTGCCTTCACACACACCCACACGCACACACACAAAGCGACACACACACCTTCTGTTGCCCCAGCACATGTTGATTTGCCCCACTCTCTGGCATCCTGTGGCCGCGTCCAAATCCCTCACAGATTGAGCCAAAAGAACATCGAGGAGAGGGAGGGATGGTGGGGAGAACATGATACACGACTAGCTTCAATTCATTGTTTACTTCCAATGAGTCCAATAAGCCTTTTTATTTCCGTTATTCTTTCAACATGAAGAATAACCAATGTTTTTTTGCAATATGTCGCTAGCTCACCACTACTTTCAGGAATAAAGCTTCTTGGCTATGAGCCAACATTTTGGTCAATCTAAAAGAATAAATGTATCAAGGTTTCAAGGTTCTTTATTTTGTCATACGAACATAGCTACAGTGTGAATGCCGATGAAAATCTTAGGTCACAGGCTTCTCCAACAGTGCAACACAATAACACAGATAAACAGAAAAATATAGTGCAAGTAAATAGTAATACAAAAAGAAAAATTGTTTAAAAAAGTGAAATAGTGCAATAAGAGTCTATATGCAAGTTATTGGAGTATGATATAAGGTAAATAGATAAATAATTTCTAAGTAGAAGCCAGATGAATATTATGGATGTTGTTTCAATGTATGCACATTACCATCGGTGGAGTTTGGCTATTTCCAGACGTTCTTAGCTGTTGGCTACATACAAAGGAAGCGGAAGAATACAAACCGATAAAAAGTTATTTTTACTTGTGCAAATGCATACATTTCCAAATGCATACATTTCCGGCGCCAGTGAGCAGTTGGGGGTTATGTGCCTTGCTCAAGGGCACTTTGGCAGGGGCCCAGGAGGTGAACTGGCTCCTCTCCAGTACCAGTCCACACTCCGTATTTTTGGTCCGATCGGGACGTGAACCGGCGACCCTTCGGTCTAAAGGTAAAAGGTCAGATTAACTCGTACAGGTGGGTCCATTCGTATTGTATTATTGATTCAGTGTCATATGCATGGGCCATCTACAAAATGACAGAAAAAAACAAAGGGTGGAGCTTATTTCCTTTTTTAAATTATTTATATTCAGATGTATTTAATTGTGTTTTTAAATGGAATAATGTCCTGCTCCATAAATATATAATGTTATCTGATTTTGTATTTGTTTACATATCAGTAATGTGTAAGCTTATATAAGTGATATGTATATTTTGGCTTTTTATGTCACAATTTTTAAGTATTTACTTCCGACAATTCTTCTTCTACCATTGAAAGATCATATGCTGACAGGATATTCAGCAGACCCTGAAGCTGGCTTAGTTGGTATGGAAGTTTGGTTACATGTTAACAGGTGGTTGGACATGGGGGGTAGAGATTGTCACTGTCATGAGAGTTCAAAATCCTCTTGTAACCTAGTAATGTCATGCCCTTCATCCAGGCATTGAACTTTTAATGCTGCTCTGGCCCACATGAGTGGCATTGCTGAGCAGGTTGAAACATGTAAAACTACACGGAAGGAACAGCAGAGTGATGTTGTAATAAAACACATGAGCTCAGCAAACGTTTCCTGGATGAATGGCTTTACTTTCAAAAAGAATGCAGGAGCCAGATTGTGTCACAGTAAGCTATGAGTCAAGGAGGTAAAGAAGAGGAAGGACGGCTGAATGGCAGGATATGCTTAACGTCAGGCAGATTGCACAGTGCAGCACTTCTCACTGCAAATGACACCAAAAGGATGAAGAGGGATTAGGGAACACAGCATGCTGTATGAGAAGAGTTACAGGCTAACCGAAGCAGTCTTCTAAAAGGCACGAATTGACTGCGCTGATACACGGCAGCCTTTAAACACGTCGACAAATCACGCATGTTGTCAGGCGCATTTTCCCTGAGAATGTCACTGGGGATAAACAAGAGTTGAACCGTTTTTCTGTTGCGAGATCACACCCATGGACATTTCACGCAGCCCCTCTTAAAGAGTGTGAATAGTTATAGACACACATGTCATTTGGCATCTGTGTTTTGTCTGATTCTGTCTCACAGATTAGCAGCAGGACAACCTCCCGTGTTTCTTTTTCAGAGGTCATCCAATACTCCCTCTGCAAATATTACATCTGCTTTGGATTACAGTGAGACAGAGAGGGGGGAAGAAGCTGAGAAAAAAGCTATTGAGATTGGTGACAACAGAAGAGAAAGAAAAAGCTGAGAGAGACAAAGCGTGAAAACAGTTCTGTGATATGTTTTTCTAATTCTGTTAATGAAGTTTATTGTTGTACAACTAGGGCGTTAAAAAAGTGACAAAAAAACAAAACATCTAACCCTAACCCTAATACTGAAAAATGATTACTTAACCTTATATGCCCTGTCATCAGAAATAAGTTGAAATAACATATTTCAACCACACTGGTTTTGAGGTTTAACAAGTCAAGCATTAGAGAGATAGTCTATTAACACCCACACCAGCTCCTCATTCCGCATTGCATTAAAAAACTGTCAATATTTAAACAGTCGAGTGCCAACAAGGTGGGTTACTGTGGGCCAGCTAGGCAGAAGCAGTGCAGATGGAGACATTACAGAGCGTTTGATTTTTGGTGTCAAAACCGAGGCGAACGAGACATCTACGCTTGTGAAATTTCACAGGTTGTTAATTCAACTGCTTGTTAAGTAACTTGCAATTATTGCTTTTTTTGCCATCTCTTACCGCCGTTCAGGGACGATCAAAGGCAGCTGTTTCCAACGTCAATGCAGGCAGTGAACCAAACTGGATAGGATTTTTAAAGAGAAGAGTTGGCATGATGGGAGTTTAAAAAAGAAAGTGAAATAAATGTGGGATCTGCATCCGCAATACCACCACTAACGTCATCACCAGCATGCAGATTAAAAACCTAACTACTAACAAAAAAGGCAGAAAAGGTGGCTGTCAACTCTCATTATTGCCAAAAAAACATACTTTTATAGTGATACTAACAAAGATGCTATGTTAGTCCCAGAAGAGTTCACCGGAAACCATTTTATAGATGTTTCTCTTTTTTGTTATTCCCTTGTAAATGTCTGAAGCCATTTATAAATGAAAGTTAGAATGGATTTCTAAACACTAGTGTCAACAAGATGACCTGGAACATAAAATAAATCATTCAAAAAGATAAGTTTATATTCCCTCTAGCCTCCCAAACTGTGCCTCTGCAGATCCGCGACGCTGGGCCCTCGCACACCCATTCCGCTCGGTGACTTTCCATGGCTGATTGAATTAATGTTGCATCTGCTAGTGTTGACATGGGAACCCTGCAGTGATATTTTGGGGCTGTCTGTTTCTGTTGGCTTTCCAGGCCAGGACACTCGGAGAAACAGGCAGCGTGGACTGGCCTGGTGTGTGTTTGTGTGCGTGTGTCTGTTTGTGTTAACTCCGAGGCCACATGGCTAGAGGGTAATAATGTTAGCGACAGGGTTGATAAGTTCATGTCCGCCAAACGTACACACACACACACACACACACACACACACACACACACACACACACACACACACACACACACACACACACACACACACACACACACACACACACACACACACACACACACACACACACACACACACACACACACACACACACACACACACACACACACACACACACACACACACACACACACACACACACACACATAAACAATGTTGCGGCCAAATAGCCCTCTTTCCCTAGCTGTTCACTTGCCTGAACTTCCTTAAATGGATTTGATAGGAAATGTTCTGTGAGAGATTTATGCATCGCCTCCCAATAAAAGCTCAATCCAATTAGATTGCAGCAGGAGTAAGATGCAAGCTTTGAATATGAGATGACATAACACACGAAAAACTATTTTTCACAGCAATGGACCCTTTTTTGTGGGGTCTTTTTCCACCTCAAGTTTAGTAGTCCTCAATGTCATCATGAGTAATGACATAATGTGAAATAATCCCCAATACTGCATGAACATCAGGAAGCAGCAAGCATAAGAAGTGAGAATAAGGAGAGGGAAGAGAGTCGATACATTGACAGCATGTTCCACCCGTCACACATGCTGCTTTGTTGCGTCTAATCCATGGAAAGTTGCATATCTGATATTTGGAAGAAGTTGAGGTTTGTTTCCCTTTGTTGTAAGGTTAGTTAACATAGTAGTTGTTCACTAGAGATGGTGAAATACTTGTTACACTAAGGGTTTCTCCAGCTGTGATGAGCGCCTCCAGTTTAGGAATAAGCCTCTCTGACAGTGTCCTGATCCAACGAGCAAACTCAAACAGCTAGCGATAACAAAGGCTGGCTCAACAAACGTTTTGAACCAACCAGCAAGTCACCAACATGTGGACATCTTTTCTGAACCTGCACAAGAGGACGCACATGTGGAAACAATGGGAATGTATTCTGTACTATTGGTATGGGGCTGTTGTCCCAACATTGGCCAGGCTCATTAGTGGCTTTCACACCTGTAGTTTGGTTAATCTGGTGCCACCATGAACCTTAATATGCTTGAAATGCAAATTGAGAAGACCTTTAATAGTTAACTGTAAAATGCTCCTTTGATTAGAACTGGTGTTGCAAGCACATCTTGTTAAGCATTTGGAAGATAAAAAGACATACATCTCTGCCTAACTGACTGCCTCCATTGAAGACCTTCAATCAGCTACAAGGCCAACACACATCAGAAACTACAGGTGACAGTCGGAGACCGCGACCGGCTGACACCAGCTGACAGACAGCTGGGAGCGGTGTGGCCCTTATAAATACACGCACATTCACACAGACATAGTAGGGCATATGACACCAGCAAAAGCCCCGAACACTGGAGATCAAAACTAAATACAGTGCAACAACTGAATTACAATGGAGACCTTTGTGTCCCTGGAGAGGATGTGGACAACAGCTCTTTCTCTCTCTTGGACTTTCCGTCCGCCTGAATCTGTCCTGGTTTCTATATTACTCTCTATGAATTATCCATCCCTAACGCTACCTAATGTATCAGTTCTCTCATTCCATCCTTCTTTCAGTTATTTTTAATTGAATTAAAAACTGGAATGATAGGAAATAGCGTAGTATTCATTGAGGTAATATCATTGACATTGATCTCTTTCTGTATCTGCATCTGCCATCTTAATTATATTAGTTGTAATAAACAAATCAGATCAGATGAGTAATTAAAACTCTTTGAAAAAATAAGAATAGCTAGAAAAGTACCAGGGCTTCTTTTCTGACAACAGTTCTACCAATGGACTCATGGCTGCGGACTTCAACAGATGAGCGTTTGTTTCCCCAGAGAAAGAGCGATCAAGCCAAAGTCTGTCTAGACACGGCTGCCTTGGAGTGGAGCTGCGGGGCATCACGTGCACGCCCAAGGGGGTGCACAATGGCTTTGGGGAGAGAAAGTCAACAAGCATCCCAGCTGTAATTAGCTAATGTTGCTAGCACGCTCAGTGTGATGCTCACTGAATGAGAATGGTGTGAAGTTCACAGCAAGGTCACAAGTTCAGAAAGTGGCCACAGCACAATGACACACACATGTCACAGGCTGATACTACACATAGCTGACACACACACGAAGCACACGCTCATAGAGCGTCTGGTCAGTGTCACTGTGTGTGGAGCAGAAACACTGATAGCTCTGTCAGCCAGATTAAAGCCTCTGTACCACAAACTGGTCTCACGCTTGCCAACCCACATGCACTAAAATATCAAAGTATATATTTGGGCACCATATTTGGTGATACGTGATGGCTTAGGCGAAGCTAATGCACCAAAGACATTTTCAAGGCTGGTTGAAAACCACCTCTGGTAGTTGCTAAAAACATTTTAAATCTAAACACCATCCAACTGTAGTTATTTTAATGTAGCAGTAGGTATTGCTACATTGAAGAACATTATCTGGTGATTAGAGTTGGGTTCGGGGTTGTTAACATCTGTATCCAGTATTTTCTTATTGAAATGGAATCCTTCTGAATAGGTTTTTAAATATAAAAACCTAATCAAACTTCAACTAGCAAAAGAGCAAAGGTTATGCAACCAAGAGTTATTCAATGGATACTGAAAACCAGTCATGGCAGGGTTTCTAAGATGCATTTTAGGCAGACAGTAAAAAGTGTAAATGCATCCACAATGTCTCATTTCAGGGTCCGGTAGTCGTAGTTTCTATCAGAACTGAAAGCTCAAGCAACTTTCAAATATACCCAAATGTTGTATTGTGAAGATATTGTAGCGTTTGGGCTACAGTGCATTACCACCAGCCTCTGAAGTCGTGCGGCTAATTTGCATGTAGCCTAAGAAAACAAAGACATATTGAAACTAGATTTGGGGCAAAGAAGCGATGAACTGAAAAATATATGATGACTTATATTGTATCTTAGCCTACTAAATGTTGCACATCTTGCTCTTATTGCAGAGTGGTGTTGGAAGGATGTCCTTCAAGTTTTCATTCATACATTTTTAATTGAATAATGTTTGAATGTATTATGTATCCCATTATATCATATACAGTTCAGTAAATCATCGTGGAGGTAGGAGTGAACATGCACAATTGCCCAGCCAACAGGCACTACAGGACCATGTACAGAGGCGCAATGTGTTTTCATAGAAAGTGGTTACAAGGTCATAAGAGAACGACAACCAAAATGATAAAGAGGAAGAAAGATGAAGGGGGGAGTGACGGCTCAATGCATCCTTCCCCCTCTGCAGACATCACTTCTTACCATCTCTAAAAACATTATGCAAATGCCTTTGCCGCGCGCAGTGCGCTATAATGTCATGTTGGCGGTAACAGTAAGCAGTAATCACGTTTAAGGAGTATGGGTGGAGAAATCAAACAAGGGTATTTATTATCCGGTGATCCCTAATCCGATAAGCTGTCATCACTTCACTCTGCAGCAATGCCTTCAGATGAGAGAAAACACACTGCAAAGAAATGAGGGAGGGACACAAATCTCTTCCTCTTTCTCTTTGGAGCGCAGACAAATCTGGATTCAGCTCTGCTATTGTGTCTGTCTAGTTGTGGGTAATTAAATGTAGCTGATCATTTGATCTTTTTGTCTTTTTCTCCTTTCTCTCAGCTGCTGTGGGAGACTATATTGAATGTGTGTGTGTGTGTGTGTGTGTGTGTGTGTGTGTGTGTGTGTGTGTGTGTGTGTGTGTGTGTGTGTGTGTGTGTGTGTGTGTGTGTGTGTGTGTGTGTGTGTGTGTGTGCGCGTGTATGTGTGCGTGTGTGTGTGCATGTGTGCGTATGTGTGTGTAGGTGTGTGTGTGTGTGTGTGCGCGTGTGTGTGTGTGTGTGTGTGTGTGTGTGTGTGTGTGCGCGTGTGTGTGTGTGCGTGTGTGTGTGTGCATGTGTGCGTATGTGTGTGTAGGTGTGTGCGTGTGTGTGCGCGTGTATGTGTGCGTATGTGTGTGTGTATGTGTGCGTATGTGTGTGTAGGTGGGTGCGTGCGTGTGTGTGTGTGCATGTGTGAGATCAGACTTGTGATGCCATAAACGACTATGCGCTTCTCCTAGACGTCTTCCAATTAGAAGGTTAAACAAAAGGAAGTGTTGAATAGCAGCTTTTCGCCCGGAGGAGACAAAAAAGAAAAGCAGAGGGAGACACAGTTTGACCCAGCACACACTCATACACGCACACACACATATGCGCACACACACATGCACACATATGCGCACACACACACGCACACATATGCACACACACACACATATGCACACACACACACACACACACACACACACACACACACACACACACACACACACACACACACACACACACACACACACACACACACACACACACACACACACACACACACACACACACACACACACACACACACACACACACTACAAGTAATAACGGCATTGTCCGATTTGCCCTTTCTCTGTTTTGAATGATTTTACTGCGACATTTTATGACTTTTACAACTCTTTCTTATTATTACTCTCCTCATTATAGATATTGGATATTATATACTGCTGTGTAGTAAATGCTTCAAAGCCAGATAATTGATCATCTCAGTGTTTAGGACGCTGAGGTGGACAGAATAGCGGGGTGAGGCTGCACAGACAGGAAGCAATCAATCAAACATCCCTCCCCCCCTTCCACATCCCGCCCTCCCTTTCTTTCTTTATTAAACTTCCTCTCTGTTGACCTTTGACCTCGCTGTTCCCAGATCCCCACCAGCTCTTATAGGGAGGCGCTTTGCCTTTGGAAGCCAGTATACAAGCCTTCGCCCCGGGGCTGAGGGAAGATGTAAAAAATGTTTCTCTGTGCTTTGCAGAAATAAACGACTCCCAATGGCCGACAGGGGAGCAACACTGCAGATTGCTGGTTCAATCCAAATACACAAAAGGGTAGGAAAGCAATATATATACACTGTATACATGCTGCCCCCCATTGGCTCCAATCCTGCATGATGCTAAGTGGTGGAAGTAACATTTCCCCTGTGGCAATCTTCACTACGTAGGCCTTTGCCTTTCAGTATGCCTAACAGTATTTATGTTATTAAGTACATTTGGAAAATAAATGGATTCTATTTTTATTATTTTTTATTTGGGGATGCAAAAGGGGGTTTGTGGGTTATTTGGTTTGACTTTTGACGTATTAAATCATAATGATTTAGAGAAACATGTCTCGGTCTAGTGGAGATGATAAGACAATACCAAGCAGATCGATGACATGTCCCGAGGCTCTACCGCTATTTTCAGAAATGCTTAAAGAACCAACAATGTGGTGTCCAGTTGTGACCTTGAGTGTCAAGTTCAAATTAAAAACATTTACAAAGCAAATCCCAACTCCTCGTCATCATGATGTTTTAATAGTTAACATTTACTTAAGTAACAACTGTTTGCTCTATAGTTTCTAGCTTGAAAATCAAATATGGAAGAGAAACAATATATCCATGTTCCATACTGTTGCACCTCCTCACTAACATGAGCACGAGGCATTTGCTGTGACCTGTTGATATGAGATGGATCCTCTTTGCAAAACAACAAAAAACAACAACTTCCCAAATGTGCTACATTTCTGACTTCATCTTTAACCTATAAACAGCCCTAAAACACCCTTGTACATATGGGTGTATTCTTGGGTTTCAAAATACCTAACAGTTCTTACATGCATCCATATAGACATGCTCACAGGCACAGAGAGTATTGTCCAAAAGTGAACACACCCATGCTGTCCCAGAATCTGTAATCCCATCCTCTCCCTGCATTTCTCCTCTAAAATCCTCCTCTCCACATTCTGTCATTTGTCTGGCAGAGAGAGGAGGACAGACAGAGAGAGACAACAGACTGTTGGCCAGTGAGCATGCAGTGGGTCTGATGCAGGAGAGTGTGGAGGATAGGCCTCTCATCTCTAATCTCTGCCTGCCCCCACTGCCTCCTCTACTCGTCTCGGTCAAGTCTCAGTCTGTTCTGTGTCTTCCCAGGTATGGTCCTTATTCACTATGTTTTCCATGCATGTTTACAAGATATTCCATCTTTACATTACATTACATTACATTACATTGCATTTAGCTGACGCTTTTATCCAAAGCGACTTACAATAAGTGCATTCGACCAGGAAGATACAACCATCTTCATGTAACTGCAAAGTAAACCATGGCACTGACCAACCGATATGTGAATGCATGTATCACACAATTTGACACACACATTTTAGGAGAAAATACGTTGAAGTACAAAAGATCTACAACTGGTCCTACTGTAAATTAAAAAAAGTGGTAGAAAAAGATGAAGAGAGAAGCCAAAGCTCAGAAAGGTATAATAAAATGAATCTTAGTTAAGCAAATTAAAAAGTTATTTGATGCTTTGGGGTAGTGTTTCTTGTAGGTGGTTAAACCCAATAGCCTTTCATTAACATGGAGACTGTGAAGACTGAGTTAATCTGAACCCTGTTATGTCCAGTGGTTTCTCAACCAGGCCTCTAGGTCACCAATAAGGGTTCCTGTATGATCACCAGTGGGCCCAAGAAAATGTCAAAGATGTGTAATGGTGTAATTTTGCCTTTGTTTAATTGACCCAAAATTGTCCACATATTGGTCCCCAAGGTCATTGCCATCAGATCAAACATTACACTCTTTGGTCAAATGAGACACAATTAAGGCTACTCATGTCTACGATAATTATACGGAGAATCTAAGTTAAAGTGGTCATTACATGTCAAGATATGGTGACTTTGCCTTTAAACTAACTCTTGTGTTATTACAACATTAAACATTTCCACTACCTTAGCTGATCTCCCTGATGACTCTTTTAGTTGTTCCTCTCAGCGTGAGGAAGTCATATGTTGTGGAGCTGGGATGCAGACGGCTGTGTTCCTGTGACCTAGTCAGAAGTCTCAAAGGTCTCATGGTTCCATTTACCTCGAGCATGACTGCCTCATGCAGTTAAATGTCACGACACGGGGTCAGAGGGAAGATTACCAACAAACTCTCTGCACACTCAGTGAGACCGGCATCACAAGATGTGCTGCAGTGTGTGTTCAAATGTCTAAAAGGCGTACCTAATGAACCTATACAAACAGTGTGTTCATTCATTTCATTTGAAATATTTGTGTTGGCTTTTGTTTTGTTGGATTAACAGGACAGATCGAATGGAAATTGGAACATAAAAGGGGTAACACAACAAAATATAAATTATGATGATAATATGCTGACGTTAATAATAATAATAATAATAATAATTATAATAATAATAATAATAATGATATCATTAATAATCCATGAAAACAACATTAATTATCATTAAAAGGTAAACGCTTTTTTTAACCATGTAAAAAACTAAATATTTGTTTTGTAATTTTCATATGATGATGTATCACTAACATACATTAAATACATAAAACATAGTTTGACATAATGCCAATTGGTTAAATATTACTGAGATATTGTAGCTGCTTAACTTTTCTTTATTACTTAAAGTGTTTGTTTGTCATTTTGTCTGTATTTTAAAGCACTAATGTTACCTCATGATATTAAACATTGTTATTGTATGCCATACTTTCTACAGTTCATTCCACACTCACTAAATATATTAATTTGACAAAATCACACATTTCTTTGTATTTTATGTTGTACAGCATGTCCAACATTCACTCATATATTGCTTGACAGTTAAGGAGAAGAAGTCCATTTGGGCATGATGTGTTCCTCAGTCATGTCACAAAGAGTAACAGCAGGTCAAACACGGCTACACTGCTCAAAGTGCGTTGTACTTTTTGATGAAAAAAGTTAAATGCTTCCAGAACAAGCTCCTATCAAAACAAGTGCACCCACCCATCCCTTTATCTATCTTTGATCCTTTAACTTCTATCACTCTCCACCATCCATCCATCCATTATTCTGCCCCTCATCTCTCTGCTATAATCTCCAATTCAGCCGTCCCTGGTGCATTGTAATCTGCTGTAATCTGACGGATTAACCTCACTGCTCTTTTTCATCAGTAGATGGTTCTGCTTCAGCGCCGTGGCTTCAACAGACACTGCTCATTTCTGCTACTTGATGTGTTTGTGCAGTTTTCTATGTGTTTATAGAAAATACAGCAAGAGAAAGCAGGAAATACATAATGAGAAAGAGAGAGTTGCAAAGCAGAAAGGAGGGAGGAAGTTAGTTGATGGCATGTGAAAGAAGAGGCATGTGAACATTTACAAACCAAATCAAAAGTAAAACAAGGAATCCTGTTTAAAAAGCAAATGAAAAATGACAATTGTGTTGCTAAATATATTGTGAAATATGGTTGCTCCCATGTATTTTTTTAATCTGCTCCATCTTAATCTAACACTGCACATGACAAACGAAGGAACGTGTCATTAGATGGTGAAAAAGCAGGATTCAAGAGTTGTAATGATTTAAATTGAGATACTGGTTTGTAGTGTAAATGGACAAAGGGAAAGAAGTGGAAAGACAAAGTATTTCCACACTCACATGCACACTATTGTGTAGCTAGCACAATGTGCTTGTGACGGGCTGACATCTGGTGGCTGGCTCAAAAGGTCACCACACACAAACACACTCTTCAGAAAATGACAAGACAGAGGGGATTACTTTTTAAAGTTAGGAAGAAGTGTTAATTAGTTTGCATGTGTGTGAGGGTGGGGTTACACAAGTCCATGCTGTGTTTCAATGTGTGTACTTCTGTTCTCACATCTGCTATTTTGAGTGCATAAGGAAGTCACAAAAGGCACTTTTAGTGCTGGAATCAAAAGTTGAGAGTGGAAACCTGGACACTTGTCACACTTATGCGGCTTTCACACCAGCGCTTTTCCCTTCTTAGCTCCGAGCGGGAGCTTTTCTGGTTCAGCTCCGGTTTCCCCTTTCTGCTCCCGCTTTGTTCACACTGCCCAGAGCTGCCGCTGCTGCGTCATGACGTCACAGTTTACATGCCTGCTTTATAAAATCCAAACCGCGCGGAAATCCCTCACATCGACAACAACAACAATGGCCGATTGTATTGAAGCGCTATTCGCTTTGGTTATCCTCTTACGAAACGAAATGGAAGGCATCGGACAACTTTACAAGGGACGACTTTACTTGGAACTTTAAAAACATCACATGCGAAATGCAAGACTTCTTTGTGGTCTTCAGCATCTACTTCAACGCCCCTGCCCCCGCCTCGACGTAAGAGAGACGTAAGCCACGCCGCCTCTTAGCTCCGAAGCTCTTGCCTCTAGACCAGGGGTGGGCAATTATTTTTTCCATGGGGCCACATGAGAAACAAAAAATATTGTGGAGGGCCGGGCCAAAAGGCTGAACTCAATTCTGCATAATATTAATTGTATTTCTTTATAAAAAGCAGTAAATAGCATTGTTTTGACAAGCTGGTAAGAGTATATGTTATAGTTGAGCAATGAAAAAGTGAGGTTGCCTTACAAAAAATGTAATTTATTCAATCAAATTTCCCAAAACAATGGTAAACAAAATGTGAACGTTTTTCACCATTTCTGACTCATATTAGTGAACATTTTCAGTCGCATTCACTACAAAACACATTTTGAGTTTCATATACTGTTGGAAAGTTGTGTAAAGGTTCTTAGCATTCTTAAGACATCACAACATTGTCTTTGTGCTCCAAACATTCAGCAAGATACATCATATTGAACTGTCACTGAACATCACTGAACTGTGATTTTGAGAAAAGGCTTCCAAAGAAAGTGTCCCAGTTCACTGCTAGTTGGTTCCTTTACATGCCTACATTTGTAGTCTAACCACCTCATTTGGTGTTTTTAAGTTCTTTTTTCTTGTTCAGTGAGAGAAATCTAGTCTCTGCTGGGCTTTAACGAGTGCATCGAAGTCAGGTTGAATGTCTGAGGTGGAGATGCGAAGCACAGCTGACAGATGATCATCAGTGAGAGAGGATCTATACCTGGATTTCATAAACTTCATCTTTGAAAATGTTTGTTCACATATGTAGGTAGAGCCAAAGAGAACCAACATCTTCTGAGCATGTCTCCTCATGTTTGGAAAGTTCTCCTCCTCGAGAGAAGAGTAGAAATCCAGCAGAGATCCTGACTTAAAGCGCTCTGCCAGTACTGCATCAGACTGCAGGTCAATGAGTTCCAGCTGAACATCACTGGGTGCATTATCCATACTGCAGGTAAAGGGAGAGGAAATCATGAGCATTTCATCCTCGATTGTTCGGAGATCTTCAAATCGCCTTGAAAACTCACCATGCAATGCTCCTAACATGGATGAGTACCTGCGGAGGTGATCAGCTGATGGTGTGACTTCTTTCAGGGTTTGCATGTGAGTGAGAGTGTTGCTCTCCAGTTGGCTTGAAAGAAACTGCATCTTTCTCATGAAAGCCTTCACCAGGCTGTGCATTTCATGAACAAAAAGGCCCTTGCCTTGCAGTTTGGTGTTCAGTTCATTCATCAGTGCAGTCACATCAACAGCAAATGCAAAATCTGCCATCCAGTCCTCGTCTGAGAGCTCTGGGATGTCTTTGCCTTTCTTCTCACAAAACTCTTGAATCTCTGCTTTCAGGTCCCAAACTCTTTTTAGCACTTTGCCCAGGCTGAGCCATCTGACAGCTGTGTGGTAGCCGATGTCACTATGCTCAGTCTCATGCTCCTCCAAAAGTGCAACAAACTGTCTGTGATTCAATGCCCGTGCCCTGATGAAGTTTACTATTTTAGTAACAACATCAATAACATGGTGAATTTTTAGCACTGACTTGCACAACACATGTTGGTGTATAATACAATGCAAAAATACCAATTTCTGATCTGCGTCGATTTCAGTCACTTTATCTTGCATACGTTTCAAAAGTCCAACATTTTTACCTGTAAGATTTGGACAACCGTCTGTTGTGACACCTGCCAGTCTGTCCCATTTCAGTCCCAGCGTGTCCATGCACGCATTTACCTCCGTGAACAGATCGCTCCCTGTCGTCGTCCCTTTCATCGGCCGCATTGCTGCCAGCTCCTCCGTAATCTTGAAGTCCGGCGTTATCCCACGGACAAATACGAGTAACTGCGCTGTGTCGCGGACATCACAGCTCTCGTCCAAAGCCAAGGAGATAAAGTCAAAACTTGCCACTTCATGTTGCAGCTGAAGCTCCAGATTCCCCGCAATGTCCTCGATCCTTCTCGTCACGGTTCGCCTGGACAGCGGGACTTGCTCAAAGGCTTCTTTTTTTTCAGGGCATATTAGTGCTGCAGAGTCCACTAAGCACTCTTTGACAAACTCCCCCTCTGAGAATGGCTTACTGTGTTTAGCTATTTTGTGGGATATCACGAAGCTGGTCTTGGTTGCTGCATCCTTGGATGTGTGAAGCTTGGTAAAAAAGCCTTGCTGCTTTTGCAGCTTAGCTAGCAAAGCGTTCGATGTGCGCGCCCTTTCAGCATCAGTCAAGTTTTTGTATTTCTCCGCGTGTTTCGTCTCGTAATGCCGACTCAAATTGTAGTCCTTGAACACGGCGATCTGCTCCCCGCAAACTAAACACACGGCTTTACCTCCGACTTCAGTAAATAAATACTTAGCAGTCCAATTTTTGTTGAAAACCCTACATTCGGCATCTACCTTTCTTTTTTTAGCATCAGCTGACATTTTTGAGCGCTAAAGTCGTCTTGTGACAATTATCCAATAACGCGCACGTCTTGATTTGACGTATTGCGTCATTATGTACGTGAATAAAAAACAACTTCAAAATAAAAGCATTGCAGCTTTAGTCCATGCATGAGGTCAAATTAGAAAATATGTTTATTTTGTAATTTCCAATTAACCTTACACGGGCCGGTCAGAGTCAACCAAAGGGCCGTATGTGGCCCGGGGGCCGTACAGTGCCCAGGTCTGCTCTAGACCGACAATCTTTTGGAGCTGGAAGTGAACCGGATTCCGGAGCTAAGAGGCGGCGCCTCTGCGGTGTAAACAGGCTCCAAGCCGGAGCTGAAAACGCATTGGTGTGAAAGGGGCATCAGCGACTGCCATCTTGGTTAAGTAACAGAAGTTACTCCGTTGAGCACAGCACTATACAAATAACATATGTTGCTTATAGACTGGTCTCGTAAAGAACCACCATTCATTGTATTGGGTCAAAAAAGCAGTGTATAATCACTTCCTGATGCAATTGATAATGTAGTTAGCTAGCTAGCTAACTAACAGCAGCAATCGTCACTTCAGAGGGCACAGCCGCTGTGTGTGTTTGGAGCAGCCAACACAACACGGTCAAAACCCACACACAGTTCACAGCAGGGTAGGATTTTCACGGCGAATATCCTCATCCTCTAACCGCTGGAGTTTCACCGCGGCTGTCAGCTGTGTTTACTCCTGTCATTCAAACAGGACACGCTGGAGAGGGGGCGGGGCTTATTTCAATGTAAATACTATGGTGGAAACCAACTACGACAAAATTAACCCATTTTACAGTGATTTAATTGTAATACACGTTTCAAAATGATGCCGAAGTAACTACATACTGATACTGGTTAGTAAAAAACATGAAATAATGCTTTGCCAAGTCTGCAGACAAGACGGCAAGCGAAAAACCTTTTAAAATGCGTGTTTTCTGAATGGATCAATCAGGCTAAACCAACCTGTAGCTGCTCCGTCCACACTCACAACAACGTCCTAAAGACAGAATTAAAGCAGCGATTGTATTCGCCATGAAAGTCTGTGGTTTGTACATGTTTAACTTTTGTCCAGTTTCTGAACAGAGCTGTGAGGAGTTGATTAAAGAGACTTGTACACACACACACTGAAGGCTGTTTCTTCTGCTCTGAAATTGAATATATTTGTTACATATTAATATAATTTTAGATTTTTTGATTTGATTTTGGATTTGTGAATGGGAGAAGTAGTAGATGGAAAACATACCAAACACTAATTATTCAAAGTAAAGTATTTTTATTTTATATACGGTAATACTAAGGAGGCGTAGGCCTATATGATGATATAATGTTTGACATTATTGATATTAAAACAGTGATTTGTTTTCCATGTCATTCGTGTGTTTTTCTTATCAAAAAGTGAAATTATTTATTTGTAAGCTCCAAATCCAAATGTTTCCCTCAATGGCCTTTGTGCCCTGGCATGTGGCCTTCGCGCCCTGAAAAAATGTGTGATACCAGAGGCCAAATGGCCTTGCCCCTAAAATGACAAAATTCCAAGCCTGGTTCAGTGTAAAACATGTTTCCAAATTGAGACAGAGCTATTTTCTTCCATGAAGTGAGACGTACACATAGTTCATCAATGCTGTTGTATGATTGGTTCTAACAGCCAATATTCAAAGGCCAGGTTCTGGCACTAAAAGAGTTGGATTGGTGCATCCTGATAAATAACAATAGCAATTCATACGAAACCACAAACTACAACTGTTGGAGCTGAATCAGTTTATATCACACTGAAACGCTACAACTTTCGCTAAAAAGTCACAACTAAGAGTAAAATCTTAACTTAGAAATTAAAACATATTTGTTTAGATGCATACATTGAAAACAAAACCAGCTGATTCAGCATCATGTATATTGGATGCGTTGGTCTAAAGAGGTGGGGCTTGCACATACTGTCAGACTGTGGAGAAACTGTGGAGAGTTTGTCATGCATGCTTATTCAATTTCACTGTAGTAAAAAGGCTAAACCTAATCTCCTCATCAAATATAAATCTGAGTCACTTAGAAAAATGATTTCAAACATATGAAGTGTATATGAAATGAAAAATGGTTGCAATAGGATCCACTGGGGGAATACTAACCACACTAGATTGTTGTTACTGTCCAACCATCTGCTTCATCCCCTCATCTCCATCCTTTATTCTCTTCTTCTTCTCTCCATTCCTCTCCCATCATTGGTTTCTACCACCCATCCATCCCTCCCCTTTTTGTTTTCTCTCTGTTTCTCTTCTTCTATTGTTCCTTCGTATGACTCGCTGACATCAGGCAGCCTGCCAAGTCACTGTACACTTCAATTAGAGGAGAGACCTCGACACACTCACACAATGCAATGGTTGCTTGTCTTTCAGCTGAATGCTTTGTGAGCTTCCCAGAGAAAACCAAAAGGCACCAAAGAGAGAATGGAGTGTGTGTGTGTGTGTGTGTGTGTGTGTGTGTGTGTGTGTGTGTGTGTGTGTGTGTGTGTGTGTGTGTGTGTGTGTGTGTGTGTGTGTGTGTGTGTGTGTGTGTGTGTGTGTGTGTGTGTGTGTGTGTGTGTAGGTGTGTTGGAGCGTGTCCTAGAGTGTGACTTTGATATCACTCTTGGTAATCGAAGTCATTCTCTCCGCTGTATCCAGATACAATGCACACAGGCGATCACACACACACACACACACACACACACACACACACACACACACACACACACACACACACACACACACACACACACACACACACACACACACACACACACACACACACACACACACACACACACACACACACACACACACACACACACACACACACACACACACACACACACACACACACACACACACACACACACCAGATGGCTGAACAACACCAGCTTTGGTTGGCTCATTGTCCTCCTCCATTCTCTCACTATCAGTGTGTATATTTTCCCACTCTGCCGGTGTGTGTCTGCTTATCTGTTTGTTTGTTTGTTTGTTTGTTTGTTTGTGTGTGTCTCAATGCACGTTTGTCTGTTTCTCCCCTCCCTGAGAAAAACTTAGACTTCTAAACTTTAAGAACGTTCTGATGTAGCTGAACAGACATACAGCTGAACAATTCCACAAACAATATAATCTTAAAGATAAGAGAAGTGGAGAGAGTGAGTACAAAAATGCAAAATATGTGCATCAGAAAGATGGCATTATGAGATTGCTACATTGCCACAGTGAAAGGAGTACTTCACAATGCCAACGGCACGCCATGTTTAGCTCTATATCCCGTTAGCATTAGCTAATAAAGCAAATATGCAGAGTAGGGGTGTAACGGTATCCGTCCCGAACCGACACGGTTCCGACGTCACGGTTCGGCACATGCAGTCACACGACGAATACGCCTTTTTTTTACGAGTGGGAAAAAAGTCTGTGGCCGTTTCTCAATCGCGAGGATACTGGCTTGGTAGTCGCATACTTCCAAGTCACTTCCTTCAGAAACGAAGCAAGTATACTTCCAAGTCACGGCTTCGGAAAAAGAAGAAGAATGGAACAGGCTAACAAGTGTGCCACTCTCTCTAACGGTTTCAACATAAACTGTACCGAAAATAAATACCTCACGATGTCTATCTAATTATGAACTTGCTTTACTTTCACGGAACACATTTTTGGTGATAAAAAATGCAACAAAGTAACATATTTACCAACACATGTTCTACGCCACTACATACTTACATTTAAATGTGTGCTGTGCTGCGTCGGTCCAGCCTTTCTCCCCAAGGTTTTTTGAAATTGGTCCGTGCGGGGGGGGATGCTGAGGGGGCTGCAGCACCCCCATCTGTGAGGCTCCAATAGCACCCGCACCCCCAGCGCGTCACAGTTTCGCTGCTGAGAGAGTGTGTGAGAGAGTGTGTGAGGAGCTCCACGGATTGGAAGAAAAAGATAAATGTCCAACGGGGCGTTCTGGGGCAGCATGGACAGGTCTTTTCTGTGTTAGAGTTTTACTCACTACTAGGAATTCCAGAAACTGACCATGATCAAATTCGAAAATCGGACAGCCCTGGCGAATATTAATCGATTAATCGCATGCGCTGCTGGCTTCCTCCAAGTTTACAGTAAAACAAACTGGTGGTGTGACCAATGGCCATTTACAATTAGTAATACTATTACTATTATTAGCATTAGTCTATATTTTGATTGAAACTAAGCCAGGAAAAAAAAGAAAAACATAAATAATAATAAATAAATATATAAATAAAATCGAATTTTTAAAATAATTTTCGATTATGGAGACTGTAACGAATATTCGAAAAATCGAATAATCGCTGGCATCCCTACTCGCTACCAGGTGTACTTTGAGGGCTTATGACTCTGCAGACCATTTACATGCAGAAAAACCTTCATAACACACAAGGGGACGGGTAATAACCGGAAAAGCCTGACATGGGACCTTTAAGTAAAAGTAGAAACCCTAGACTAGACTGTAAATATATGCCGTCCTGCATTGTACAAGTACAAAAGTATTGGCATAAAATACACTCAAGTACCAAAAGTAAAAGTACCTGCAGAATCGTATTAAATTACTGGATTATTTTTATCAATACTGGTAAAGGTGGAGCAACTTTTAATTATTTGATATGGTGCTGATTATTGCATATTAACCTATGATTATATATCATAGTTAATTGTCGTAGTGTTGTATTAGCTCATAATCAGAATCTCTAAAGTAAACAGTGACTCATTTTGTAAAAGAAAAATTGTGGAGTAAAAAGTACAACATTGGCTTCCAAAATTGTAGTGTAGTAGAAGAATAAAGTACATTATCTCCAAATCATACTTAAGTACATTACTTGAGTGAATTTACTTCACTACATTACATTACTGCAAATATGTTAACATTTCAAAACACCAGAAATGAAAGGCGAGTAGGGCAAAAAATATTATTCCACTAAGTGTACTCAGAATGTTAATTGTGCCTAATAGCACCCTTGGGTTTTGGCAAATAATCAACAGTGGTTTATATAAGTAGCAGGGAATGCAGTCTGATGACATGTAATCCTGGACGTAAAACAACAGAAGATCCATAAAGAAGATGGACTGATCTTTGAAACCACAGATGCGGCCAAATTCTACACACCAACACTTTAGTTAAGTACGCATGTGTGTGTATGTGTGTGTATTTGTGTGTGTGAGAGAGTGTACATGCAGTAAAGGGTCATTGCCCCTGATTGCAGAGGCCACTCGAGACATGAGATGTACTTGCTGCAATCACAACGTTCACAAATCTCCAAATCAGAAAGCTTCTGGAGAGCAGCCAATCAATATCATAAACATCATCAAGGACTCTGCTCCGGCTCTCTGACACTCAACTTCTTATTTTCCTGTTCATTACATCTCCTCGACCCCAACAACTCTGAGTATCTCTCATCAACGTATGGTGCTGAGACATAGACTGATATACATGTGTCTGGCTGACATGTTTGGCTTCAGTTGGACTTAAAGACAAAACTGGTTTAAAGAAAACTGATGACACAGATTAAGGGATACTTTAAGACTAACTGCAATGATTAGTCAATATATCGATTAGTTTGATCAACAGATAGGTAATTCCAAAACATTTCTGATATTTGTATAATCTTTGACAAGGATTTTGACAAATTGGGATGGTCATTTTTCACTATTTTATGGCATTTTATCGACCAAATACTTGATAGATATAACGCAACAGTCTGCAGATTTATTGATGATGAGAACGATCGTTAACATAAAAAAGTGTTACTTATTGTAGAAGAGAATGTGATAGCCCTGGGTGAAATTCTTATTCATGTACTAGAGTGATTGATTGTCCAGGACGTTCACATCACATTTGAATACTGGCAACCATGACTTTTCCTTTAATTGGTCATCCATGTTAACCTCTGATGTTATCATGTGGAATAAACCACACAATAGAAATGATTCTACTCTAATCTACCATTTTATTAAACGCAAATGGTGTTTTGTGGTATCTAAACTAAGTTGACACACACACATTTTCCTCAACTGGGACATCAGAGAATACGCATAATTTTCGTGACGGACTGCGTATGCATTTTGGTAGGGTAGTGTGTTAGAGTATCAATGGATGGACAGACGGAGCAGTCTAGAGGAACAGTTGAAAAAGGCTTTACACTGCAGCTGGCCCTTTCTCTTCCCCTCTGCAGCAAACACACACTCAGAGATACAGAATAGATCTGCTGGCACCAAGTGTGTGTGTGTGTGTGTGTGTGTGTGTGTGTGTGTGTGTGTGTGTGTGTGTGTGTGTGTGTGTGTGTGTGTGTGTGTGTGTGTGTGTGTGTGTGTGTGTGTGTGTGTGTGTGTGTGTGTGTGTGTGTGTGTGTGTGTGTGTGTGTGTGTGTGTGTGTGTGTGTGTGTGTGTGTGTGTGTGTGTGTGTGTGTGTGATGGGCTGTTAGCTTGGCAGCTGCCCTGGCATCAGGTGGGCAGCGTCAATACTGCATGAAGAAAGCCCAGCTGCTGTAATATGTAAAACACACACATACACACTGCCTCCTCCATTAAACACAACCTGATGAAGATGAGCTCACATAGGGAGAGTGATATTCCCTTTAATATAAGTAGGCACATTTACACACAAGTACACTAACAAATGCACCCTCTATGGTCCTCTTACACACACACACACACACACACACACACACACACACACACACACACACACACACACACACACACACACACACACACACACACACACACACACACACACACACACACACACACACACACACACACACACACACACACACACACACACACACACACACACACACACACACACACACACTCGCAGTCTGAATCCTTTCCTGCATGTGCCCTCTAATGAGACCCACATGTTTATACACACACACACACACACACACACACACACACACAAATACACCCACGCTGGCTGCATCTTCCCTTGATGTGAAAGAGATTAACATAACACACACTGAAATGTTTCTTTGGCCCTTTAATCAGACGCACACATCCAGGCAGCGTCATTCCCTTGATGTTATTACCAAAGATCGTCAAACACACCGTATCTTCTTCATCCTCATCTTTCCCCAGTGCAACGTAGCAACAACAAAATACACACATCTAGGGCCATCCTGCCAGTTGTTCTCCAGATGCCCGCCAGATACAGAGACACATGTCTAACCGTCACCTCCCGTACCCGAGCGGACACATGTTGTGATGTGACGAGGTTAGCCACTGGCACCTGACACTGGTCATCAGTGCAACAGCTGTCCCAAACACAGTTCTGGCTGTTGCTGAGCGTCTGCATATGTGTGTGTGTGTGTGTGTGTGTGTGTGTGTGTGTGTGTGTGTGTGTGTGTGTGTGTGTGTGTGTGTGTGTGTGTGTGTGTGTGTGTGTGTGTGTGTGTGTGTGTGTGTGTGTGTGTGTGTGTGTGTGTGTGTGTGTGTGTGTGTGTGTGTGTGTGTGTGTGTTGTCTGCTTGTGGCTGCACATGCCCTCACAGTGGGACATTCAGACTGAGGGACGGGACAGGGGTGTGTAGGATTTTGGGGATTTACAGGGTTAGAACTGGGTTGTTTCTTCGTAGATATTCTTACATTGGCTGTATTCATACTGTAGCCATATTTCAATTAATTTACAGTGGAGGGAAGAGCGTCCTTGAAGACAGTGGAGCAGATGGAAATATTGCAACAAATTAAATTGGCACCAGTGTCGTTTATGCAATAAAGGATTATCTAAAATGATTTTGAGTATCTATTCTTGAGTTGTATACTAACAAAGAACATGTTGCTTAACTCTATGTCTAACTTAAAATAAGCAGGGAAAATGTCAATGAATTAGATTAACATTTATTTCCAACTATTTATTTTTGAATATTTCAAACATGATGGGGCCTTTAGGCATCTTCCATTCTTTTCTTATATTTATTTTTATGTTTTTGTATGTAATACCTATTTATCTTATATGCTTTTCTCTTGTGTGATCTATGCCTGTCTGTTTGTTGCTTTCTCTGAGCACATCAAGTCTAGCCTGAGGTGTGAAATGTACTATATATAAATAAACTTGACTTGATTGTTCAGTCTCAGTGCTCTAATCAACATAATGTGCAGCCACAGCAGGCGGCTGTTTCCACAGAAAAACCTCTGATGTACAAGACCTGACAGAGAGGAGGACAGAGGGAGCAACAAGCTGGAGAATGGAGTACTCTCAGGAGATGGAGGGGACCAAATCAGAGTCAAAAGGAAAGGTTACAAGAAAGGATTGGAAAATCATTTTGTGGAACTGTTTTTTTTTAGGTGGTTGTTAGTCGTACAACCATGGCAATTAAGTTATCTCCCAATTGTTCTAATACGTAAGTAACATGAATACAGTTCCTCCATGATAATGTAAATTCAAAATAATGTTTACAACATTTAAATTACCAAACCACCTACATGTCTAAATCACCCAATTATGAGAAAATATGTATAAACACTGTACTTCATGACAAAAAAAAGTGATGACATAATAATATATAGCAAGGTTAAAATAAACGTGTAATAGATGTGTCCAAAAACTGTGGATTTTGCTGCTTTCTCTCTAATAGAATGACTACAACCAAGGGGCACTTAGTCACTTAGTTACGGAAATGGCAATCCCAAAGTCATCCTCTGAAAGCCTGTGTGTGCTTTGAATCCGTCTCACAGTTGATAGGTTTAGCTGTGATCTTTCCTTTTGTCTCTTGACACTCACAAAGCCTTCCCTCTTATCAAAGATTCATTAGCTCACTAATCCATCCATCTAGCTCTCCATGCACATCGGCCATCCATTAACATTGAGCCATATCCCTCCGGAGAGACTGCTGAGATAATGCCCTGCTCAAGGACACAGGGGGTAATACATATGAAGTGATAGCCCACCTGGGAATTGAACCCACAACCACAAAAGCACCTTAGCAGCGGCTGCCTCTAGTAAGTGATTCAGAACAGTATCATATCCGCCTGCGTCCCGGAGGTGGCAGAGATCCTCCTGTTGTAATTCAGATCACTCTGCCAGCGCTCTATAAAGGACTATTTCTGTATCGCTCCATCTTCATCTAATGCTGTGCTGACTTTGAAAGAAAGGGTTCACTTTTTCCCCCCCCGACATTCTGTCCATTTGTCTCCTCCTATAATAAGTAACACCTGGGGGATTCAAATGCAAATCAGTCTAGAGGAGACATTTAAACATGTGGAAGCCGGTCCATTAGTTCATTTGTGTACTTATGCATTCATTTCCTGTGTGGCAGCGGGATAGAAAGAAGTTCTTACATTTACATGAAAGACACACATTTCCCATGTACGTCAGACATTATCTCAAATGGAATGTTTTAAAGACTAATATGCCTGTCCTCTATACAGTTCAGTTGGTAGAGCTGTTCTGGGTCTAGATTTCTCCACATTCTGGGAACCTGGGTTTGAAATCGGCCTGGGATCATTTGCTCCATGTCATCCCTCTGTCTCTCCTTTTCAACACTGTCACTTAAATAAAGGCACTGGTTGCTAAAAAATTAATAATTAAACCGACAAATTGGACTAGAAACCCTCTTAAAGGGGGGGGGCAATGGCACCTACCCAGATTCCCAGCCTCCTACGTCCCATCTCTGAGCTCTTGATATGTTTTAAATCTTCATTTAGATTTCAACTACACACCTCTAAAGTTCAGCAGCTTGCACAGTTTTGACATTAGTGCGGTGAAAAATAAAAAACAAACCAACATAAATAGTAGTCAAAATGGTTTCTGTGGTCATTACCATTAGTTTCTGGTAATGTTTGCCATGATGACACACAAACTGAAAACAGTACCATTACAGTCACGATTGGTAAATACATTTGACCATTTATCACATTGATTTGAAGAAAAATATGCTACAAATGTTCCCTTTTTATTATCTTGTGCACTGTTGACATCATGTGTTGCATCTCATTTTCTGTCATACAATCACTTTTCTAAATAATACGCTAGACTGTATTGCTTATAAAAAGCCCTGTCCATTACCTATTCTTTGTCTTGTTGGATAGGCCAGCTGTCAACATCACCCTATTGAGCTCCAAGTCTATCATATCACTTCTGTATCTATTCTTCCATCTTGCTTCCTCTCTGTGTCTCTCTCTCTCATGAAAGGCTCAACAGAGATAGCACTTTTTTTCCCATGCTGACGTACACTAATGTACTAATGGATAGAGGAGATAAGGGGGAGAGGAGAGAAGGACAGTACGCCACACACACACACACACACACACACACACACACGGCGGGAATTCTCTAGGGAGGCAGATTTGTGGGCAACTAGCCCACCTCGTTGGGGGGAGAGGGGATCTGAAGGTGACATATGAGTGAGGGAGCAGAGGGGAAGAGTGGGGTGATTGTGGACAGGAAAACTATAAGACCTGAAAAGCGTGAGGATGATAATTCACTTAAACATTAGCACCGGTTAGCAGTAATATTATCTCTGCAAGATGTAGTCACTGAGGCTCTCACATTGGCCACACACTGACACATTGATATATCCTATTTCCTACAAATGTCCACACTCACATGCCAAACTTTCAGAAACTGGTTCAGGAAACAAGCTGCAGGCATGAATGACAGACAAACTGTTGTGTATTCTGAGAAACTAATAGAAAATTACTCCGCTAACTTCTACTTAATGGGATAAAAATGGAATTAGTGTGCTCAGGTGTTGTGCTCATCTGCTCATTATGAGTTTGCATTGTAGAAGCTATATAGCACACACACACTCACACAAACACACACACACACACACACACACACACACACACACACACACACACACACACACACACACACACACACACACACACACACACACACACACACACACACACACACACACACACACACACACACACACACACACACACACACACACACACACACACACACACACACACACACACACACACACACACACACACACACACACACACACACACACACACAAACAGACTGCAGCCCGACCCTGAGATTATCAATCATCTCTACCAGCCCGGTGTTTTTAGCAGGCTGAGCAGCCGATGCACTGCTTCAATCATCGTCTGCCAGTCTAAATGCTAGTGCTAATTAGCATTCACATGCTAAATTACCTCCCATCCCATGTTTCCTGATTAGGCTTAATCATTCTGACAGCTAGTTTTACTGCTAAGCTTGCAGAGCCAATGCATGCATGTCCCAAACTCCAGGAAGAGACCCAAGGAGCTCTCGTTCACTGCAGAGCTGTATCCAGATAAATAGACTGCTTAGATCAGGGTTTCCAACTGGACTGATTTACTGGACCAATGGCCTCAGATCAATTGAGGTCTTTGCAAGATGATTTAAAGGCCTTACAGATTCTATTTATTTTTACTGACATTTTCTACAATGCTCTTTTGATAAGCGTTGGATAGTTTTTCCCTAAAATGTATTTTAAAATAAACAAAAACTGCTTTTATATGTATACAATACTACTTTTGTTTTGCGCTTTATGTAAAAAAAGTTTTTTTATAATTTGAACAAGTTCAAGGATGGACAAATGAAATAAAGCTTACAAATAGGTCAAAAATATCCTTTTCATCTTCAAATGTACCAGATAACAAATATAAAAGCGTAATTCTTTATAAATCAGAACATCTAATAGTGATACTTATTATACAAGAAATGTTGGTAAATGAGTGGATATATGTTCATAAAATTGTTGTTTTATTTGAGGTTAGAACTTTCGTATATATTGCTTGGTATAGTGTGGGCATCCTGATTCAAACAATACATACAGCTTATGTATTGCCAAAAAGCTTATTTCATTGAGAGGGTGGAATACTGGGAACAGAGATAGGTTTATAGAAGATATAGGGGCAGTATACAGCATGTCACTGCCGTCACACAGAAGCTGAGGAGAGCACATGTTGCCAGAAAAAGGGAATTAGATCATCTGTGAGTGGGAGAGATGTATTGGAAGGAGCAGGGCCGGTGAACTCCTGATCCACCTCACTGGCTCTGAGATGCCCTGAAGTCTAACTAGTCTCACTTGTCTCAGTGTCTCAAGGCAGTGAAGTGCCAGCATTATGTCAATCAAGCGGCTGGCACGGTTACCTCGGTAGCTGCTCCAATCTGTCCTGTCACTCAGACTATCTTCCAAGATAGAAGGGAAAGGGAAAAGTAATTGGATTTGCTGCAAGCAGGGAAATGATGAAATGACATGAAACCACCCCTTCCCTTTATCCACCACACACACATCTACCTTCACACACCTACAGTATGCACTGCTGAGTAAACCAACTGTTCTCTCTCTACCTGTCTTGCTTTTGTTTCTTATTCTGGAAATACTTCAGGCTGCTGAGAGTTTCTTTTCATCTCTCCTGATGTGGCGAGAGCGCCTTGTTCTCCCAGGTAGACAAAAGAGGAGACGGAATGAGGGGAATGAAAGGATTGCCAGGTTTTTAGCGAGATCAGAGAGGGGCTTTTTAAGGATGTTTCTGACAGAAGGCACAGAAGGCGGCCCATAGTGCAATGTCCTGCTGTTAAAAGCTATCGGCCCCCAACCTACACCATGTCTCCCCACAAAGTGATGTACTGCGGTGTTTAAAGGAGAAATGTAATCGTGTTCATGGCCGGTGGATTCTGACAAGGAGAGTCGTCTTACTGCGCGACAAAGCTGCAGCCTACATCCCTTGAACATTTCTCTACAGCCTAAACCAACACTGAATACTAGTGTACATCTTTCACCACTAGTAAAACCCTGCAACTCAGGGTTTGTTTTATTATCTTGCAGCCCTGTGTCTTGTATGGAATAGTCTAATATGTCCTTCGGCTTCCATTGTGAACTCTACATCCAACAACAATGCTTATATGACCACCATGTAACAATATCTGGGAGTAGTTCATTTAATGAAGCCACAGTCAAAAGTTACAATGTTTTGTTATCAAAAAGTTACTTTCATTAACTAATTTTTCCGCACAAAAACCTGAAATTGGAACACCATTTCTTCTCCGTTGGTCGCCAAGACAGTGTCTCGGAAATATGTATCTAGACAGTGAAGCCTAAGTAGCGATTTCTAAAGGACCATTTCCAAGGTCAAGAAAGACTTTTCCAAGTCAACAACACTGTTTCTCTACAGCCCCTGTCACACTGTCCCGAAATTGACACCCGATGGACACACGATAAAGGAAATGTTCAAATTTGGCTCTGATCGTAACAACATCGGGCCATTCGTGAGGGCATCTTAAGCCATCGTATGACCGCCGGTGGAGTTTCTCAGGCTCCGGCAGCAACTTTGTGAGTGGTGGCAAAATCTCCGGAATGCCAAGAAATTGCCAAAGAACCTTGCGAAGGTTCATTTTCGTGTCGAATTTGTTTGTCCATTCTGCCCCTCGTAAGGTACTCGTGAGGGCATCTTGTCAAATCGTGTCATCTTCGTCTTTACCTCGTGTGATCATCGGTGCCATTGGGCATTTTTCGCCTCACGAAGACAATACGAAGGAAACAAGAAGCTGCCCGATTGTCTTAGGAAGGCAACATGACTACGTGAAGCCCTTGCAATGCCGTCGTGTAACCATCGTATTATACGATGACATTGAGATTGCATTTATGTAAACATATTATGTAAATAACCCAATTTGTGTTCTGTGAAACTGAAAAGGATGTTACATTGTTTTTGTTACTTTCGTTGCAGTTGTATGTCTTAAATGTCATTTAGGTTAACTTCCTGTTTTATTTAGATGCTTTTATTTGGAAGGCGAGTTTACGCTGTTGACAGGAAGCTGTTGTTGCTATGGAAACAACATGACGGAGATAAGTAATATCTTCTAATCTACATATAAAGACGGAGAAAGTAAAGAATAAAGTGTATGTTTAAATGTTAGCACCCCCCGAAGAGGCACAAGCTCTTACGTTGAGTCTGGATACATTCTAAATCATCAGTAAAGTCTACGACCATATTTTCGTGTGTGGTTCGGGACAGTGTGACAGGGGCTTACTTGATCTAAAAGATTATATTGTCTCTTTTAAAACAACTGTATTATTTGGTCTAAGAAATGTCAGAAAAAAGTCTAACATTCTGGTAGGAAAGATGAATCAATCATATAACATTACTGAATAGTTGCTGAATGCATTTTGACTCAAGGCTCCATATTGACACATATTTCGGGTTGCACAATCTCCATCATAAGTACTTTGCTAAATATTCTATCCAGATCAGCATGAATCAGCAGTTTGCCATCTGCTATCTGCTTCCTTCTCATTAATTGTCATTCAATGCCATAGCTTCATTATCCTAACAAAGGCCACATAGATATTCAATCATAAAGTTAGCATTTATATTGACATAAGCCTCTTTATCAGCCAATAAAACCAATAAATACTGTAAAAAATTCAGAGTCTGAATTGCGATTCACAAGGGCATCTCATACAACAGCGTCAGTCATTGAACACACAATCAAAACCTGTAAACAAAAAAAAACATAAAACCAACAGTAAAGGAAACATAGGATGGGTATTTTACACAATTTGTGCTTAGTCATTGGAGGCATTCTGATGAGTCATGCTAATGTAAAGAGGAACAGATTTACCCTGGCTTAGGTCACAGCTGTGTTTCTGTCCCACAGACAGACACCATCACTTATCCAATGGGCTGCCTTGGGTTTAAGATTTACACTAATGATTATAAATTCATAGATCAATCAATACACAGAGTCTGGCAGCCGAGACGTGTCCGCGCAGGCAGACACACACTCAGCTGCGGTCGCATCACAGGAATTCTAATGAGCGTGCGTGTGTGTGTACAGACATCAATATGCTGCAGCTTTACATTTCATTAGACCAAGGAGCACAGTTTAACTCCCAATGAATAGCAATAAAAACCACACAGCCTGAAACCACCTCCCATTTGCCTCAGCTTAGCTACTTTTTTCAAATCCTCTATTCCTTCTTTCCTCCAAATTCTGTTTTGTACAAATCTAGTGTTGTTTTCCAATTTATTTGGAGGGATCTAATTTAAAGCTAAAACAAATCACATCCTGTGTCACAACATACTTAAAAGCTTTGTACACTGGCTGTAGTTGGATTCACTGTTGATTTATAGTATTTTCTGTCCTTTCTGTGTCTATTGTTTTTCCAACCCAGTTTAGATTCAAGCACGCCCACTACAACAGCAGCGTAGCTCTGCGTGATTGCGTCATGGATGTGTAAAGAGAACGTCCCCACGTTAACAACGCTGAAGTCATATTACGTCTAATTTAGGTTGGTAAAAAAACAATATGGGCTTTTTATCAGACAGTGCAAGTGTTAGCCATGTTGAAAACCATTACAGCGGTCTTGTGTTGGAAAGTAACAAAGTATATACTCAAATACTAGCTACATATTGTTTGCTAGTTTATTGTTTCTTGAATCCATGGTGAATTATTATTTAAAGATGAATTAATATTCACTCAGCTATGCTTAACTGTGATCTTGTTTCATATTAAAAAACACTATTTTCATCTACTTTGAAAAAGATGCTCTATGAAATGACTGCAATTCATATTTTGTGGGATGAAAACGCTCTGACGCTTTGTCAATGCTTTTGTCATGCAGAAGTGGGCGTGGTTAAATCTAAACTAAGTTTGAAAAACCACAGACCATATCCCTGCTCCTTCAGACGCCTGCATGTCACCGCAGCATCTGCATTGATCTGTGTGAGGACAGCATCAGCGTCCAGCATTCACCCTTCTCCCCCCTCCATCCTCGAGCACAGGAAGACACGCCGGCTGAGGGGAAATGGGATTCCAATCATCGGGTATCATGCGGGATCTGCTGACCCCACACACTCCACAAACCCACACAAATCTTCTGTCTGCACACAGACGCAGAGCAGGGGTCAGGCGCAAGGACTAGTGGGCCAGGTTTCAGTCGACTTAGCAAAACACCAGAGACAGGAAGCTGTGTAAGGAGGCATGTGCGTGTGTGTGTGTGTGTGTGTGTGTGATTGTGTGTTGTGCACATTATCGTAGCCTATATGATAGCAGTTGACGGCAGCATTACTCCAACAGAGATTCAAAGTGCTTCAGAAGCGCACAGCCTAATGCTCAAACTGTCAAACTGTTTTCAAAAATTGCAGAAGATGAATATTTCAAAAAGATTTAATAGAATATGACAGAAAGAACGATGTAAACACAAAGACTTCCACACAAAGACATCACTGTTTGAAAGAAAGACATAAGCGCCTACAAAGTGAATGTATTGTCTGCCTAAAACTTTCTTTTATATGTCATATTTAAATCCTGCCGCCGATGAAATGTTCATATCACTTTTATTTACTGTGTGTTACGTATGTATTTATGCATTTATTTGTATTCTTAGTTGACTGTTATATGTAGTCACCCGAGGTTTGGTGACACGGACACACTCATGAGATGTCCAGCTGAGGATAAAAGTAGAAAAAAGCGGCTCGGTTGGATGTCAGATGAAGGAGCGGCTGATTGGCACACGTGCCGTGAGGCCTACTCAACAAGGGTACACACACATACTGCAAACCCACAGGCACACACAAACACACACAGGGACTGCATGCTGTGTCTATCCTGAACATGATGGGAAATGACTGCTTGCCTTTGATTGAGGGTAGATTGTGAGGCTCCAAGCACACTAACAATCACACGGATGCACACACCCACACAGAACATGGGTGTATTCACCTCAGGAGGCACATAAGGAATCATCTTTACCCACCTTAAAGCCACTCAGATACACTCCTATTGATATTACTGACTACACCATCAAACAACACTCAGCAAGATAAAACCCACACAGTTTGAGTTTTGTCAAACCGTACCAGCTCTACACATCAAAAGTATCTGTTGATAATATTGGTTAATTATTTGATGTAGACTTACATTTCTGGCACATACAGTATATTAAAATTTGTGATGACGAAACGATTTGTCAGCAATGCCAAAACCAATGAAAGAAATGCATCGTAAAATGGCTTCAGAGTCAAAATGGTTTTCTGAGGCTCACGCACACGCACACGCACATACTTTGTCAGGAGCATTTGAATACCCATTTTAGTCACATTCTATCAGTTTAGCAGTTTCTCAGTTAACACTGTTTTATATCTCAAAATCTTCAAAATGTGTACGAAACATACAATGACAAAAGCCTGTCCACACATGACCAAACAACACTACTGTTACTTACAGAAAGACAACATGTCTTACCCATGATAATTAGATTCTTCATTTTTTATTCTGTTGGCTTTGAAAAGAGTTTCTGAGCCAAACAGGATTGAAGGGAATGTTGCCTGTTTGAAGAGTTTTTAATCCTCTACTCCAAGTTTATATATCCATGAGTCATCAAAAATGAAGCTGAAGGTTTTTCATTTTTTCCGCTTCTACTTCTAAGAACACACACACACACAAACACACACTTCAGGATGCCTACCTTTCTTATGCGTCCGCTGCGTGTGCCAGTGAACGCCACAGTGTGTCCCCGGTAGTCGTAGGCCGTCACAGAGGTCATGCCTTCGTCCTTGTCCACGTACAGAGGGATGCCCTCGATGGCGGTGGTGCCCCCTAGAGGCTGGTTGAAGTCCTGGCCGCAGAAGTTGTCGTCAATCTGCAGTGGCTGCCGTGTTTGGGGGGGAAAGAAGAAAAAAAAAAAGCCATTAACTCAACCATTAACACTTTTTAAATCCCTTTTCTCGTTAAACTAACATTAATTCTTAAAGAAGGAGGAGGCTTTCGATCTCCCCGGCACTTAGTAGACGTTTTATGATGCTGGACTTGAGCCAAGTCGCTGCAGATTTACTGGGAAATGGTGTGAAATTAATGGGCGTCGCTGGAAAATTAACTTCCCTAACTCCCTTTATGAAAAAACTTTTCTGGAAAGTGATAAAAAAGGGGAGAAAGTGATTTTTATTTTATAAAGGTCAAAAAGAAAAACATAACCGGTATACAGCTGCTTTGATTGATGCCTTCCCCTCCATTACAAGCTTTGATTATTTCATCGTACATGATGTCAACCCAAGCAATTACACATCCCAGCACGGCCTGAATGGATGAACAGTTGCTTGCTAATGTTTTAAATATAGATTTTCTTTGTATACAGCTTTGGCAATGTCGTTTCTAATAAGAGACAAGCCAATACAGGGAGTAAATCAAATGGAGCTGAGTAAACATAAAGGGGAGGGGGATCACATGAGCGGGACACTGGAGGGGATGACAGAGACATGACAGGAAGTAAATTATAGGTCAGATTAGCATAACCAAAGTGCCTCATGCAGGAACATCGCTAGGCTGATATGTTGATATGTCGCGCTTGATTTATGAACGTGTGTGTGTGGCAAGTCATTAAACTCAGGTGATAGCTGTGTTTGCATCAGGAGGTGTGTAACGTGGACATGTGTAACAGAGATAATCGCCTTCATATAAATTACTGTGGAGACTCACACGTGCATAGTACACAAATACTGAGATGCACACAACTTTAGGTCTACACAACTCTGAAAAGGGATAGAACAGTTGCAGAGTGATGTAGTTAATAGGACACAATATGTATATTTGAAGAATGCGTTTTCAAATTTAGAGTTTTGAATCAGATTTTTCTTTCATTGTCTCATTGTGGGCAAATCAAATCAATAGCCATTGCTTTAAGAGCCATCTCTTTTAAATTAAGAAAAGGGGCTCTAACCTTACTCTAAAGATTAAAGGGGCCCTATAATGCTCATTGCCGGGTCATATGTGTATTTTGTTCCTGTACTGTGACATGTTTCCATTCTTTAATGTTCAGAAAGCTCTTTATGTTCTCATACTGCCTGGGCTGCAGCATCTCTTTTCACCCTCTGTCTGAAACCTGAGCCCAGTCTGCTCTGATTGGTTAGCTGGTCAAATGCTTAGAGTTGTCCCGCGCCTTAGCCTACTACGTACAAATTGGACTGCTTGCCAATCGAAGGGTGAGGGTTAGTGATGTTGAACCTATACAACACACTACAGGATAGTGCTCTGATGATATCACCTGTTAATATTTCTAGTCCCTACAGCGTCAATCATGAGGTCTATTTGCATTGCACTTGTCTTTATTGCTACAACCCTCCTCCTTAGCAAAATAATTGTTTTAATTCACATGTAAACAATGGGAATTCAACTGTATGAGAACTCACTTGCAGACACAGAAAGATACAAAAACAAAAAAAAAGCGGTTTGTTTGTTTGTTAAAAAACGTATCGTCTGCATTGAGACTAATCGATCACATTTTCTCTTTTTAAAATAAAACATCAGACAGTGTGTGTTTTTTTCTTGCAGATTGGAATAAAAGGTTTGGGGAAAATTGCATTTTTTACAAGACTTTTTCAAATGCAGACAGAAACTCAAATGAACAAAGACAAAGTGAGTATTTGTCTGATTGTCAGCAACATACTCTCACTTTTGGAAGTTTTTGGCGAGTGAATTGAGGACAAAGGAGAACAAAACAAGAGTGAGTCAACAAAAGGAAGGCCAGTGGAGTGATGCAGAGGAGATGCAGGCAGATATGAATCAAATGTAGTGAGGGAGAGCAGGAAGAGAGAGATGGCCATGGCTCAGTGAGAGTATGACCCTTGGTCTTGGGTCCCTGCCATACACTTTCCCCTCGTTTCCTCTGATAAAGAAAGAGCAGAACCAGACCTCCCTTCAACTCTTTTTCTTTATCTATGTTCCCTCCATCCCAGCCTCTACTGCTTGTAATCTTCAGTCTTCAGTTTTATCCAAATATTTATCCGCTCCTTTTTTCTTCCAAAGTTCATGGGTTCATAGGAACTGGCCAATGGGAAGTCCTGTCCATCCCAAAGGGTAAGTATCCGCCCCCCCGCCCCCCCGCCTCTACATGCCTGCAGCTCTCTGAGACCTTTTCCTCTATCTGTAAAAGCATTATCAGGAAGGAAATCAGATGTTTGTTGTAATAAATAACTGAAGGCTGCTGCACATGTTAAATAAATAATTGGGAGGAGATACTGTGGAATGATGGTCAAATGCTATGCTACTGAACATTAGCACGTCTGTATCAAAACCACTAGCATGTTGCACCAATCAAATACAAGCAACATGACCAGATCAAAAGTACTTTAGGTAATAATTACATCATTCAGCTTTGTTTCATTTATGCCGGCGCCTCGTACTTGTAAACTAATCTGCATTCCCAGTGTCTGTGGAGCTCGCCATTTCCGCAGCGGCGTTGCCGGCATGCTGAGGATGCTAATGGTTTGTTATGTTTAGCCTGACTTGCATCATTACCGTAGAGTCAACAGCTCAGATTGAGGCACAGTGGAGCGTTCAGTCGACGTGTTTTCACTGCAGACAAATGTGGCCTCACACAGACCTGACATCTGCTAGCTGTTGTGTGCATTGTAGACATGTAATTCCTGCTGTCTGCCTACTCTATCATTCCTCTACAGCAAGTCATCGAGGAGATGCTGAAGCTTATTCAGACACAAATACGGGTGTGACTGAAGAGCCTAAACTGTGCGTTAACCCTATGTCCAGAACTACAAGTAGTTGATGGATACATGTGACTGAGTGTATATTTAAACACATTTTGAACAGCATCTTAGCCAGATAAACCACACTTCAAAAGGACAATTAGGTTCATGCCCATTTACAGATAACACTGTCCTAATTGGTCACTTCCTTGACAACTTCATTCATAGACAGAGCTTTGGGCTCTACAGAAAAAAAAGAAATTATTTTCTTCCACTCAATTTAGAGTTTGGGCTTTTTTGTTTCTTCATTTTCCAGACTTTTTGAAAGATAATCCACAAAACTACAAATGTAGGTGATCATTTGACTTATGTTGTCTATTCAAGTCTGTAGATTTCTACTATAATTATTTAACATTCAGTGTTTCTGAACAACACAAATGTTGTTAATGATGTACTTTATCCCACATGACTCAAATGAATACTGGGTACATCTCAGGTTGGTCTCAGTATTACCACCGTAATACCAAAACAAAAATAATTTTGATTGATTTTAACAATCAATACATTTTCATTTAACAAAAGAAGATAAACTTGACTAAGTCTCATGTAAATAAAGTATTAATACTGTAGCCCATCATAAAATATAATAAAGCAATGTGTCATATGAGCAAGGTCTGATTTAAGTGTTTAAATGTACTTGAAACCTCATCAACAGAACAGACAGTTTAAACATCTACCACCCAACTTAATGTGTTCATAAAGGACAACACTGTCTTCCATATTTGTTGGACTAATGAATTAGATTAATCATGTTAGGATGACTGATTTGTGACCTGGAGGGATATATAGTGTTAATATAAATGTGTAAGTCGGTCTAATAATCCTTTCCTGTGTCTCTAACATGAGGTGACCTGCACAAGTCTTTTATTAGAGCTTTCACCTGCTCGCCGTAACTTGTCCCTGTTGGCCTACTGCACCTCTGACCGCGCTATTATTATTACAAGCTATAGATCATAGTCTGGACACTGTACATAGCATTATACACACACACACATGCACAAACACACACACACACACACACACACACACACACACCTTTGTTCTATTTCCAGGGGGTTAGACAAGGACAGAGTCCCCTGTGTTGTCCTTGCAGAAGACCTCTGCTGTACACAGGCACAGGATGGCCCCTGGCAACACACACACACACACACACACACATAGACCCCTGCCAAACTCTTGCTGGGTGAATGATGATGGGTGATGAGGGAAAGAGAGGGGCAAGTGAGATGAAGAGAAAAGGAGAGGAGATGGAGAGAGGGAAAAAACAAAAAGGGAGGGGGGTTGAGGGGAGAGAGACATAGGGTAAGGCTAAGGGTCAACAGCGCTCTTGTCGCCACTAATGAGCCTCGATCCAGGAAGAGAGCTGGCGAGCGAGGGAGACAGCGTGAACTGGTTTCAGAAGATGTGGCACTGGGAACTGTAACAGGCACACATCCATCCCAGAAACTGAAATGTTAGTCACCTTCTATGTGGGTTTGTCTTATTGTTGTATAATGTTGCACTGACAACAGGCTCATTATCACCTTGAAGGCTGTAATCAGCTTTATTTTACACTTTTGACCTATCTGCTGATCATTCTTTAGGGTTATTTGATTGATCACTATCAAAAAATAGTGAAAATGCCCATCCTAGTAGCTCAAATTACAAAGTGATGTCTATTGTATAAATGTCTATTTTGGTGTCCAAAAATCGAAGATATTCAATTAAATATGATATAAACTTTAAAAAAGGAAAGTCTTTGAGAAGCTGGAAATGTTGATCTAATAATCATTGCATATCTAAATGAATTATTGAGTTATGGTCAAAAAGTATTTTGTGAGCAGTGGCGAGCCAAGACTTTTATACCTGGGCCCTCCAACAGTAAACTGAACAGGCAGATTCGAAGGAGTTATTTATGAAATGTTATTTTAAATAGAATTAAATCAAGTTATTTTGGTAAAACTAATGAAAAATAACAAAAAAAAATATTTTTAATGTTTTTAAATATTATTTTGTAGAATATATTAGGCCCTCAGAGAAAAAGAGAGGGCCTAGAGGGCCACTGTTTGTGAGGTTAGAGTGACCTTGACCTTTGACCACCAAAATCGAATCGGTGCAACATTGAGTCCAAATGGTGGTTTGAGCCGAAATTGAAGAAGACTCAAAGTGTTCATGAAAACTGGAAAAACATGGGCTGCTTTAGAAAATGTTTGTCTGTCGGTTTGTCTGTTCTAGGTTTTATTTATTTGTTACGGATCATAAGCTTTTAAGTCTGATATAAAATCCCCATTAAAGGCAACAGGAAGCATTATTCATGTATTGTCTACGAATTAAAGTTTGTGTACGTGCACATTTCTCTTCAGTTTACTGCAGTGTAGCTTTTCAGGAATAAAAGCACCAACATCTGTCCAATCAACTCAAATTGCCAGCTTTTTTATCTTCAAATTTTGATTCATTTGCAGACAGAGATGTAAGAGAGCACTGAAGGTTCAATCACAAAGAGAGAGATGGAGGCAGCGTGAGCGTGTTAGTGACAGTGATTGAGGTAAACAGAGAGGGGGAGCGCCAGGGATGTTGTCAACATGATCTCCAGAGAGCCAAATGTCTCAAGCTCTCTCCTCCTCATCCAATATTGCTGGCATAAACACATTGCTCCAATCCCATGGAGAACGAGTGTGCGTGTGTGTGTGTGTGTGTGTGTGTGTGTGTGTGTGTGTGTGTGTGTGTGTGTGTGTGTGTGTGTGTGTGTGTGTGTGTGTGTGTGTGTGTGTGTGTGTGTGTGTGTGTGTGTGTGTGTGTGTGTGTGTGTGTGTGTGTGTGTGTGTGTGTGTGTGTGTGTGTGTGTGTGTGTGTGTGTGTGAGTGTGAGACACATGCCACACTCCCAAGTGAGAAAGATAATGTTGAAGTGAGAGTTGTACTACTGAGACATGCTGGCTGATGCAATGAACAACAAGACTTGCAGAGAAAAATGCATTTAATTATGTGACGGTTAGCGTGTAAACAGAGTGTGTGTGCGAGTGTTTTTTAATAAAGAGGAGAGATGAGATTGGACTGCCAAACTTGGGTTGGGAGAAGTCAACAACACACTCACATGCAAACACACACTCTGGCCTGCATCCAGGTATGTGTTGGGACTTGGCGTTGGAGGCGGAAAACAGTCCTGGTTGGCCTTTAGTTTCCCCCAGTGAGCCAATATCTGCTCTCTAATTGGTTGTTAATGAGCGAGTGTGTGTGTGCATGTTTGTGTGTCAGTGTTTCTGACAGACAGAGAGAGAAACAGTGTGTGTGAGACAGGGGAGAGTTTGCAACAGGCATCTTAAACATCTGTCTAACAGGCTGGGACACTTGAAGCTTTGACCTGCTTCAACACACACACACACACACACACACACACACACACACACACACACACACACACACACACACACACACACACACACACACACACACACACACACACACACACACACACACACACACACACACACACACACACACACACACACACACACACACACACACACACACACACACACACACACACACAAACATCTGGCTCTGCAGTCTGCTCTATGGGCATCTGCATCTCACACCCATTATGTCACATGCACACAGACAAACAAAATGCCCCCTTTGCTCCTGCAGTTTGTACATTAAGCTATAAAAGTTTAAGCACAAGATTCAAAAGACACAATTTGTCACAACTTGCCTTTGAGTCAACTTTTTAAATTGAAAGATAAAGCAGTATGAACATTGGTGCTCAATCCTGATTATGTTAGAATAATGTACTGTCATCGGCATTATGTATCGGCATGAACGTCTTCCATAACGGAGCATTGGGATCAATCATGATGAATTACATTTGTTCGGTCTTTCTGTTCTCGCCTTCTAAAGGCACCTTGTGGAGCAACTAGCATTATGCAGCAATGTCTTTTTTTAGTAGGTCACACATTTGTTTACAACATGCACTTGGAGCAGCATGCCCACAAGGTTGCAAAGGTTTTGCCACAAGCATGATACAAAAAATTTTTCATGTTTGATTCACATTAATTGTTATACCATGAACTGCATCGGGTTTTAATATCTTAGTCATCAATCAAACTGTTTGTTTTATATTAAGCATTTTCCAAATCTACAATTGCTTCCTTAACTTGGCAGTAGGGCTGCTCGATTATGGCAACAATCATAATCACGATTATTTTTGGCCAATATTGATATCACAATTATTAAATACGATTATTCATTGAATTTGAAAATATCCATTTATTGAACTTTTAAAAAATAAAAAATAAAAATGTGAACTGTATGTTTTTAACAGTTTATTACCCTGAACGTTAAGTGTAATTCAACTGAAGAACCAATACAAAAATGAATTATACATTTATATCTACATTTAAAGGAGGGGTAGGTAAGTTTGAGAAACCGGCTCGAGATACACTTTTTGTTATATTCCATGGAATGCTCTTAACATCCCGATAGCAATGAATATCTTAAGTGCTTTGACAAAAAATCCATACAAAAAAATGTCATCTGTGGAAGCCGTAGTACTGTAAAAAGCACAACCAATCATCTGAGCCGGCTTGGCTAAAATAACTGGATGGCCGACCTGCCTGTCAGCCTTCCATCTGTGCACAAACTTATCTCAGGCCCTCATTGGTCATGTGCACCTTCGTGTGTGTTGGAGGAGGGGCTCTGTAAGGAAGTGGCAGATTTTTTCCAGCTGTCTATTTTCAAATTCTAGCGCACTCAAACTGGTTTCTCCAAAATTACCTATCCCACCTTTAAGTAAATAATATCAAAAATAATAAATACCAATAAAGAAGATCAACAAATATGTTGGAGCGCACTTCCACAACCTACTAAACATATATAAATATGATAACTAATGTCACTCACAACCTGTAATGTTTAATTAAACTGCTACACGCAGTACTCTTATTTTGGTAACCCCTTATCCGGAAACCGGAAGTAGCTAAAAGGTTCCAGCTTGACGAGTAAGTAAAAGTTGACACGAGAGACCGGAGAATAAAGACACGGCAACTAAAGCTTCCCTTGTAACGTGTTTATATGGATTTATTAAACAGACACAGTCACAACACAACCTGGCCGAGAGGGCTTTTAGGGAGGGGCGACAGCACACGCGCGGGCAGGATGTGTAATGCAAGACAAATTGAGAGTATCATTTAGAAAGGGAGTGCAGCAAAATAATCGTTTTATTTCGATTACGTTGTTTTCATAATCGTTGCAAACCAATATCGAGATTAAAATACGATTAATTGCGCAGCCCTACTTGGCAGATTATCTGCATAAAGCATCTGAATCCACTTCAGGTCAGTCTCATCCATGCTCAATCATTCCTTGCACTGTTATTATATCCGTAAATCAGCTGAAGATTCCCCGTCTTCATTAACCTGGCATCACTGGTTTTATTACTAGCGCGTAAAAGCTACTAAACCCATTGGGTAGTCTTTGGTGTCTAAACTCAGTGATATGAGAAGGACCAGCATGCTTCTGATTTTTTGGATACATAGAGGCATAATTGGTCAGATGCTTTCCTAATTGTATTTTTGGTAAGTGTTTTACTTTTCTGTGAGTTCATGAGTGAAGGGAAGGCACTTTGACATTTAAACATCTGTTGTTTTGGCTTGGGTGAAATGAGGAGTGTTAAGTTGGAGATAGAGGGAGAGCCTGGCAGCAAGAAGATGTGCTCTGGTGGAAAGAAAACTGCAGGCAGAAGAGAGAAATGGAGGGAAGGAGAGCCCATAGGTCAGAGTCGGATGAATAGCTGGGATGCCAAGAGATCAACATTTATTTACAGTTAGATTTATTCCACACAATTTCCTTGCTCTGTTGGTTTCTTCGTTCTCTACCCTTTTTTTCCCCATTCTTGGATTCCTTTTCCTTCATGCCTTACTTGTATCTCTCTCTTTCTCCATGTCCTGTACTGATTGAAAACAGATGTGTCTATGCGAGGAAACGTTTTAAATGAAAAACACGCTAAACTGACTGACCTGTGACCATGAAGTGTGAACATGTGCACACAAGATCCCAATGCTGGAAGATTTACTTTGCATGTAAGAGTATGAGCAGAATAAAACCACATCTTTTTAAGTTGAACAATTTAAAATAAGAAAGAAAGTATGCAATTATCCCCATATATCTAAGGTGTGTCCTCCTTTCCTTCATTCTTCAACGCAGGGATCAGTGAGTGCATAAAGCCTCAGCAGCTCCAATATTTGTCACACTCAATATACTTTAAAACAACTTAAAACACTCTTTTTGGATAATTGGTTTAATTGCACAGTTTAAACGAGGCCAGCCTATTAAGCGACACAATGGTGAATTCAAAAACAAGGAGGAGCAGGTGTAAAAAATCCCTGCCAGTCTATGTGTTTGTCTAGATTGAATCCCAGCGGGGTGGACTTTTCTGTGTCATAGTGTGTGGGAAAACGAGGTGTAAACAGTGGAGCAATCCCGGAGAGACGGCGCGGGGGGGGGGGGGGGGGGGGGGGTCAGTTGGCCATATAGGTTAATGTTCCGCAGTGGGACGGCTGGCCTTTACCCCAGATACCCCCGGCCATCCACCCAGTTCATTCCACATGCTCGACTCCAGCTCCAGTCTGGCACGCCGCCTTTTTGGCACGGCTCCGCATTAGTTGACAGCAGCGATGCTCACTTTGAACACGCTGTAAATGTGTGCCAAAGCCCTATCTTGAATGGTTTTTTTTCTTGATCTGAATGAAGGATTTGATAGGCTGTGATCCGGGCAACATGGGGGGAATGTGCGTCTACCAATCCAAGAGTCAGTGGTTCGATTCCAGGCCAAGCAGTCAACATTTCAAGGTGTGCTTGGGTGAGAACTGCAAAGGCTTGTCAGCGGTATTGAAGTTTGTCTAAATGTAATCTCACAGTTCATATATTTCAATTCATGCTCATGGCTAGTTTTTACATTCTGTGGTGGAATATTAAAAAGTTAAAGCTTGTGTGCATGTATGTGTGACCATTAAAGAGGGTTTCATCCTCATATTATATCTATGTTAATGCTCCATATCTCTACAGCTTCTGTATTCTATATTCTCTTTTGATATTTTACTCTCTTCTCAATTGATACATGCAATTATACCTCAAAGTCAGAAATTAGATATGTGTACTGTACTTAAGTTATTTCACTTGGAAACACTTCTCTATTTTAAAATATATGTTTTTAAATATGTTATGTTGTTCCTTTTTTTATAACTTAATTCCCCTAACTGTGTTATGTAACCATCTGTATACACATAAAGAACATTCCTTGTGTATGTAAATCCATTTGGCAATAAACCTGATTCTGACACATCTCTAAGCGGTTGACCAATCACAACAGAGCCGGCCAGCTAACCAATCAGAGCAGACTGGACTCTGGTTTCAGACAGAGGGTGAAAAGAGGTGCTGCAGCACAGGCAGTATGAGAAAAATAAAGAGCATTTTGAACATTAAGCAATGAAACGTATCAAAGTAGAGGAACACAATACAAATATGAACCTGAAAATGAGCTTTAAATGTCCTCTTACATTTCCAGAGACAGTGAGCCAATGCCAAGATAGTATTGGTTTGATCCTTGCATATTTTAATGAACCACTATCGTCACAATAATCCGTATTGACTGGGGATCCTCTATGTACTGTACTCCTCTGTTTGGTCCACTCTAGCCTGCTTTGACACATATGCTACCTTGTGGCCTACATTTACCAAATGTAGGTAAACCTAACATCTGTACGTGTGCCAAAAGGCTCCCTCGATGTAACACAATCCAGATGAGGCTCTTTCAACCACGCCGTCCATCTGAGCCCTGCAGACTATAATCTGTGTAATCTGAACTAAAGCCTTCCCTGACAGCTATAATCCAATTACAACAGACCACTTCAGGGATTTACCCAAATACAGGAGCCTGGAAGACAGGAGAGTGGTAGGCACAGACTGACTCAGAGGAGGGCACGTTCGGCCAAATATACACACACATGCACAAAACACGTGCAGAAATGGGATGGCTTGATAAACCCCATTTAACAGAATTATGAGTGAATGCAAGCAAGGTTGTTGTTGTTGTTGTTGTTGTTGTTGTTGTATGATAGCTCAAATATCAATTATTTAAATGACAAAATGGATAAGGAGTAGGGCTGCTCGATTATGGCAAAAATCATAATCTCGATTATTTGGGTCAATAATTGATATCGCGATTATTAAAAACGATTATCCATTTAATTTTTTTGAACAGTATGTTTTTAACAGTTGATAACCCTGAACTTTAAGTATAATTCAACTGAAAAGCCAACAAAAAAATAAATAAAAAATAAATAATCGTTTTATTTCGATTACGTTGTTTTCTAAATCGTTGCAAGCCATAATCGTAATTGCGATTAAAATACGATTAATTGAGCAGCCCTAATAAGGAGGCACACAAATGTTGCTAAACTTGAACCTAGGCTATGTGCACAAGATGGCGTCTATCAACTTCCGGTTCATTGAGTGTGCGGTTGTAAACTTCCGGTCTACGGTGTGGAGTGGTTGAGCGGGTAGATAGCGATATACATACGATAGATAGAGAGAGAGAGATAGATAAATAGAGAGATAGAGAGAGAGAGATAGAGAGATAGCAAGATAGATAGCATACAGATAGCGATATAGTTAGCTATAGATAGCATCGATAGCATCGATAGCATCGATAGCATCGATAGATAGATAGATAGATAGATAGATAGATAGATAGATAGATAGATAGATAGATAGATAGATAGCATATAGATAGATATATAGCATATAGATAGCATACAGATAGCATACAGATAGCATACAGATAGCGGTAGAGCAAAGTGAGAAGGCTAACGTTAACGTGATGGCACTATTTTACACTTGATGTCTCCAAGACCTACCGAAGGTTAACATCAGTGATGTACATCGGCTGGTACAAGCGGCAAGCTCAGACCCGAGGAGCAAAAGAGAAAAGGGGTTCAAGATGTACATATCCAGTTACATCGACAATTATGAAGGTAAATGACAAACAAAGCTGTAGTTACTGGCTAACTTTGACAACTTGACAGTCTTGATACAGTGTAAAGCATTTTAATGATGTACTATTACATGTTTTGGATAACATGAATGATGTCCAATTCGATTGTGGGGCTGAAATTGTCCCTACGGACCTTGATCAGCCACTGATCCTCTACCTCAGCATCAATAGGAAATGAATGGAAACTTATCTCCCGATTATAATGGGACGAATTTGTACAAAGGAGCACACAGCAATGTAGTGCCGACTTTCTTACCCACTGGAAGGCCAATCGCTTTTCTTTACCGCTCTTCATCTATGCTATCTATCGCTAACTATATTGCTATCTGTATGCTATCTATCTTGCTATCTATCTGTCTTGCTATCTATCTATCTCTCTATCTATCTATCTATCTATCTATCTATCTGTCTCTCTATCTATCTGTATTTCTATCTCTCTATCTATCTATCTATATCTCTATCTATCTATATCTCTATCAATCTATGCTATCTATCGCTAACTATATCGCTATCTGTATGCTATCTATCTTGCTATCTATCTATCTCTCTCTCTCTCTATCTCTCTGTCTCTCTCTCTTTATCTATCTATCTCTCTCTCTATCTATCGTATGTATATCGCTATCTACCCGCTCAACCACTCGTAGACCGGAAGTTTACAACCGCACACACAATGAACCGGAAGTTGATAGACGCCATCTTGTGCAACTAGCCTATTCAAGAGTTTTGAATTATATGGAAAATTACTTTTATATGTTTTATTTTTTCAAAATAGTTGAGATAAAGTCATGCTGATGAAATACTGATGAAGAACTGTGTGATGAATTAAATCTAAACATACTGTACTCTATTAATAGTTTACTGTAGTGTGTGTGTGAGAGAGAGAGAGAGAGAGAGAGAGAGAGAGAGAGAGAGAGAGAGAGAGAGAGAGAGAGAGAGTGTGTGTGTGTGTGTGTGTGTGTGTGTGTGTGTGTGTGTGTGTGTGTGTGTGTGTGTGTGTGTGTGTGTGCATGCATGCATGCATGCATGCATGCGTGCTTGCTTGCGTGTGTGTGTGTGTGTGTGCGTGCGTGCGTGCGTGCGTGCGTGTGTGTGTGTGTGTGCATGCGTGCTTGCTTGCGTGTGTGCGCCAAAACATGTCTTTAGGATTCATCTCATCTCACAGCGCCTGCTGAGCAGCTAGCATGAAAACATAAACACAGCTGGGATAGACTGCTAAATACACACAAACACACACTTGTAGATATGTGCACTCCTGCGTTCACACATACACTATATGAATTATTAAAGAATACATATTAATGAGTGTTTGCACAAACACACATGTTTGTCATAAACCCACACATATACACACACAGCATAAATGGCCATCAATAAATAATTACCCTCTTCATTAGATGCTGCAGGTCAGCACTTTGTGAGTGTGCTGCAGAGACCAGCTACGGGATCAAGCCATTGGCTTTTTGACCCAGTTACGCACATATAGAGTGGTGCAGTAATTATGTATGTTTGTAGGCTGAGCCAGGAGTAAGCATCACAAGAGCTCCCTCAACTAGAAGCCAACAGGACTTTTCCATTGGATTTTGGAATATTGCAGAAAATAAGCTCTGTGGCAAACACACTTTTAGGATCAGCAGGTTCTTCTCCACATATTAACATCACTTTGGGATTTCTGAAGTGTAAATGCAATTGCTAAAAGTTAAAAGCTAATGTTAGGCTATAAACAAACTACATCACAGTCCCATGAATTCACATCACCAGCGCTAAGCTGAAGGTGGCTAATGTTCAACGTAATGAATAGTCATAGTCTCAATTTGTCACTTTGTTAGCAACCGCTGATTTTATGATAAAAGAAGCTTTTGACATTCAAACATGGGATATTGACGTGTGTTATAATGTTTAACAAATGTTTCCAGTTCTTTGTAAAGGCATCCAACCCAAAACAACGTTGACTTTGAGCCGAGGGAACCACAACTGTTAAAATGCCTTTTTAGGACTCATTCCTGCACCTATGGAAGGCAAGCATTGTAATATCAGCACATTCTGCTCCCTCTGAGCAGGTGGACTCATGAATGATATCTGACACAGAGTTTAAGCTTTGGTGAATTGTTGCACCACTTAACCAAGTCTAACTCAAGCCTTTCTTGACATGTAAGAGCTGTTCATTTCAAAAAGTGACACTCTTATACTGAGGTTCTTATACTGAAGTATCACAGTTCATGTTTCTGCTCAGCGTCAACTCGGAAATCTCTTTCAGACTACTGCGAAGGTTACCTCAGGTCCAACTCATACAGATTTAAGGCTAAGCAGCCACAAACTCCTGAATACTGCCAAATCTATAACAAGCTGACACTCTCATGAGCCTAAAGCAGCCATTAATCCACTTTGTCAAGAGCTAGAGTTAACAAAGAACACCACTGTGTAGTATATTTAATTCACAGGCACCGTTCATACTGTGTCGAGAATCCACTATAAATTAGGGAGATTTCACAGCATGGAGAAAACCTTGTGATGGAGCCTGGAGTGGAGAATATCACAAGACGAAAACATATGGGGAGGTGTTTCAGCGGAAGTCATTAAAACGCCTTAAGGTGTGTAATTTTTTGCTGTGTCATGCAGCAAAATGTCTCAAGAGGTAGGAGGTTAAACTGCACCTCATCAAAAACGGTTTCCCTCAATGGGCTGTAATCTAGACAGCATCTGACAGAAATTCACGCCGTCGCTGCATGTATTTATCACCGCACTGCCAGAGAGATTCATCTTTACAAGTCAGTTAGTCTCCCACTGAGTCATAAAAAACTTGAGTTTTTGAAACACGGGAAAAATTATTCCCTTGCCCTGAGATTACACCATCTGGTTTCAAGGTTATTTCAGCTGTTCCTAAAGAAACAATGTCAATATCTGGTCAAATAAAGCACTTCAAGATATATGTTGACTTTTGGGACAGATGTTAATTACCTCATGTTTTCTGGGCTTATACGGTTCCATTTTAGCAGGGGAAGAATTTACTGGATATTGGCTCATAATCCAATGACTGTCTTGAGCTCTATTACACCACTAGTGCATATGGTAATTACAATAACACTAAAGATTCTGGATACGAACCACTGGTGAGATCATCAGTCGGGAACTATAGACATAGAAGCAAATTAGTTTCTTGGATAATTTAAAGCTGCACCAGAAAAGCAGATGGCTAAAGTTAGCAACTTGATGAAGGTTATTTATTTATTTTATATTTACTTTTTAATTAGCAGCTTAAGCGAGTGTTCTCAACACGTTAGTGGAGGACAAACATAGTAGAAAATTGACCTAAATTCAATAAAGACTCAACTTTAAATTAAGGCAAATGTTACTTAGTTTGCCATAATAGTTTATAATATGTCAGTACCGAATTTTCACAGTTTGTTACTCAGGCCAAAACCAACGTCTTTGGAACAATACAGATGTATGTAACAGCCAGGTTTTCAACCTCTTATCTATGTTTTATGTAAAAGCAATTTACTGTAGTGATTCAGAGATTTAGCAAGCAAATGCAGTGTTAGTACCCATTTGCAACGCCTGATTTTGCTACATTTAACCATAGTATACTAATATTCTGACACATTTGAGCTGCTGAATGTATGACCTGGCAGTCTTTGGATTGAGAACAGACACAACAGAATCTTAGATTTATGACTAGACTTAATATTACATTTCTACATTCACAGGCTTGTACGTTCCAAAGGTTTTCACAGAGACCAGCCTTTTACCAACACAGTCACTGGTCTTTTGCACAGGTGATTCAGCCAGGACAGTTTCATACACATCAGAGCCAACTGGAAATCCTCCAACTGCAAGTCACAACACATCGTCTCAGCTGAAAATGAACGGGCACTTTTACCTCCGGTATCCTGAATGCGTGAAATAGCTTCTCCAAACAGGCTACTCCGTAAAATACCCAGAATCCTCCAAATGACCAAATGTATACTATCTAGGGTACAAGAGTATCTCTAAGCCATTGTGAGGTTATTATGAACCAGAAAACTATACTATGCATATTAAGGAGTATTAATGTGCATGATGCAAGCAGAGCCATTAGAGGCTGGATATTCCCCACTCAGAGGGCCCAAAGCATGATGCAATATGGGTGATCCATCCACTGAGGCACAAGCTAACGGTAATGAGACTGGAGATACACTGGGGAGATAGAGAGAGAATGAAGCAGTGGACGGATACAAAACACACACACAAACACACTCACACACACATTCAGACACAGCAGCAGCAACCAGTCGGCTGGAAGACTGAATACAAAATGCCTTAGAAATAGACTATAATCCTGGCCAGCAGTGATCAACACTGATAAATATTAATAAACACTATTATACACAGAGAAAAATAGAGACAGATGAGAGAAAAGATAGAGAGGGAGAGAAAAAAAGGGAGAGAGAGGGGGGGGGCAATAACAAAAGAGTCTTCCTTCTATGTGTTATTGCAGCCAATTTTCCATCTGATGTCCACCTTGTGGTTCTATAGACAATGCAACAACAACACACACTCTCTTCTTATTATCAGCCCATTTCCTCTGTTTGTTTCCTCTGTTGTTTTTCCCCCCACCTTTGGAAGTTGGGATAAGAGATGGGAACAAACACGCAAATGAGCACTCTGTGAATGTATACAGAGCAGGAGAGCTGAAGAAAGAGGGAGATAAACACACGTGTACACACACAGAACAGCAACTCCTTCTCTCTGTCTGAATCAGTCTCATTAGTCATGCTCAGGCTGTAGCGTTGCTGCTCCGCCTGCTTAAAGAGCTGTAGAGCTGGACGGCAGCCCACAGCCGGCGAAGGTCACCCACCATTCACTTTCACTCCTAAAAGACCAACATCTTCCTGATAATGAGGAGACGTGAAGACGTACAGGAGAAAGACCTGCCTTTTGAGCCACACCTGTCATGGCGTGCAGCAGTAGGAGAAAAGTCTTATTGGAATTCAATAGCACTTGGGACGACTCAGAAACCTGTTGATACCGTGCATCCCATAACCATATCAAAACATGGAAGAGTGAAATAGGTAGCGCTGTTTATTGTCAAAGGCTTTTTTGTGAGCATGTTTGCTATTGAACATTTTGTTTCAAAACAATGTCCAGCAGAAGTCACAGATGTTAAAGTGTCCTGTGACTTCAAGATGCTGCAATTGCCAAAATAATATACATAAAACATTTTATGTCAGCATCTACTGTAGGTTACTACTGGCTGGACCGGCTAATGACCGTTCAGCGGGGGCGGCGCCAGGCGGTAGCTTGCAGTTGCTACAGCAACACCAACCATTGGGCTAGCAACTGCTAAGCAACCCCAAGAAATTTATGTTTTTTTTTTATATATGTAAAATTTATAATTTGAAGAATGATTGATTCGAAAATGATATGCTACAGTACAATACAAGTAGCCTACTTTCATTCAAGCTCAGCTCCGTGTGTGGCAAGAGCGCACGAGTCAACACACTCTCACTCCATAATCGTCCAGGAGCGACATTTGTTCAGGGTCCCGTGGCCTGCAGTTGTGACGCTCCTAGGCTCCTTCAGCTTCATAAAGGGACGCAAATAGCTTTCAACTATTGCAATGTATTCCCATCTGCTGCGGGATTTGACGCTCATGGAAGCACGGCATTCGTTTGTGTCGGCTGCCCTTAAAGGCAATGTGAGCGTCCATTCCCATTGGATAACGGAGAATTTTACACCCGGAAGTAAGTATTCCCCTTACTGTCGATAGATTTTTCAGTCATATCTGCACTACTCATCGACTAAAAAACACCAGATTATCCTTGTTAATTAAACAACATTGATTGGTTTAAATTGTGTGCAATGCTTTTGTATTTTTCCCCTTCGATTCGGAGAAACAAATATTTTTTCGGAGTAAGGATAGCAGAGCAAATTTCTCCCTGCAGAAAAAAAAACATGGCCGAACTTCGTTTTATTCTCGGTGGAAAATGCCTATTTTAAAGTTAGTTTGGCCATTAAAATGCGTTTTGATGTCATTTGATGCGAGAAATATGAGTTGTTATTTCAGATTATGTGTGCAGTGGATGTACATGATCTTTAGTTTGCTAGTTATTACGAAGATTACTTCAGGAAATTGCGTCCATAGAACGTTTTCATTGTTACCAAGGTGGTTGCTAGGGACGCTGCTATCGATATTATTTCTGTTATGTTGTGTAACTGTTTAATGGTGTTATCTTTATTGCTACCCCTTTCCCCGTCAATGTATAGTCTTGGTCCACAGCGCAAAAGTATTAGTTTAACAAAATCTGCATCTAAAGATACGTTATTTTCCCCTGTGCAATTCCAGTCTCACATCTCACATCACATCGTCATTAAAAAATACCGGAAAAAGACCGAAAACATTTAAAAAAAATAAAATAATACTTTATTCCGAGTGTGCTTGCTTTTCTCTTTGAAAGTCATCACATAACGCCATTGTAATACACGGTTCGGCTGCATTAAATATTACATATCTGCCGTAGTTCTCTATTTATAGAGCCCTGATGAGAAGACTTCTAGACAAACATGAGGAACTGCCGCCAACACTGAAAACGTGACGTGGATCATAAATATATAAGCAATTAAACAACATCTTACATTTTTTTTCACACAACACGTCTCTTTGCAGGATCAACACTAATTTGGCTGACTTTTATATTTGATCCAATTGGTAGATAGGCTGTATTTACACCATAAAGGTGCACAGCTGATAGAAAGGGACACCTGGTGGTTAAAGCATGTTATTGAATTTCATTATTTTTATTATTAGATATTAATAGGATCCCTATAAAGTATATTCATTACTCGTTATTCTCTACTAATAGTTAATTAAAGACTGTATATAATGACGATTTTGCACATCCCTTTCAAGATTTCAAGATTTTCTAAGGTTTATTGACATATCATATACACAAACGGTGTAGTTATGCAATGAATGAAAAACTTGGGTCGCAGGTTCCTCAATAGTGCATTACGAGAAATCTATCAATATTTGTGCATACCTCCAGCAATGTTAACTATGTTGAAGCACTTATTTTAACTGTTATTATACATATGTATTATACTCTTATAGGATGTATATAGATATTTAATCTCCGGCCTTGTCAGGTATTGAACAATCAATAAATAAAGAACACAGAATTATTAAATATAAAACACAGAATTTGTGTGATTATACTAAATTATTTACAAATAAACACCACTGCATATTTACAACTGTTACACATGCTGATGTAACGCAAATGTTTCCAACTTGGGATCAATAAAGTATATCTTATCTTAAGATGATCGATGGCTACTGCCATATTTGCAAAATTTGCCTCTGAACCTTGACAAGTGCATGTTTCAGGCTTATCAATTAATGTAATGTAATGTTATCAATTAACAACAGGAGGGGTCAAAAACATAAGACGAGCTGTTAAATAAAGTTCTTCTGACATAGCTGGCATGTGGGTATATATATTAATGCTGCCCATTATGGGCACAAACAATTTTCACCCATTTATTAATTATATGTTTTAAATTTGAGTGTTTCCTATCCCCTAAAACTCCAGGGATGTACACAGTATACTGGCAACTTCTTATTATGGGAAATACGAAAACGTCTTTTAAAACTACAACTCCCAGTAGAGACGTGCCATAGATAGAGAACATGTTGCGAAACATAATAGCCAGCATGTGTAGTTCTCATTCGTAACACTCCGTTCAATGTCTCACTATGGGATGCGCCTCATCGCGGAGCAAACAGAAGCATCAATCTCATTACGCCAATCCTGATTGGCTGGTGATCTTGACGTCAGCGTCAGGGAATCTACCCACTATAAGTAGCTTGTGCTACGCCGCATGCATCATTCAAACACCTCTTCTCGCTTCAGAGCACATCTCTATTGGTAGCCGGGCTAGCTCACACAGTCCACAGACGGAACCAAGCTATCCAAGCTAACTTCGGTCGACGGGCGCTCGCCGGCTACTTCTATATATACACTGCAAGAAGACTGTTAATACTAACACACCAGTTAATGTTGCAATCTACCTCGCCGTTTCTTTCTTTGGAATTAAAGGTAAGGTTTTGATTTTTCAAGCTGGTAACACACCTGTTACTAGCTTGCCTTTCCTCACTACCGACACCACGGTAGCGGGGACGTTTTTTTTTTCTTTTTCTCTCTCACACCAGAGGAGGGGAAGATAAAAAGGGTATTAACACACCAGTTAATATTCTTTGAGAATAAAATTCTACACCGTCGCTTTTTCTCCGGATTAACGACAGGTGGGGAAGGATTTTTTTTCTCAGCAACGTACCTGTTACGAGCGGGTCCTCTCCACGCCGTCACCACACTTAACGAGATGGACGCTTCTCTCCCTCACATCAGAGGAGTCAGGGACTCGGAGGCTCGGCTCTGCGGCTGCGGGTTGAAGATATCAGGCACAGACTCACACCAGGTCTGCTCGTCCTGTCTCGGGCTGGAACACGCCCAGGAGGCTATTGACAACCCCAGCTCGTTCACCATCAAGAGCCTCCGCCGACGGCAAGCACGCCAAGCTAGCTTGTCGGGACAGGACCCCTTCATGTCCGCTGTTTCGCCGGCCGGCAATCAAAACATGGGGGCGTCCGCCGCGGAGATTGAGCCCCGCACTGTGTCAGGCTGGGGCCCAATAACAGCGGTAGCTGCTGAACCGGAGCCCCGCGGCGTGTCAGGCTGGGGCCCGGTGGCGGCAACAGCCGCGAGAGCGGAGCCCCGCGCTGTGTCAAGCTGGGGCTCCCAACTGGACCTCACCATGGTCTCGCCCGCGGATGATGTCCTGGAGTTGGACTACATGGAGGACGAAGAGGATGCCTCTGAGTTCCTCCTGTCCGACTCGGATGAGCAAGACGATCATGTCTTCGTGTCATCAGCTCAACCTGCAAAGCCGGGAGCGATGGCTGCTCTCCCGGGCGATAGCGCACCAGCTTCGCCCTGTCTGAGCATGGACCTGCAGGCCGTGTGTCAACGTGCCGCGTCCAGCCTGGACATCCCATGGCCTGAAATGGCCAAGGAGACCTCCAGGTCTCGCTACGAGGGGAAGACTTTGCCCCAAGCAGCGAGGACAAAGAGGCAGCTCCTTCCAGTCTTCCCGGAGATGCTGGACGAGGTGTCGGTCTCGTGGAGAGACCGCCCCTTCAGTAATAACGCCCCAATCCAGGGTGCCTCCTCCCTGGACTGTGACGGTATGGACAGGCTTGGCCTGCTCCGCATGCCGCCCATGGAACCGCTGGTGGCAGCCCACCTCCAACCGAGGCTGGCTCTGACACCAAGCAGGAACCCCACGCTACCGGTGAAGGCAGACCGGTTCCAGTCAGCGATGACGGAACGGGCCTATAAAGCCGCAGCGTTGTCCGGCAGGGCACTCAATGTCTCCTCACTCCTGACCGCCTACCAGGCGGAGCTCTGCGAGGACCTATCGAGCAAACCTGGGCCGGCCGTATGGGACGAGATCGCAGCGATCACGGACATTTGCCTCCGTGTGCAGCGCTGTGCAGTCCAGGCCACGGGCAAAGTCATGGGCATAATGGTGGTACAGGAGAGAGCCAGGTGGCTCAACCTGACCAACCTCCCAGACCGGGAAAAGGAGGATGTTCTTGACATGCCTATCGTTCCCGAGGGTATTTTCGGCTCCGCTTTAGTCTCGATGCGGCGGAGATGTGAGTCGAAAAAGAAGGAAGACGAGGCCCTCCACCTCTGTCTCCACCGAAGGGTCCAGCCGCTACCTGCGACGGTCTCGCGACAGTCCTTCGCCCAAGTTGCCTCACGTCCTGCCCGGTTCAAGGTACCGAGGCAGCAGAGGCCACAGCCCGCCCCGAGTCCCCAGCCCAGGCAGGAGACAAGGACGAGCTGGCCGAGGAAATCTCCGGTTTCGGCAGCTGCTGTTCAGGCACAGCCGACTCAGATGTTCGGTCACCAGTCGAGGAAGAAGAAGCGGGCGGCCTGACAGCCTCTTCTCCTCTCCTCAGTGACAGAGCTGGAAGTTCCCTGTTCCCCAGCTCCAGATGTGTTTTCGGGGTGCCACCAGGCCTCCATCTTCCCGCCGCCTCGAGTGATGCCGCAACGCCATCCTCAAGTTCGCGCCAGAAGGGAAACAGACTTAATACCAGAGACAGCGAGTTCTGCTATCTGCCTAAGTCACAAAAACACATGTCACAATTATTGTTGTTTTCAAATAAACCATTTTTCACTGTCGCATCCAGGCTTCAAGCCGAGGGCGCAGTCCAAAAAAATGAAAAGAAAGACAATAAAAACAATAAACAGTCTGTCGCCTGTCCCTCTTTTGAGAGCAGCTACGGCCTCTCTCAAAAGGCGGATAATAGACGGGTCTGTGAAGGCACCACCGCCATGCGCATGCGCAGTGACGACTGGGGTTATAGAGCCGCTACCGTCACGCGCATGCGCAGTGCCGGCTGGGGTTGTGAAGGCACCACCGTCACGCGGGTACCATCGTGTTCAGACACTAGAGGGCCCCATAACACAACAAATAGAGACTCAGAGGGTAAGAGACGTGACATCTCCGCTGGCTCTAAGGAGCAAACAGTGGGAGATGCTCACAACGTCTGCTTGGGTTTTCAAGACAGTAACACGGGGCTACAGACTCCAATTCGCTGTCACCCCCCCTCGCTTCTCGGGCGTTCTGTATTCACAAGCCCGAGGAGAGTGAGCCCATATTCTGGAGAGAGAGATTCTCTCACTTCTAGAAAAGAAGGCTATATCTATAATACCCGCCGAGCAGAGTCAGAGCGGCTTTTATTCCAAGTATTTCCTCGTTCCCAAACGGGGAGGGAACGGAATTCGGCCAATACTAGATTTGAGGGCTCTGAACGTTTATCTAAAAGGATACAAATTCAGAATGCTCACTCACACATCTCTGCTGCGTCTCGTGCGACAAAACGACTGGTTTACATCAGTCGACCTGAAAGATGCGTATTTCCACATCCCAGTATATTACCCATACAGGAAATATCTGAGGTTCGCATTTCAGGGGATCTGTTACGAATACAGAGTACTTCCCTTCGGTCTGTCTCTCAGTCCAAGATAGTTTGTACGATGTACGGAAGCCTCGATAGCCCCGTTAAGACAACAGGGTATTCGCCTGGCAACCTACCTAGACGACTGGCTGCTTCTCGCACAGTCGGAACAGGAGGCTATTACGCAGACAAATGTCCTCGTAAAGCACCTGCTCAACCTGGGTTTCATAATAAACACAGAAAAGAGCATGTTGTGCCCGGTACAGACTGTACTCTTCCTGGGTTTACACCTGAACTCGGTGCCCTTTACAGCCCGCCTGTCAGCGGAAAGAGTGAAAGCTTTCAGAGCTTGCCTCGCTCATTTCCAGCTGCGCAAACATGTTCTTTTCAGATCATGCCTGCGTTTACTGGGGCTCATGGCGTCAGCCATCCTGGTCGTACGACTGGGACGGTTACACATGAGGGAGTTTCAGCGCTGGGTAGCCGCTCTAAAACTAAACCCCGTGCGGAGAGTGATGGTTACTGTGAAATGCGTAATGGCACTGCGCCACTGGCTGCACCCGACTTTTCTGGTACGGGGCGTGCCTATGGGTGCTGTCCTTTCACGGAAGGTGGTCACCACAGACGCATGTCTGACAGGCTGGGGAGGTATTTACGAAGGTCGTCCGGTGAGGGGTCTCTGGAGCAGAGACCTCCAGCGGTCGCACATAAATTACCTGGAGCTTTTAGTGGTGTTCCTCACCCTAAAACGCTTTCTGCCTTTTCTCAGAGGACACCATGTCCTCGTGAGGACGGACAATACGACCACAATATCGTATACAAACCGACAAGGGGGTTTGCGCTCTCTCCAGTTACACATGCTGGCACGCAAACTGATCTTGTGGAGCTGCGGTCGTCTCCTCTCTCTGAGAGCGACACACGTACCGGGTGTGATGAACCTCGGGGCAGACCTGCTGTCCAGAGGCGTACCACTATATGCAGACTGGACTCTACATCCAATGGTTGTGAGCCAGCTGTGGGTGCGTTACGGCCAAGCCGCGGTAGATCCGTTCGCATCAAAAGAAAATGCTCACTGTCAGCTTTTATTTTCAATGCGCGATCAAAACGCACCATTAGGCGTGGACGCGCTCGCGCACATTTGGCCTCCGGTCCTCCTGTACGCGTTTCCACCCCTGGCGCCGATACCCCCAACTCTGGCCAGAGTGAGGGAACGGCGACACACAATGATCCTGATAGCTCCGCACTGGCCTGCAATGTACTGGCTGGCGGAGATATATCAGCTGCTGTGCGGTCAGCCGTGGCAGCTCCCCCTACGCAGAGACATACTGTCTCAGGCGGGGGGGACGATCTTTCACCCACACCCGGAGCGCATAGCCCTATGGGCCTGGCCCGTGAGTGGTATAATCTGAATGCAGTGGGTCTCCCGCAGAAGGTGATAAACACTATTCAGAGTGCGAGAGCTTCCTCCACTAGGTCTCTTTATGACTGTAAGTGGAGGGTGTTTGAGGACTGGTGCCTTCAAAAAGGGCACACCTCTTTTCAATGCCCTGTGGGAGTGATTTTATCATTTCTACAGGACCTAATTGATAAACACAGAGCTTTCTCCACGATCAAAGTCTACCTGGCTGCTATTGCTGCATGCCATGTGGGTTTTGAGGGTAAGACGGCCGGCCAGCATCCTCTGGTCTGCCGTTTTATGAAGGGAGCTCGCAGGCTCCTTCCTGTTTCCAGGTCACTGGTGCCCTTATGGGAGTTGACAGTGGTTTTAGATGGGCTCACTCGAGCCCCATTTGAACCCCTGAAAGAAGCTGACATGAAGCACCTGTCACTCAAGACAGTGCTGTTACTGGCCCTGGCATCCGCCAAGCGAGTCAGTGACATTCATGCGCTATCTGTACATCCTTCATGCACTTAGGCCTGTCGCGATAATCGATAAATTGACTTATCGTACGATAAATAAAAATGGACTCGATAACTTTTCTGAGCTCGATAAATTGCGGTTTACATAAAGATGTGACCAGCATTTTAGCCTGGAGCGCTGTGGCTGCCAGGCGCGCTGTGAGGGGCGGGGCTGACACACAGCCAGGTCAGGACACTCCGCGTGCACGTGCAGCAGCGTAGCAGCCAAATTAATAATATAGCGACAAGCGGGAGACAACGTGTGACTTACTCGCGGGGAATTTAAAGTGAAATGGAATTGGTTACAAAACCTTACTACACATCTCGATTCTCCGGTGTGGCAGTATTTTGGATTCAAACCAAATCAACGAGGCGAACCTACGGACTTGAATGAGCCGGGCGGTGTGTCGCATTGGTTTAAAAAAGGTAGCGACAAAAGCAGGCAATACCACGCATTTTAAACCACCTAAAACACAACCACCCCATTCCGTTTTCCCAGCTGGGAGCAAACACGGCAGCTGGAGATGGAGAGCCCCGCCCGACAATGCAAACATGTTGGTGTTCCTTGCTCGAAAACTTAGAAAAACAGATTTGGATATGGCCTGTTGAGGCATCTGGGTCTTTGACAGTGGACTGTACACTTGACTGTTGTTTTAAGGAGGGTTTTTTTGCTTGTGAGATAATGTGTGCTCATATTTATTTATTTATTTATAAAGCTCTCTCTCTCATATATGAGAGAGAGAGCTCTGTTTTCCAGCCTGACTCTATTTATTTATTGTTTTGGTTGTGTGTGATTTAATTAATTTTTTATAATTTAATTAATTTGTTTTATTTATGAATTTATATATTTTAATATTATTTCACATTTCATTTGCAATGTTGAATGTTCAATAAAAAGTTATGTTTGAAAGGATGTACTAGAATTATTATTATATATTATCATTATGTCTAAAATGGTTAAAACGGTGCCGATAATATTATCGTTTATCGCAATAATTTCCAGAAAAATTTATCGTCCAACACAATTAATTATCGTGACAGGCCTACATGCACTCAGTTTGCCCGAGGGTTAACGAGAGTGTTGCTGAAGCCCAACCCTGCCTTTATACCTAAGGTGGTTGGTTCATGTACCCCCATTGACATTGAGGCATTTCCTCCGCCGCTGTGTCCCTCCGGGGAACAGCAGCCGAATTTGCTATGTCCAGTCCGTGCTTTACGCACTTATATGGACAGATCAAAAGAGTTTCGTCATAATGACCAACTCTTTGTGTCCTGGGCTAACCCTCTGATGGGCAAGCCTGTTACTAAGCAACGACTCTCTCACTGGATTGTGGAGGCAATTGCTTTGGCTTACACGAGTCAGGGTCTGCAGGCACCTTCGGGTTTGCTTGCTCATTCGACTCGTGGTCTGGCTACATCCTGGGCTTTGTTCAAGGGTGTTTCCATCCAAGACATTTGTGCAGCAGCGACCTGGTCCTCGCTGCTCACTTTTGTCCGCTTTTACAGATTAGACGTCTCTGCTCCCAGTGTGGCCCATGCAGTGCTGGGCCCCCTGCTGAGTTAGAGCTCTAACTGTTAAATTCTGGTTGGGTTTGGTGATTTTCGAGATAAGCTCGTCTGGCAATACGGGAGCTACAATATCCCATAGTCAGACATCGAGAAGAGGTGCTTATTTTGAATGATGCATGCGGCGTAGCGCAAGCTACTTATAAGGGGTAGATTCCCTGACGCTGACATCAAGATCACCAGCCAATCAGGATTGGCGTAATGAGATTGATGCTTCTGTTTGCTCCGCGATGAGGCGCATCCCATAGTGAGACATCTCACTTCATGTTACTCTGAGAACTGGGGTTACGTAAGTAACCTATAGTTCTGGGTACGGGGTGGGGGACGCGGTGGACCCGTTCAAATCCAGTTTTGGACAGTCTGCCGTGGTTCCATCCCATTTGAAGTAGTCAGCACAATCTACCTGCATTGCATTACTCTAAACGTGTAATAACGTGCTTTAACCAGTAGGTGGTTTGGGTTAAAAAGCTGTCAAGTTTACAGTGTTAACAAAATAAAATATACTGCTGTTTCTGGTTTAGTTTACGACGGATATATTTAGTTATTGTTTTGATATTTTTAACACAAAAGCGATGGAAAAAACCTACAGCAACACAGAAAAGATGGTCTTAACATGACCCAGCGGTCTAGTAGTTAATAAAAAACAATAATATCAAAACAAAATATTACTACTAACTTTATTGTGAAATTCAAACTGAACGGTAAAAGAATAGTTTCCGGTCTATTCTGAGTCCGATCTCTGTGGATAAATAAAAATAAAGAACTACGACAGATGTGTAATATATTTAATCAAGCCAAACCATTTATTACAATGCATTCATGTGATGACTTTCAAAGAGTAAAGCAAGCACTGCTGAATAAAGTATGATTTTATCTTTTACGAAATGTTTTTTTTCATATGGAATGCAGTTGGAGGTCAACCAATCACAGAGCTTGAGAACTAATCATGGGGTTTGTCAAACAGAGCAGATGGTGTAGTCCTAAACAATAGCTGGGGATTCTGGGTAGTGTAGTGTCTTCTGCCATCCTTTACTCCGAAAAAATATTTGTTTCTCCGAAACGAAGGGGAAAAATACAAAAGCATTGCACACAATTTAAACCAATCAATGTTGTGTAATTAAGAAGGATAATCTGGTGTTTTTTAGTCGATGAGTAGTGCAGATATCACTGTAAAATCAATCGACAGTAAGGGGAATACTTACTTCCGGGTGTACAATTCTCCGTTATCCAATGGAAATGGACGCTCACATTGCCTTTAAGGGCAGCCGACACAAACGAATGCCGTGCTTCCATGAGCGTCAAAACCCGCAGCAGATGGGAATACATTGCAATCAGTTGAAAGCTATTTGCGTCCCTTTATGAAGCTGAAGGAGCCTAGGAGCGTCACAACTGCACGCCACGGGACCCTGACCAAACGTCACTCCTGGACGATTATGGAGTGAGAGTGTGTTGCACGAGTGCGTGGCAAGAGCGCACGAGTGAGCGAGCGAGAGAGAAAGAGAGAGCAAGATTGTTGTTGATGTGCTAACAGATATTAGAAGCTGTTTCTACTACTAAGTGAAAGGAAAGTCCTCTCCTGTCAGATAACGTCAGCTTAGTGAGGTAAAGGACTCTCTCAGTGTTAAGATAGTTAACTTTAGTCTAAGTTATCTCAGTGGGTTTCAAAACAGTTTGATCACCATTTATGTAAACAAGTATTTCCGAGGCACACCTTCATATGATCATTATAGTTAGGCTATAAAAGAGCATAAATGAAAAACAGGAAATACTATATGATAGGGTTTCATACCGGTATCCGGTATTACCGAAATACCGGTTACTGGTGGCTAAGGTATACCGTACCAAAATCAGATCCGGTTTCGATACTTTAAAAAAAAATCGTTTTATTTTATTTTAAAAGTGAGTCCGTGGCCCGTGATGGCGGGTGTTATAAATTAGATTGCATAATCGTTTTTCTTCAAATTTTATGTATTTTTCATTGTTTGTTCAATACTAGAAAGGTAAAAGTCCCACAAATGAACTGTGATGGGGTTTGTTTTCTCTCACAAGTGAAGGCAAATGTTGATTTTAAAGATGAGATTTGTTTGTTTGTGCAATGCCGAGATCTCATGACCTTTATTCTATTATGTATTTGTTCTCTAGTCGAATCTCAGGTTTAACATTAATTATAACGGTGCTATAACGGTCTGTTTGCATTGACAAGATGTGCTATTCACGCGGCACATCTCATGGCGGGTGTTATAAAAGATATTCCATAATTGGTTTTCTTCATATTTTTTATGTATTTTTCATTGTTTGTTCAGTACTAAAAGGTCCAAGAAGTCCCACAATTGAATTTAATATTCATTTGAAATGTTAACAATATCGTAAAGCGCTTCATGGGAATAATTGTGGGATGATACATTTTCAAAGTATTACGATAAGTATCGCTTGAGTATCGGTATCGTCCAGTGGTATCGGTATCGGTATCGTAAAAAATTCAACGATATGCATCCCTACTATATGACAGTAAAATAAGAATACAGTTTGAAAGGAGAGTGATTTGTAAAATATCCATAAAGAAAAAGTAAATCTGCTTCCAGTTCTGTTTCATATGGGTGTTGAGAGATGTATCCATAGATCTCTTAATTTAGCTCTCAAACTATACCAGATTGATGCTTTTAAACTTCAATAATTTAACTTTAACTACAGCCCGGGTCCTATAAAAAATAGCACTTTATCCTTCCTATATGCCGTGAGCTGATTATCGAGCCTTCATTGTAACAGCCGCGGGTGTAGCCTGTATGTGCGTGTGGGAAGTCTTGCAGTAGAACATTTCACTGTAGCTCATATAGCTACTGTAAGGGACACTTCTGCAGCAATGGAGAGCCAGGACTCAGAGAGACACGAGGAGAGTTGGAGCTTTGATGTCAAACACTGATATTTATTTACAAGTATCGGCCGGAGAAATTCGCATCACAAGTCACGCAGCCAGAGGTTCTGACTGCCCTGGTGGGTTGCCATGTCAAACCTGCCGCGCCTCTCTCTCTCGATAGACCTTTTAACTAGTTCAGAGAGAGTAAACAACATATTTGGGGAGATAGACTAAACAGCTGGGCACCCTGAATCACTTGCGTCTAACCCTTAATGGCCTCGAAGCCAGTGTTCCCACAGCCGTAAACCATTTCGTGACCGAGAGTTGAACTGGTTTATCAAGATAGCTGGAGCCTCCCTTTCCTTAAGAGAGATACCAGAGTCAGGGTTGTGTCGTAAACGTCAACACACAGAAAAGGTTAAATATCTAGGAGTAAAGAAAGAAATATTCCCTCACAGCTACCTTAATGGCAAACCCTACATGTTTGAGCAACCTCTATGAAGCGGCAAGCTACCTCACAGCACTCCCAACAGTAAATCTCTGGCACCGCCCAATGCTGTTCGGACTGTGTCATTTATCACGGTCTGAGCCAAAGGTCGACAATCATGAGAGACGTGGTCAAAATGTGGGATATAATTCCAAAACCTGTTGATAAATACTGTACGATACATTACCGACAACTGAGCTTTAGTGACATAAGACAGCCTGTAGCAAAATTATGACGGTGCCCAAACCATGCAGAAAAAACAAAAAGATCTGCAAATGCGACAGGACATTGTCGCACGAATGAATACTGTAGCGCTCGTGTGTCTCCTGGAATCCTCTGCACTATGGCAGAAGTGGTGAACTTAAACCCGTCATGTCATGTCAAAAGTCATGAAGGACATTGTGGAGATCCACATGGACTAACACATCATTCAAATGACCTTCTATGCCATATGTGAATTTAACTTGCTGGGTTGTAACAGGAAAGTTGAAATTGGACTTATTTCAAACCAATTTGAGACAATGTGATTGTGGAATTGAAAGTCCTGTACCTGATACAGGTTGTTAATGGGAACCCACTGCCAGGAAAGCTATAGTATAAGGAAGTTATTACTAAACGTCTTTGCAGGGCACAAGGTTTCCAGAATAATTTCGTCAAGTGCACCTTGATGAAGTGTGATATCCTCCAGATTAAGTGAAGGGTTGACTGACCGACCCAACCTTGCCTCTTGGACTGAGTCGATATGAAAGTTTCCCCACGACACGAGTGCAGAAGGGCTGTCACAGATCTCGTCAGGAAACGCTGAACATGCCTGTACCGAGGAGATGATGAATTCATCACAGCGACATCCCAGAGCGAGCTCAGCTGACACGACCTTGATCGATCGCAGGCAGAACGACAGATGGCCATAAAGGACAATCATGTAACTGTACGCTCATTAGCATAATGCATATACAGTACACTTTATACTACAAGGCCGCATGGTGCTATCACTGCCCCTGTGGGCTTGTGACAGAGATGCAGGGTTGTTAATGTATTAAGGCGTGACACTTTCATATTGTACTTAGCAAATATAACTGAAACATGGGTTTCACAGGTAGTGACTTTACTTCAAAGAAACATTGTTATCTTTTGCATGCCATATGAAGGTGAGGGCCTGCACCAACGCAGCAAATTATCATCCAGTAAGGGAACAGCTACATGTTTGATGTCCACAGATGCCATATGGGCATTCAAATCAGGAAGAAAAACACCTGTTAGCTAATTCTATTTCCCTAAAGTCTGGTCATAATTAAAGGAGTGGTGTCCGACACGGTGCATACAGTGTAATGACATGTTGCAAATAACTAGCTAAATTGACTGAGAATAAGGAGAGCAGATTGACTCAAATAGAAGCACAAAGAGACAACAAGTCCACCTTCATGATTCTTTAAGATGCTTCATGTCAGTAGGAATGTGCTCCTAGTTTTTTCTTAAATGTGAAGCTCCTTTTCAGGTTATTGTACCATGCTATGAATATCCATTATTTTATTACCCTAAAAATGATATTTTACAATCTACGGTTAAATAAATGTAATTGATCATGCTGTTGGATTGCTGCCCTGTTAGGTTAGTGCAGGTTCATGTCTTTGTGTGCATCAGGGAGTTACAGTATTGGTTTTGAAAGGCTACATTGTGAATTTCTAAAAAGATTACATCTATCTCTTTTCAATTTAGAACTTTGATTTAACAATGCTCCAGAGTTATTGAAAATATTTGGATCACACAATAAATAGTGTTACACATGCTACTAAAATGTATTACTCGTTTTCTTTTTGCAGCCTAATCTTAATCTCGGATGTACAGAAATAATGTGTTTAAACCACAATGAATAAAGCTTTGAAAAAAAGAAAAAAATAGAAAAAAGCTGTGCAGCATTAAAATCTTTATTTAGTATTTGAACGTTCAAACCTGAGTGTTCTTAATAGTGTACAGCCTCTGAGGAGCAGAGCTATACCTTATTTCTTTCCTATGTCTTTCCTCATCTAATTCCGATGTACTCTTCCTAATATCTTTCCTTTGTTCCCTTTCTTGTTTGCACACCCTCCATCCACATCTGACTTTTTGCCAATCTATCCCTCCTCTCATAATAGCAACAACTTTCTTTCCCCATTTCTCTCTCCTTTCATTGGCATCATCTGTTCCCTCCACATTGTATTTTCAGATCACATCCAGGCACTGGCTTTAGGCACTAAGTCACTCTTCACCTCATCACTCAGTGGAAAGTCAAGGAGAGGGCGGAGAGAGATGGAGAAAGAGCAAGGACTTAAGAGAGAGAGAGAGAGGTGGACGAGAGGGAAGAAGGTGAACATGAGCAAGAATGTAAAAAGAGGGAGGTTAAAGGTTAGAAAATGAACGCAAAGAAGAGAGGTCACAAAGAGGTGTTGAGGGAGGAAATAGAGAAGACAAGGAAGTAAAATGTAGATAAGAGAAGGAGCAGAGGGAGAATGGGCTTAGCAGAATGAAAGAAATCTTTATGCAAAGGATGGGGTTGCAGAGAAGAGATGGAGACAGAGAGGTGGAGAGTAGTCCAGAGATTTATGGCAGGTTGTTATGGAGCACCGTCTGAATAACAGAAGGTGAGACCAGGTGAATTATTCATGAGGATACATGGCCGTGTGTGTGTGTGTGTGTGTGTGTGTGTGTGTGTGTGTGTGTGTGTGTGTGTGTGTGTGTGTGTGTGTGTGTGTGTGTGTGTGTGTGTGTGTGTGTGTGTGTGTGTGTGTGTGTGTGTGTGTGTGTGTGTGTGTGTGTGTGTGTGTGTGTGTGTGTGTGTGTGTGTGACATGCAGGTGACACACACACTCACAATGTCTCTCAGGCACCCATAGGTCAGCTCATCTATGAGGAAAAGGATAGACAAGTCATCCGCAACTTGTGGAAAGTCTGAAATACTGTGGGAAAAAGTAAATGGGGACGTGGAAACAGCTGTTCTCTTTCTAGGTTGAATGAGAAGTCTAATTTGGCTGTGGAGACATTTTGACAATATATTAATTTATGATATGACCATCGTAGCATTCCAACCTGCACTACCTGAAACATTGACTTTCAGTTTGTGTGTGCAGGTATACACTTCAAACTACTTTGTTATTCTAGTTCTATAATTCTGGATTGACGAAGCCTATGAGAGAACATGTACTTCATGTTGCACCAAATGTGCACTTACACCAACACTTTGGTTGCTTTGGCTCGAACCAGAATGGAAAATGTAACTTTTGTCCAAATCCCTACTTTCCATAACTTCTTCCTCATTGTTGGTGTCCTGCCATCCTAACAGGGTGGAGATTCTTGCTTTGGCCGTGACAGTGTGGTGGCTAAATGTATTCAATGTTCAGAATAATGTTTTAATTCACCCGACAATTGCCGTTAGGGGTATTTCCAGAATAGTTTGGCTTCAATTATGTTCTCTCTAAAGAAATTCTGTAAATACCGCATAATTATTAACACTCTAGTCCTCACAGTGGGTTTTTGTTAAACCAAGCAACAACATATTTCTCACCTTAGTAAATAAATTGAATTAATGGAGCAAATGCTTCAGAGCTGGGCAGTTCCTCTGCAGACATGCTTAATATAAACACACCCTAAACTCAAGACCACTAAAATGTTAGTGGCGGTCCAACACAAACTTATTCCGAGAACTGTACTTGAAACTAAGAGGGAGGTAAAGTAGCCTATTCTCCGTTTGATTTCAAATAAACACATAAACAAAACCAAGCCAAAACTATCAGGAATTTTTAAAAAATCATGAGAACTGATGATCACAAAAAACGTTTTGAGAGCTACTGTGTCAAACACTCACCGAGTTGATGCAGGCCAGCTCCTTGTTGAGCAGCCAGGGCAGGGAGAGCTTCCCCTCTCCTCTGTAGCACGACTGAATCCTCTTTTTAATTTTCTCCTTTATCCGTTTCATAGTGAACAGACACAAAGCCGACTCCTTGGGAGGCTTGGCCCTGTTCTTCTGACCCTGCGCGAACACAGTGAACAGAACCTCCTCGTGTTCTTCAATACCGAGCGAACGGGCCAACTGGGCCCCCGGCCGGGCCAAATAAGCATCCTGAACCAAGCGGTACTCCACTCCGTCCTTGGTGCAGCCGATTGGGAACTCAACGTAGGAGTAGAACTTAGGATCGTCGACGCATAGGCGGACAATTTTAGAGGTGAAGAACTGTTCGCTGCTTGCGTCTGGCGAGGTGAGCTGGGTGTCGAGCTGTAAGGTGAGGTAATACACAAACTGCTCGCTGTTGAAGCCGTAGATGTAGTAGATGTCGAATGCCGGGAACTTGGAGAGCGTGTCTGAGGGAATCTTCAGCTGCGAAGAGACAAACTCGTCCTGGTAGACGAAGCTGAACATGTCGGCGTTCTCCTCGTTGGACATCAACTTGCGGCTCGACAGCGTAGGGAAGTACTCAGATTTCCCGTCAATGGGAGTACCGACAAAAAGTTTCCCACCTCCGCCAAAAAGATCCGGGGATATCACGACACCTGACATGGTGCCTGCCTCTGCAACGCTGGATAGATAATGCTCTTTGCGGTGGTGGGGCTCACCGAGCTTGAACAAATCATCCAGACGCAGGAATTGGCATATTCCCTGGGAGGTACTTCCACAGGCGATTAAGCGGTTGTGGGTAGCATCAAGTAGCAGGAGTTTATTGATGTTCGAGGTCTGCACCAGCTCATGGGGGCAGGACTGGACTCCGGGCGGGGGGTAACAGCGAGGGTTGTCTGTGACTGGGCCAGTCACATGGTTTCGGAGCTTGGTCAGGTTGCTCGACAGCTTGTAGATCCAGTTGACGGCGCCAAGGTAGACCTCTCCCGTTTTGTTGTGAACCACCAAATGTGTGAGACCTCCCTCCGGTGGGAAGAAGGTGAGGAGGGAGGAGGAAGGAGTGGAGGTGAAGGGCATGGACAGGGAGGGGGAGAAGAGATGGAGGAGGACGGGGAGGATAAGCATAAGATGATTGGAGTGGGGGGACATGGTGGTGAGGGGAGGGGAGGTGTGAGAGTGTGGGTGTTGTTAAGTATTTTTGGGTGTGTAAAACTCCACAGGATCAGTCAGTGACTTTTAAGACTGCAGGGTCTGATGATGCACAGCAAAAGTTTCCAAGCAATCTTCTTCCTCTTTTTTTCCCTCCTTTGTCGGCTGTTGTTTTTATAACCTCATCCCCTGATCTTCAGCCTTGTCCGCCACCAACCCTGAGAAAGAGAAACAAACAAAATCTTAGCAAACAAAGATGTCAATATGTTCATGGGCATGTTTTGCACTTTAAAATATCGGACCAAAAAGGATTAATTTGTGTGTATCGAAATGACACGGCGCTAAATATTCGCCCACAGACTGAGACTCTGAGGCCTCGTTGCAGAAGTCCAAAAAAACAAATGAGGGCACTATCGGCTTTGTTTTATTGACTTCTCGACTCTTGGCTCGCTCCACTGTGTGGAGTGCATCTTTTAAAAGAAGACAGGGCCAAACATCGCTCTTCTGCGTATTGATTGTCTGGAGGTATTAAAGGATCTAGCAGACGGGGTGTGCATACATAGACAAAAATACATACACACAGAAAAGAAACTTGTGACACAAGTTTGCAAGTAAGGAAACATGCAGATGTTTTGCATTGCATGTGCAAAAAAAAGGACACAAAGGGTGAGCCACTGACTTAAAACATTGTGGCAGCATGGAAACATCCATACATTACAAGTATGCAGGGAGAATCCAATGATATATAACAACAGAGAAGAAAGGACATTTGTAAGATAACTGGTCAAACACAACAAAATGGGAGACAGTGAGAGGTAATAACAATAATAATAATAATAGTATTATTTTGTTAGAGCTTTTACAGGTGCTCAAAGATGCTTTAGAGCAGTGGTCACCAACCTTTTTAAGCCCAAGATCACCGACCTCGGCCTAGGTGAAAGGCGAGATCTACCTATTGCAGAATTGAGTGAAAAAGACGGCCCAGACAGTGTTTCCAATTTGAGCCCTTTTATATAGGCTATTTGCATCTGAATTACTGTTACAATGAAGGCTCCATAATGAGCTCACAAAATATAGGCAGGGGTAAAGTGCAATTTTTTTATGAGTGGGGGGCGGACCTCACCTCCTCTAGGGGGGTCCTCATCTCCCCTAGGGGGGTCCTCACCTCCTCTAGTTCCTCACCTCCCGTAGGGGGTCCGGGGGGATGCTCCCCTGGGAAGATTTTTTTTTAAATATTGAAGTTGAAAGCATCAATCTGGTGCACTTTGAGAGCAACATGAAGAGACCTATGGATACAGCTCTCAGCACCCATATGAAACAGAACTGTAAACAGATTCACTTTTTCTTTATAATAATAATAATAATAGATTTAATTTGTTAGCGCTTTTACAGGTGCTCAAAGACGCTTTACAGATATAGTGAAGAGAAAAGAAAGGAACAACAAATAAATATATAGTTAAAGTAAAATAATACAAAAACAATCACACATTAAAAGCCAGATTGAAGAGGTGAGTTTTTGTAAGTTTTTTGAAGGTGGTGAGGTCAGTGCAGTCTCTGATGGGTTGTGGGAGTGAGTTCCAGAGGGAGGGGGCAGCGACGGAGAAGGCTCTGTCCCCCCCAGGTCCGGTGATTGATGTGGGTGGGGATGGATAGGAGGTTGGTTTCTTCTTTATGGATATTTTACAAATCACTCCCCTTTTTAAACTGTATTCTCCTTTTACTGCCAAATAGTATTTCATACCTGTTTTTCATTTATTCTCTTATTGTTTGTATAACTATAATAATCATATGAAGGTGTGCCGCGGAAATAATCTTTTGAATAATTTGTGAAAAAACCGTTCCAAACACTTTGAGAGTCCTTTAGCTCACCTGAGCCCCTCAGTCTGACAGGGGAGGACTCTCCTCCAGCTTGTTGTGGAAACAGCTCCTTATGTCCGTTAGTGCAGCTAGCTAACCAGATGCTAACATCAAGGTCCCCGCTAGTACCGGTCCCTCTCTCTCCCCCTCTCTCCTCTCCCTCTCTCTCTCTATCACACTAAATGCGCTATCGCCACACGCACACAGAGCCGAGCTTGAATGACACAAGCACACGTTTATTTCCATGCAACTCTCTGATTGGTCTGGTGTCTTGCCTCTGTTGCATTCACTGAACACGGGAAATTGCAGTCCTGTCATCCTCTCTTGTGTCATGATGAGGTTCACGTAAAGCACGGTTAATGTATTATATTACTGAGGTGTCTCAAATATACGTCAATCAAGTGGCACCTGCTAACGGGGTGGTGGATGATAGGTTTACATCTAAAAACGTATTTTTCAAACATTATTTTTATTTTATTTTTCTTTCTTTTGTTACTTTTTTTTTTAACGGTCCGCGATCTACCCGCACCACACTCGCGATCAACCGGTTGATCGCGATCGACTGGTTGGCGACCACTCCTTTAGAGAGATAGTGAAAAGAAAAGAACAACAAATAAATATAGTCAAATTAAAATCAAGCAATACAAAAACAATCACACATTAAAAGCCAGATTGTAAGGTAGGTACAGAGAGGTAGGTACAGAGAGGTTAAAACTATTTGGCTTCATACCAGTTCAATATAAAAGGAAGTGAAGATGGCTGCAAGGATTGCTATAAGTGAAAACTACAAAAAGAAGGAAATTACAAAGTGAGATGGTCCATTCATCTTTTTTTCTATCCACCCACTTCCAAAGCTCTACTTTTTCAGGTTCAGAGTTGATTTACGCTGCAGCCTACAGGAGCCCTGAATACTGTGAGTGGCAGGTAAAGATTGGGGGTTCAAGCGAAAAGCAACACGCCCTACATACTGAACCATCAACATTGTTGTTGCTACAATTACCATCACTGTGAGATGAGAACAATGGATTTTACTAAACAGTGTTACCTGGTTGAGAGGAACATGCAAGCTCATAGCATTCAACATTTAGGAGGACCTCGTTTTTGTCACAAAATCACCAGAAAACCTTTGAAATGTCTTACCAACAGAGACCAGTTTAGACAAAACCTATAAACCCATGGTTGGCAAGAAGCAACACAGCAACCCTCTGTGTGGCTCAACAAAGTATGAATTGGTAGAGTTCACATATAGAATACAAAAAACAGATTGGTAAAACTCTTCAAAAAGAGGCATACAAGAAATAACCAAAGTTCAAAGATGTACAGGTTTCATAATAAATGATTGGGATGAGGATGTATTTTCTATGTATTGATGCACCATACAATATGAGTTACGCCTGTCAAGCAATCATCTGTTAATGCAGTGGTTCTCAAAGTGGGGGGCGCGCCCCCCCTGGTGGGCGCAGAGGCATGCCAGGGGGGGCGCGAGAGACGAGGAGGAAAAATTGTTATAAAAAAAAAAAAAAAAAGATAAAAAAAAAAAAATCATAATTTGAAAAATTATTGATTCGAAAATAATATGATGCAGTACAGTACTATTACGTCTGGGTCTCTGTTTCATTAAAGCTCGGCTCTGTGTGTGTGTGTGGAACGAGCCATTTTGTGTGCGCGTGAGAGAGAGAGAGCGCACCGGTACTGGAGATCGTTGTTGTTAGCTTCTGGTGCTAGCGAGCTACGCTAACGGATATAAGGAGTTTTTTCAACAACAAAGTGGAGGAGAGTCCTCTCCTGTCAGACTGAGAGCTAAAGGACTCTCTCAGTGTTATCTCAGTGGGTCTCAAATGTTTTGGTCACCATTAATGTAAATAATTATTTCCGAGGCACACGTTTATATGATCATTATAGTTATAAAAAAATAAGAGAATAAATGAAAAACAGGTATGAAATACTATATGACAGTAAAACAAGAATAAAGTTTAAAAGGGTGATTTGTAAAATATCCATCAAGAAAAAGTAAATCTGTTTACATTTGTTTCATATGGGTGTTGAGAGATGTATCCATAGATCTCTTCCTTTCGCTCTCAAAGTGCACCAGATTGATGCTTTTAACTTCAATATTTAAAAATAAATCTTCCCGGGGAAGCTTGCCCCCGCACCCCCCTATGTGACGTCCACACATCACCTATAAAAATAGCACTTTATCCCTGCTTACACCTATATGCCGTGAGCTGAATATCGAGCCTTCATTGTAACAGTCGCGGGTACGTTGTGTATTTGCGTGGGGATTGTTGCAGTAGAAAATTCCACTGTAGCGAGCGGTACATTAATGGGAAACCCTAAATGTTTGAGCACCCTCTATGAAACGTCAAGCTACCCCACAGCACCCCCAAAATAAATCTCTGGCGCCCCCACTGAGCCTGATTATTCGTTTTGGGGGGGCCCGACTTTTTTTTTTCTCCAAAGGGGGGGCCTGACAGAAAAAGTTTGAGAACCACTGTGTTAATGGCACAGTAACAAAATATTATTTCCCAAGGCACGTTCATTGGGAAGCGTTTTAAAGCAACCACATACACACACTCTGTGCAACCATCTTTTCATTAGATCATTGGTTTAGACTCGGCTAAATAAAGAGCACAAGGCTATGGCCTGGTTCATAATGGAGTTTGGTCAGCTACTTATTCTTGTCTCTTATTTCTGCTGCTGTTTCTCATTCCTCTCTTTCATTACATTCCTCTCTCTCCCCCCCAGACACTTCACTTCTTGTCAATAGGGTCTTTCATCTGCAGCCCAGCCATGATTACAGTGGCCCAGATGACGATGCTGTTGCCTGTCTCATCAGCACAATAGAGCTTCTGTTAGTAGACACACACACAAACGCAAAACATGTGAACATACGACACACTCGTACAGTATGTGGTCCACGGGATTCTTACACACTGTCACATATTCTAATGATCTCAACACTTCAAACATAATTGACATTAAACAGACCTGCCCACACACACTCATGCCCCACCCATGCACAACAGAAGGAAGGGGAATGTCTTCAACACTAGAGAAAGAGGAGATGTAACTAACTTTTCCGGTAACACTTTATATTAAGGTACACAAATTAACCATCAACTAGTTGTTCATTAACATGCATATTAGCAGTATATTGGCTCTTTATTAGTCATTATAAAACGCTTATTAATGCCTTATTCTGCATGACCATATTCTACAAGTAATAAGCCATTAGTTGAGAGTTTTTCCTCAATAATCCTCTAATTAGTGCTTATTTGTTGCAAGTAAGGAAGTTGTTGTACATGAGTTTTGGTCTTAATATGCGCTGCTCAATATGTGCCTAATAAGGCGGTATTACCACAAGAATAGTTATTCTCCCATAATAACACTTAACAAATATGATCTCTTCTTATGTAACAAGACATGAAACTATAAGTGTTAATTGTAAAATAACTCAAAATTAGGTATTTATATCTAAGAATATGTTCCCTATTTTAAAGTGAAGTCTTATTCATAACCAATAAGCTAGTTTGACTCTAATTAGGTATTTATATCTAAGAATATGTTCCCTATTTTAAAGTGAAGTCTTTGTCAGGATTCGGGAAAAGGTAGGACCCAAAAGAAGACTACAAAAAAAGGTAAAAGGTCTAGAAACAAAAGCGAGCTTTAGTTAAAAGTATTCATGCCATGTTTTAAAAACATGGCATGAATTGAAACGTAGCACAAGCAAACAACAACACAAGAACTAATCGTGATCCACATGGAGGAAGACAGGAAAGACAAACAATGAACCGACATGGAGCACAGGGGAAGACAAGACTAAATACAAAGAAGGGTAATCACAGGACAAGACACAGCTGGGCAGGGGAGGCAGAAACACAAGGGCAACAGGTGAACACAATCAGACAATCAGACACAGGAGAGCAAACACAGAGACAGGAATCAACAGACAAGATAGGGGGTGAACACTTTTCAAAAATAAAACAGGAAACCAGAGACAGACAAAACACAACACAGACAGACAGACCGTGACAGTCTTGTTCATAACCAATAAGCTAGTCATTTGAATCTAATTGACCTGAACAGATTCCCTATTCTAAAGTTGCCTCCTCTTCACACTTTGTAAATACATTATAGCAAACAACTACTAAAATTAACCTCAACAGCACATGAACAAAGTATGCACACGTTGAAATATCTGTTTTATTAATTAACCACTAAAGAGAGATTCAGACACATACCAAAAGAGAGAACACATAATGCAGCCTGTACTTTTTAATAAAAACAGATTTTGTTTTAACAGATTTTATGTATTTGTGATCATACTGTGGGACCTGCTTGTATGTACTTACCTATGGTACTTACACAATAGGTTTCCTGTCTCAGTGTAGGGGTTTCACAAATACCAATATTTACTAGTCGACTAGTCGTTACGTCATAATAGAGACACACAAAGAGAGGTTTACAACTGTATTTTATATTGGAACTCATACAGTAACATTAAACACTGCATTTTAATTTGTGTTACATGGCTGAGTAAATAACAAACACTGGACTCACCAAAATCGACAGCAAAAAACTCTTGTTTACATAAATGCCACGTAAATCCAGTGCGCAACACTTTATTCGCTGTCCTCGACGATAACGTCCACCTTTCCATATTTTTGGTTTGAACACCAACGCATCGACATGTGAGGGAAGGAGGCTTGACCGCTTTCGGGTGACAGTGTTGCGTGCCAGGGGAAAAACCCTCTCACTCGGGGTGCTTGTGGCTGGAATAGCCAGGTAGCTCCTCGAAAGCGGGGGAAGCGGTGCACGTTTTCTGCCCACCACTCCAGTGGATTATCCATTGTGGGGATATGCGGTGTCCGCTGGCAGTAATCCCGTAGCCCATCATCCGCATCACTGTTGAACCGTGTTTTCTTGCTGTTCGTTTGCCTCTGTTCAGTGCTGACGCCGGTCCGTTGCTCACTGGTGCTAGCATTACTGCTAGTGCTAGCTGTCGGCAGCGGGTGTTTCATCTTCAGATGGTTGCGCATAGCAGATGCATTTGTATGTTACTTCAGTACAGCTGTACACAACTGACACTTCACTGTGGAGTTGGTTACATCTTCGTTGAAGTAATGCCATACATAAGAATGTCGGACGTGTTTTGTAGCATTTTGCAGCACCTCGTTTACCTCCATTTTTTTCCACGACTAGTCGACTAGGGCCTACAGCGCCGACTAGTGGTAAAGGTAGTCGACTAGTCGATTAGTTGGTGAAACCCCTATCTCAGTGTGAACATAGATTAAGCAGCCAGCCAAACTACACTTAACAAAAATATAAACGCAACACTTTTAGGTGGGATGGATTATCTCGGCAAAGAAGAAGTGTTCACTATCACAGATTTTTTCAGATTTGTGAACAATATTTGAGAGAAATGGTTATTTTGTGTATATAGAAAATGTTTTAGATCTTTGAGTTCATCTCATAAAAAATGGGAGCAAAAACAAAAGTGTTGCGTTTATATTTTTGTTCAGTGTATTTTGAGAGCCAGGGAATGAGCAGCCATGCTCCTGTATTTACTTATTTGCAGTCCACTGACATTCAAACGGAGTGAAACTATACAAAAAGAAGTTACAAGGCACAGGCACTTAATGATCTCATACATGCAAGTGTAACATAGGGTGACCAGACGTCCCCGTTTTCCGTGGACAGTCCCCGTTTGTATTGGCCTGTCCCCGGTTGAAACTGTCCCTGGAAATTTCCCCGTTTTTAATATGTTAAAAACACATAGTAAGGTGAAATAAAAAGTTTAATATCAGGAAATACTGGGTAAACAGACTGTGATCAAGCCAGCCCCCACTTCGGAAAACACAGTCAAAAGCACTTTGTATTGCAGTGCTCGAATATCCTATGGATTATGGTAGATGCCTGTAAAAACTGCCTTCAAAATAAAAGCGTTTACTCGGTCAATAACAAATATACCTAAAAAACAAACCAAACATATTCATATATACTGGAGCTTAAATTAAGAAATATGTACTATATAATGTGATCAATAATAAAAAAAAATAAAACTTTGTATAACTACCACATTCTAACAGTGAATGTAAAATGTAAGTATAAAGTTATGAAGACATATCTGACATTTCCACTGGGTGATCACCATCTCACAACACTCCTAAAATAACATTAGGCCTACTTTCTGAAGCACAATTTAAAATGTATGCTGTTTAAAATCTCAAATTAGATCTATTGTCCATCTATATTTTGATTATTATTTAATGGAAACCGTCCATAATCAAAGAGTCATTCGAAGTCAATGAAATACTTCAGGGTGATAGCAGGAGACCCCATCTAGTCAATCAAAGAAAATCAGGACAATCTGATGTAGAATTTCAAAATAAAATACTTTTGAAATCTCATATATGGGCTATTGTCCTTCTGTTTTTATACAAGAATAAATAAAAAACTGTCAAATTATCAAAGACTTATTTCACTCCAGGGTGATAGCAGGACACCCCATCTAGTCACTCAGAGAGAATCTGGACAATCTGATGTACAGTTTCAAAATAAAAGACCTTTGAAGTCTCATATATGAGCTATCTTCCTTCTGTTTGTATCCAACAGTTCAAATGTTCGAATCATATTAAACCATAATTGTCCCCGTTTTTTCTTAAACAGTGAAGAAAATTGGATATGTTAATGATATACTGACCGCAAAACTCAAAATGTCCCCGGTTTTCATTTTGAAAATCTGGTCACCTTAGTGCAGGGGTCGGCAACCTTTTTGATATGACGTGCCATTTTGAAATGTTCTTGTTAATCAGCGTGCCCATCATTTTCATCGCACACCGGACTCTTATATCCGCATATATATATATATATATATATATATATATATATATATATATATATATATATATATATATATAAAGGTGCGCTGCATTTACACATCAGATGAGGCTCCCTCTGCGAGGGGGAGGGGCGGCCCTAAGTGTGCCATATCAACATTAACCTTAATTATGACACCACTTCCATTTTTTTTATCTCCATCGGATTTTATTCCATCCATATAGGCAACCTACATAGCAACATTTTTAATAAACATTTTTCTCCCATAATCAGAACATTGAAATTATATATGAGCACTATACAACAATGCTTCAGCAATAAACTTAACAAATCTCTGTATATCATTTGTTTAAAGCCCTGTGGTAACAAATGACATGCACAGTTGCCATTTCAGCATACTGCTTTCAATGAGACTCCCTCATATACAACGTTTTGCAAGGACAGCAAATGTTAAAAAAGGGAATTAAATGTAACAAACAGAAATATGAGCACTATATAACAATGCTGCTATGCTTATAAAAATATCCACATCGAAGAAGAAAAAAGAGACCGGGACAAAGAGCTCCATTAGGCAAAACCATGTGTGCTACACATAAACAGAGTCATGTGTGCTACAAATAAACCAGTCAATGTGATCCCTGGCCCTGCTTTCCTTTGCTGAGCTCCATTATCTGTGGATCGTACTTTGTCACTTTAAGTTGCACACAAGCTTCAGAGTGGTCAGTTGTCAAACGACTGCGGGAGGGGCTGAGCACGCTCTTCATGTGCGAGAATATCTGCTCACAGAGATATGTTGAACCAAAGACTGTCAGCAAAGCCAATACAATTTTCCTGACACAGCTGAACTTCTCCGGTAGAGATATCCAACAGGTGAAGATGCAAGAGCTGTGATCATGTCTTGCCGTGGTTTCCAGCTGTTTCCGCAACTCCGCAAACTTCGTCATCCAAAGTGTTGAACTCTTCAGCTCAATCATCTGCATCATCACGTCCTGTGTATCCAGCCAGCCTATCACAGATACATCCAGTTCATGTCCATCAAAGCTTTCGGGTTTGATCAAGAAAGAGAACATGGGTCCATACTTCTGAAATTCCCCGAATCGTGTTGTAAACTCCGACTCCAGCTCGCTGATGTATTTGCATATTTCAGCTGTGCTGATGCTGTGCTGCGTGGACAGCTCCCTCAAGTGGGGGAAGTAGCGGAAAGTGGAGGTGGCCACATCATCTGAAAAAACTGCCAGCTTTCCAACAAAAGCCTTCCATGTGTCAAACATGTCCAAAACAGTTTGACCTGCGCCTTGCAGTTTCAAATTGAGCTCGTTGAGGTGTCCAGTAATATCTGTGAGAAACATAAGTTTCACAACCCATTTCTCGTCCTCGAGCTCTGGAAAGTCTTGGCCTTTTTCAGCCAGGAAGGCCTTTATGGCATCAAAGCAGCCAACAAACCGCTCCAAAACCTTTCCACAGCTTAGCCACCTAATTGCCGAGTGGAGAGGGCGATCTTTGTATGAGCTGTCCATTTCCTCCAGCAGGGATTGGAACTGTCGGTAACTATGAAGTTAACAATCTTCATCACTGTGGCCACAACCTCGTTAAGATCTGAATTTGACATCTTTGCACAGAGGTTTTCTTGGTGTATTATGCAGTGGAGTCTCATGATGGGGTGACCGACTTGTTTCTCAATTAATGTGACCGCTCCCTTGTTTCGCCCGACCATGGCGGGAGCGCCATCTGTTGTCACTGCAAAAATCTTGCTTATGTCAATCCCTCGCTCCTCAAAATGCTCCATACAAACTTTGGCTATGTCCTCACCTTTTGTTGTTTCAGGCATTGGTTTTAAGCAGCAGAGCTTTTCTCTTACAGTCGAATCACAGTATCTTACCATGACTGCCAAGTGTGGTATGTCGTTCACGTCCACGCTCTCATCCAGTGCAACGCTGAATACCGTGGCTTCTTTCAAACCAGCTGTCTGCTGCGCGCAAACGTTTTCTGCCAGTTCCTCAATGCGTCGTTCAACAGATCTGGCTGACACTGGAATTGCTTTTATTCTTGATTCTATTGTCTCTTTGTTTGGTAAGGAATTAAACAAAACCTCTGAGCTACAGAGGAAAGCCTCCTTAATATATTCACCGTCAGTGAATGGCTTTCCATGTTTCGCGATGCAATGAGCAATGCGATAGCTTGCTTCGGTAGAATCATTGTTAGCAGTGGCAAAGGCTTTGAGAGTGTTTGCCTGTTTCCCATAACCAGACACGGCACATTTTATGGATTCAGCCTTGTCTGCCTCATTCTTGAAAGTTGTCTTGTGTTTGGTCTCAAAATGCCGTTTGACACTTGACGTCCGACAGACAACATTTTCCAGACATAAAGTACACACAGCACGGTCCTTCTGAAACACAAAACCCCACTCTTCTGTCCGCGAGGGCTGGAATGTCCGAATATTTATTTTAGATTTCTTAGGTAGCGGACCTGCCATTGTCTACCGGGCCTGCTCCGTCACTGATTAAAACAATCTTTAGGCAGGAGTCGTAAATCAATTTACCGTAAATAAAACGTTGTGCATATCTCCCAATTGCTATGAAAGAGTTAATTTGGCATGCAGATGAGAAAGCACTTCAACATTTTCCCCAAAACAGCTCATTATGGCTACTGCAATTTGTGAAGTGCGTTCCTCCGTGGTGAAATGAACAGCACTACACCACAGTGGAAAGCAGCAGCAAATCGCCTGGAGTTAAAGAGAGCGGGGCTGCGTTGCGTGCATGGCTTCCTTCTGCACGTAACAGGGAGACCCGCTCTGGCAGCGGTCTCGTTCAGGATCCTACATTTAAATATTTTGCACACTTATTCCTAGCGTGCCACTGGTTACGGTGCCGCGTGCCACTGGTTACGGTTCCGCGTGCCAACGATGGCATGCGTGCCAGGGGTTGCCGACCCCTGCCTTAGTGTAACATACACAGATTAACACATAGGACCGCTAAGTGTAAACAAGATAAATATAGCTTATGCTAGCTGTGCAATAAGCATGTGTACAGGCTAGTATGGCTAACGCTAGCATTTATGCTAACGCTACCGTGTATGCTAACGTTAGCGCGAATGCTAACGCAAATGCTAGCGCGAATGCTAACGCATTTTCTCGTGGTGTTTAAACCGTTTAAACATCTCCAAATGTCATCACATAAACACAATATATGTTACTAATGCTTACAGTGTAAACATGTAAGGCTTACACTTACACTTGCAGTCATTGCTTTCTGACAGACTTTACTCTTCAGGTTGCAAAGGGAAAATTAGTAGCAGTCTACTCATGGATGTCTACTCCCATGCTATTCAGTTCACTTTCTCCTGCTGTACCCGGTTTCCTGTTTAACCTTCAGTACAAATGTTACAAGTATATAAATGTTCAAATATGAAACATACAAGTCAAGTCAAGTCACCTTGCTATTGGTAGCTGAACTGTCAATACCCCAAAACATATTCTTATATATAAATACCTAATTTTGAATTATTTAGACACAATTAACACTTATAGTTTCATGTCTTGTTACATAAGAATAGATTTGTTAAGTGTTATTATGGGGGAATAACTATTCTTGTCGTAATACTGCCTTATTAGCCCCATATTGAGCAGAGCATATTAAGACCAAAACTCATGTACAACAACTTCCTTACTTGCAATAAATAAGCACTAATTAGAGGGTTAGTGATGAAAAACTCTCAACTAATGGCTTATTACTTGTAGAATATGGTCATGCAGAATAAGGCATTAATAAGTGTTTTATAATGACTAATAAAGTGCCAATATACTGCTAATATGCATGTTAATTAACAACTAGTTGATGGTTAATGTGTGTACCTTATAAGTGTTACCACTTTTCTTAATGACATGTTAAGATAAGCTATTTTTGCAGAATTTTTATCTCACCTTGTCTGATATAAATTCTATAAATAAATGAAAACCAAGCAGCCAACATGGAATAAATGGACATATAGCTTTAATAGTTGGTGGAGCTGCGAGCTGAAGATGCCGGGAGCTGTTTGACTAAACTGGGACAATCAGATGAGAGGGGAAAAGGAAGAAAAACAAGTTGCTGATTCAAAAGTTTTTACTTTAATGTCTGAATTAGATCATAAGATCTTTTTGTTTTTGTTTATGGATTAGACAATTGGTTGGAAAACTGACAGTGGACAAGAAAAAAAGAGAGAAATGGGACAGAAATTATATAAATGGGTACTAACTTTCTTCTGTGCGGCTATCAAATTGTGTATGTGTTTTTACCAAGAAAACCTTGAATTACAGAGCCTTTGCTTCTTTGTGTGTGTGTGTGTGTGTGTGTGTGTGTGTGTGTGTGTGTGTGTGTGTGTGTGTGTGTGTGTGTGTGTGTGTGTGTGTGTGTGTGTGTGTGTGTGTGTGTGTGTGTGTGTGTGTGTGTGTGTGTGTGTGTGTGTGTGTGTGTGTGTGTGTGTGTGTGTGTGTGTGTGTGTGTGTGTGTGTGTGTGTGTGTGTGTGTGTGTGTGTGTGTGTTTGTGTGTGTGTGTGTGTGTCAGGGCCATTGTGAAGCCCACCTGCCACATCAGATGAAGCTGTTGAGGCCTTCAGGTTGGTCCCACACTGATTTATTGCAGTTGGGACATCGATTGCACACACAGGCGCAGACCTTGGCCAAACACTTAGGCAAATTTATACACACCACTTCTTTAGCATGGAGGCCACATCCATGCCTGAAAATTTATCTACGTATATGAGTGTGTGTGTAAGTGTGTACATGCTGCATCTTTTCAATCTTATTTTCTACAAAACACACGCAGATATACGTCCAAACACATCGGCCTGTACATGTACTGTACTCTGTGTACACAAAGCATTTATATTGGTAGCCCAACTGTACAAATCATAGAGGGAAGCATAAACATTCACATGTATACCTTTCCATTTCAAACACATTTCTTCTGGATAAAGTGCAGTGGGGAGAGAAAGTGGGGACGAAATGAACGCAAGAATGAAAACATTTGGTACCCCTTCATATGACTGTGTTGGTAAAATCATATGCCAATATGTTACATTTTAACATTCATTCCATATCCTTGATATCAGACCATAGTCTAACCCACCAAAAGTACCAGTGTAAACCAACATGCTTACTAGTTAAATAGTAGGGCTGGCCATTGAAAACTACATTTGAATAATTTCACAAACTTTCTTTAACTAGTGAACGCAAACAATTGTGCCAGTTAACTAGTTTAAGCCCCTTTTTACCTTAATAGTTATGAAGCTCAGAGAGTATTCTAGTTGAAGTAATGAAATACAAAAGCCTCACTAGTAGCACTATTTAGATAGCATTTTATTACTAGTGGCACAACTTCTAGTAGTACTACTACTGGCAGAAGCATTTCTAGTGGCACCAGATAATTTAAACAAAGAGTCAACTAGCAAAACTGTCTTCTAAACTTCACCATTTGAAGTAAAACTCCTAGTTTAACCTAGTTAAAGTTTAAAAACTAAATAAAGTCTGATTTGACACTAGTAGTCAACAAGTGAAGCTTAAAAGGTAATAACTAATTTACTAGTTAAGTCCAAATGTCTCTCACACGTGTCACTAATTGTTATTTTTGACATCAATAGTTAGGTGAATGACTCATGACTTTTGAGACTCACTAGGTAATTAGAAAGAAGCTTCAACTATTTAACTAGTGAAAATGTTTGCCCTGACTAATTAAGTAGTGCGCAACTTTGGGTTAAGTAGTGCAGAAAAGTTTGCTGAATCCATGTTTGACTTGTTCACATGTGAAGGCTTTTGCAGCTCAGCTGGAGACTTTCAGTGTCACTAGTTCTGTCCAGAAGCCCATCAGTGTGTCAAAAAGCTGATAAACTGGACTTCAGTGTGGTGGCTTGCATCACTAGTCGTACCAAAGTGCCACTAGTTGTTGAAAAAGGTGACACATCCAAGTTTTTGTTCAACTAGTAAGGCAGAAGGCTAAAGTAGTTGGACAAAGGTTCAACTAGTGCTGACAAAGAGCTGAGTTGTGGAGGAAACTGCATGCCGTCTGATAAAGGATACGAAATTAACACGATGGCTTGTCATAAAAGCAGGATGCTTGTTTTTCTACAAATAATCAGCAGCCACAGCTAAAACCAATTGTAAATCTCAACAGAGGTCATTAAACACCACTCTGGAAAAGTTAAAGCCCTTTCAAATCTAGCACTGAAGGTTCAAGGTATTTGAACTTTAGCCTTGTTTACAGAAAAAGTTTCAAAGCCTTGGTAATCAGTCTGCAACTCTATGATTTAACAAGAAGCTCATACATGCAGAAATCATTGGATTTCAAATAAATGTGTATCGGCTTTTCTTCAGCCTTGAGCTGGTTCTCTGGACAGTCTGCATCAAGCCCCACAGTGAGGGCCTCTCATGCTGCTGATCATGTGAGCCTACAGGCCACACACATGATCAGCAGTATGAGCCGTGTTCACTGCAAGGTAGGGCCCAAAGAGTAGTGCAGAGGCAAAGTATCGAGTGGTGGAGCAATGAGTCCTGGAGCCCGGAAATGAGTTAGAATCGTACCACTTCTAGTGCCCTCATCTCTAAGTCAATGTTGTTTTTTTAACTGCTGTTCATCTGAAATAAGATCTGTGGTTAGCACAAGCTTAACATTGTCTAAGTTAACACCGTACTCATTAATGTCCAAAGCTCCTATGAGTCTTAGAAACAGCCGTTGCTTACAAGTGACTAAACTAGACTACTATAGACATCATCAGAAGAAGACAAGTCTGCATTTAGATTAGCTGTGGTGACGTGAAGTCATGTGACTGTGATGTAGATTGTTTATAGCCTAACCTTATTCTGGGGATTGCATTTACGCTTCAAAAATCATAGAAGTCATTTTAAAATGAGATTATCCTGATCAAAACACCATCTAAGTATCATGAGTGCATGTTTGCCAGAGCTTATTTTCTTCAAATTCCTAAATCAAATAAAAAAATGATTGTATTATAAAATGTTGTAGTGCCCTTGAGATGCTTACTTCTGGGTCGGACTACAAATATATGTCATCAATGCGCTTTCACAACGCAGTACTTTTCCCACAAAGGTTCATCAGAGCTTAGTTCATGAGAACTCTTTAGTTCTCATGAACTAAGTACAGATCGTGTTCACACCGGATTAAGTCCCTGGGGGAGGATTAGGCAAATAAAGCCGCTGACATCACTTTTTCTTCTTCTGCTTTGGGTTTGCAGGCAGGCCGCAAACAACTTCACGGTGTATACTGCCACCCAAAGTCCCCGGCCGGAAGTCCCCGGAGTTGGGAAGCTGCTGGGACTCCGAGTAAATCGACAGAATGCCGACACCTCCTCGTCTCCACCGCTCCCATGTTTTATTTTGTGTTGCCATAAGTTAGTCTCTCTGCGTTTGTGCGCTGGGCTAATGCTAATAATGCTAATGCGAAGATAATAAAATGGCGGCTTCACAAACCTTTTTGGGAGTTTTACGGGGCGTGGTTTGCAATCCGCCCAGCCAATCAGAAATAGGAACCTTTTTCTCCCACAAAAGTACCTGCTCTCTAGCAGGGACTGAAAAGGGGGTGAAAAGGTTCTCATGAACACATTTTTGTTCCGGATGTTTTTGGTGTGAACGCAACATTTCGGAACTATATCGGAACTAAAGTGGGAAAAGTACTGCGTTGTGAATGCGCCTAATGCACCACTCTACATGGTTTATTTACTTATGAGGACAGAAAGCCAGAAATATATTCCGTTCAGAAGTAGGGTCAAAGATTCCAACTAAAAGTTACATTTGTATATAAAATGTTCAACACAGCCATAGTTTCCATTGCTTTCCATTTATTCTGTTGCTTTGCATTTTTTTTAGCACTGCAGGAATGCCTCTGTTTGGCATATTTGCCGGGAAGATGGGACTATACATCAAGACAGGCTCCATTCATTTGGCAGTGTATGCTAATATTTTAAGCGATGGTTTGGATTGGTTCTGTTTGGTTTGATGTTGTACTCCGTCTTGTGTGCCAATCACATCATGAGCAATCAACGTGCATTGATCTAAAACACCTGATTCAGAACAAAATGCCAAGGCGGGTGGAGAGTAAGATACAAACAATGCTGGATTTGAAATAACAGCTTTGCAAATGCTTAACTGCAGCAAAACAGACAAAGTAAGCTGCAAAATGTTGATCTGATCAATTCCCATCTTAAAACTTTTTGCAACAGATGGCTGCAAAGTCAAAGTTCCAGGTCAAACGGGGACAGTGGTGAAGGATATATGAGAACGGAGGAATGAGGCGGACACACATTTTGAAAGTGAGGAGATTTCTACTCGGAATCAATTTTCGCAATATTGACAGGCGCTAATACTGCAGACTGTAGTCGACTCACACTCTGCTCTCATCGCTTTTACCACATAGATAGAGATCAGACAAGACAAGGAGGAAGGGAGAGGCTGAGGAACTCAAATTGAATTCAGTTAAATTGAAAGTAAACAGTGATTGTTATACACTCTGCAAAAAAGTGAATCTAGCATTGCAAATCAAACTAACCAGTCAGTAAATTGAATTGAATTAACACCATCAGGTTCGAACTTTGTCATTTACTCAGTGAGATTATCAGTTCTAACAGGCTTTGTTCAAACATTGTACATCATCGGAAAGTAAATAACATTTGGAAAGGCTTTTATGTGAGGGAAAAACACTTTAGATGTCATCGACTCTGAGCTATTGGACATGACACAGCTGTTTATGACTAAAATGCAACCACAAAACTTCTTAATGAGCAAACTACTTGCTAAAATTGACTATTTGCTGTCAATTGATGTGTAGCGGAACCTAATAACACTGTTTACCTTTTACACTATCTGTCTATGCTTAACACATTGTTTCATTCAGTGTTTCTAATTTAAGGTAGGTATGGCTGTCAAAACAAACTACAGAGCCTTTATTTTTAATTCCTTCAATTTGCGAGGTGACTTTAAATCCATACCAGGTTTCAACTGGCACAGGAAGATGCCTTTTAATTGCATTTTGTCATGTTTTATCTGTTGTGGAAAAATAATTGGACGACACTGATGACAATATGCCATGTCGTCTGAATTAATTGGACCCGATACCTCTACTTGTGTGGGAATCTAATGAAATAATATAATTGTTTCGAGAGGCTGAAGGAATAAAAGAGAATGTGGGGATAAACTGTGTGTGTGTGTGTGTGTGTGTATGCGCTTAGTTATAGTATATGGCAATCCTTCAGCATGAAATAATTCCACGTGGTTAAACAATGACACACACACACACACACACACACACACACACACACACACACACACACACACACACACACACACACACACACACACACACACACACACACACACACACACACACACACACACACACACACACACACACACACACACACACACACCGCACTGTTATTCCAAACAATGATAGTGATTAGAAGGAAGAAGCAAACGAAACAATGACTTCACTTCATTCATTACTCAAATTATAACACACACACGCAGGCAAACAGAAGCTTACATACTGTATTGCAGGAACATACATGATTGTAAAACACGGCCACACACACAAACCTACCCTGAAATACATCCGTATGCTTTGAAACCTACAGAAACAGACACAATTACCGACCTCATGCACGGGCACCCACAGAAACATTAACAGGAGCCGACCTCCAACAGCCATTGCTCATTCAGACAGCGCAGTGCAAATCTACAGTGAAGAGTGCTGAGTGGTTGGGCCTTAATCATTCTTAATCTGAAGGAGGCTCCTCTGCAATACACACATCGTACCTGCAAGCCCCCCCGACTGGAGAGATATAAGGATTTTTCAGATCAAATAAAACCTTGACAGTTGTATCGCGCTTGTTTTCTGCACCGTGTGAGGACTGAATACCCAAGGTCACCAACTTTTTAGATAATCGATTAGGCTTTAATAATATATTTAATATAATATTTCATGCAAAAAGAGCAGAAAATGGCATTTATAGCAATTGAAAATAAAAGACAACTTCCTGCTGAACTATTTTTTTCATAATAAAATGAAACTATTTGGATTTTGGACTTGATGGATCAACAATGAAAATAAAAGTTGTATTACATTTTTTGGTGTACCTGATTTATTGTAATCTGCCTCTTCTGAGTGCGGATTGGTACTCTCACTGGGCCGACTACATTGTCAATAAGGTAGGCACTTGTTATTTATTTTACACGTGTAGGTGTAGAGGGAGTATTAAAAGCAATGGAGTGAGAGTTTTCCCAATTAAGCGGAGAGGTAAGTCATGCCTCTCGCTCGAAACCCCTGTAACAATTATGTAAGTAATTAAGTAAGTAACCCCTCAAAGAAAATGTAAATATTTTTAGTTCGAAAATGAAAATGTCTGTTTAATGAATACTGAATACTTTTAGCCTTTAAACAAAAATCTAGAACAACTCAAAATTGACAATGACAATAACTGGCTTGGAGGGAAAAAACAAGGTGACATTATTCCTAGACTGGATAGAATGTTTAGTACAACAAACGAGATTGATAAAATGACCAAACCTGGAATAGCAAACAAATAGCTGATATAATAATTTTAAATACAATAGCATTTAAATTATAACAGTTGAATACGTTTAATTTAGTGCTGTTTTTGTGTGTTTGGTGATCTCTGACTCTCTATCATGTCATACACCAGAAGAGTTCCAAAGCACACTCCAGCACAACAATATGAAATTGACATTCTATCAGACTCGTTGAAAAGTTCATGGTTTTGTTTGGATTCTTTATCTACAGAAATGTCAATAGCAACTTCTGTCCATAGATGTGATGATGAGTGTGCTTTCACACTTTCTTTGTTGCTTCAAATATTTAGCTCCATCGACTGGTACCCGCTGTGTGTGTGTGTGTGTGTGCGTGTGCGTGTGCGTGTGCGTGTGCGTGTGCGTGTGCGTGTGCGTGTGCGTGTGTGTGTGTGTGTGTGTGTGTGTGTGTGTGTGTGTGTGTGTGTGTGTGTGTGTTTGTGAGTGTCTCCCTCACACCTTTGTTATTTGTCCTCTTTGTAAAGGGCAGAGGGTAGAGGCAGAGCAGCTATTGAAACTACTCTCACACAAGTAGAAACAAACAAAAACAACAACATGAATGCACAAATTATTGGACCTTTTTTTATCCATAGCTAGAACAAGTTTGCCAGAGCTGAATTTTGTAGGGATGAATATGGCACATTACACTGTCCAGGCAGCTATAGATACGTGTCTGGTGTTCTATGTGTGTATCAGAGAAAGCACTTGTCTGTTTATTGTCACTACAGTGAAGTTAGCAGTGAA
>NC_136902.1:32021373-32372617 GCF_949606895.1 Notothenia rossii | reverse complement strand
TTGAAGGACCAGGATAGTTCAAAGAAATCAAGCCGCTTGGTAAAATTGTAAAAATGGTGAGCGTATGTGCTGCTCTTTTTCGGCACACCGAGGTGGACGTTTTTTTACCGTTAAAAATGTCCCGATGGTTCTCATCCACCTCCTTTAAAGTCTGACATTGCAAGCTGCCTCCTAGACACACTCCAGTCGGCTCTGTTTTGGATCAACAGTTCTCATAATGCTTTGGGAGATGTTTACAGGAATTATAACGTTGCCATTGACTCAGTGAGTCAAAATGAGGGCTACCCCTGCTAGCGGGGAACGTTCTCACAACTTTGGCTAATGTTACCTATTGGTTCTAACAAGGTTTTAAAGAAACGTTTTAATCTGATGTTCAAAGAACCTTTTTAGGATGTTTATTTGTTCAAATAATGTGCCTATAAGGTTTAAGGTTAACTAAGACATAACGTTTTAACTGCAACATTCAGAGGATGTTTTGAGGATGTTATTGAGGCCTGAGATGACAGAAAGTTTTTATATAAAACGTTCCTTTAATGTGATATGTTAACAAAGGTGGAACGTTTTGCCTGCAACATTCTAAGGACGTGTTTTGGATGTTGTTGGATAACACATTAAAGATGTTCTTTATAAAACGTTCCCTCAATGTTACATGATAACAAATGAAGAACATTCTCCAAGAAACATTCTGAAAATGTTTTCAGGATGTTATTGAGGCCTGAGATGACAGAAAGTGTTTTATAAAATGTTCCTTTAATGTGATATGTTAACAAAGGTGGAACATTTTGCCTGCAACATTCTGAAAATGTTTTCAGGATGTTATTGAGGCCTGAGATGAGAGAAAGTGTTTTATAAAATGTTCCTTTAAAGAGCCTGTGACACAAACCCAACAACTGTTGTGCAATGAAATAGTGGGCTACTAGTAATCTCGAACCGTCAGTTTAAAAAAGAAAAAGCGATACCGTTCCGATAAATATCAATAATTTCGAACATCGCGGGAAAATTCCTTCGACTCATTTTGAGGTTTTGGGGGAACCCGGAAGTGACACCAATGCGGGAACGCTTCACTGTGCGGCGAGAGAGCCAAACACGGACAAAGTGTGTTGTCATGCGTAGAAATGGTGAATTACTGAGTTTAGGCATGTTAATAACGTTTTAATGAAGTTGACTACAGTATATTCATATTTGTCAGTGCTTTCATGTCAATTCGGCGAACATAAACATAAATGATCGTGGTGAAGATGATGATTAAATTAGGATTAAAAATCGGTAGTGAGAGCTGCTGAATTTCCTCCCGTCGGATGTGATATAAAAACAAATCGATTATTTTTGTAAACTCAAGTGGATGAAACTACATTTATTAGTGCTTTCATGTCAATTCGGCGAACATATGATACATTAAATGATCGTGAGGATGATGATGTAAAAAGCTTTTGTTTGAGCCGGTCTGCATTTCCTGATGAGAAAACAAACCTTAGCTTTTTGTAGTACGTAGCTCAAGCATTTATGCAACTTGATTTGAAGCGTGTGTGTGTGAGGGGCAGAACTGTGTGTGTAGGGTGACCAGGTGTCCCGCACTGTGCGGGACTGCACACACAGCATTTTTATTATTTGTCCCGCGTCCCACACATTGAGACTATGTCCCGCATTTGAGTGATAGTCGCGCAGAAAGGCCGGATCGGTTCGCTGACAGCCGGCACCGCCCTTTATTATTATATTGTCTAAACGGCATCATGTAAATTGCGCTGACAGGCGACACAGAGGTCCCCAAGCCCCCCCCCCGTTGACAGTTCACGAGCGCGTCCATAGTGTCTCCCGTCCACCCACCACCCCGTCCACCTAGTTAAACATCCCCACTACACCACTGGTTGTAGTAGTACACCAACATGGATTAAACGCGTGTTTTTTTTTTACCACAATGTTGGGGAAATTAATGGATAAAATGCACGGATTATTATTATTATTATTATTATTATTATTATTATTATTATTATTATTATTATTATTATTATTATTATTATTATTATTATTATTATTCCCACTCCGATCGGGACACTAGGTCCACCGTTTCCTCGCAGCGAGGCTCCCCCCGTTGACAGTTTACGTGGGCTGGGCTGGGTGCAGTGGCGGACTGGCCATCGGGACGAATCTCGATGGGCCGGTACCGAAGTGGGCCGGTCGGATAAGTCACTAGCACATCCCCCACTCCCCCCGTTGACAATTTACTAGTTGTACCGAAGTGGGCCGGTCGAGAGTCCCGGGCTGATTTTTAGTCCCAGTCCACCACTGGCTACATGACCGTATGATCGCCCATATTGACGCACCTAATTCCTAAACTTCAAACAGATACAAAATAAACCGATCCTTCAGCCTCATATGAGCTCTCAGACACGTTCAAAATTAAACTGTCATCGCTGTCTGAGCTTGCTGCTGTGTGCCCCATCGTGCGTTTACATGCAGATGCTGGGATCCTGAACGGTGCAGCTGGAGCGCTGTGCCCGCATTGACGTCACCCATAATCTGGCGGGACTTGAAGAATCCCCGAGAAGATCCAGGAAATGGTCAACATTGAAGGGCAGATTAATGGTTATCAAAGTACAAATATCCAAAATCAGTTCAGTAACGGTTTTCAAGGGGACAATATTTACTCAAATTGATGGGTTTGGATGATGGGGGAAAATCGTGTCACAGGCTCTTTAATGTGATATGTTAACAAAGGTGGAACGTTTTGCCTGCAACATTCTAAGGACGTGTTTTGGACGTTGTTGGGTAACACATTAAAGATGTTCTTTATAAAACGTTCCCTCAATGTTACATGATAACAAATGAAGAACATTTCCAAAGCAACATTCTGAAAATGTTTTCAGGATGTTATTGAGGCCTGAGATGAGAGAAAGGGTTGTATAAAATGTTCCCTCAATGTTACATGATAACAAATGAAGAACATTCTCCAAGAAACATTCTGAAAATGTTTTCCGGATGTTATTCTTTTTTTATAAAACCTTGCTGTTATGGCAAATATTAACACGGTCATGGTCAACGTCAGATTTATTTCTAGAGCGCTTTAAAAAACTAAAATGGTTGCATTTGTTTGAAAAGGATGTTTTAAAAAAAATCTGATGCCACCATATTTTCCTTTTGAAAAAAACAAACAAGCACGTAATTCATGATAAGCTGTAAGCAGATATTGCATGTTTGCGGTGGCATGTGTGAGTTCCCAGCTAGAAATGTTTGTTACCATTCGTTGTTCTAGGAATGTTTTCAGCGGGACGTTTTATTTTGGTTCCCAGAATGTTCTTCTGAAAGGTAGGATAACGTTCTTTAAAAACATTCTTGAAATGTTTGGTGATAACCTTCTTAAGATGTTTTTGATAACATTATTAGAACATTATGCCCTACTGTTCTTAAAACGTTTTCAGCAGGGCGTTTTATTTTGGTTCCCAGAATGTTCTTCTGAAAGGTAGGATAACGTTCTCTAAAAACATTCTTAACATTTTTGGTGATAACTTTCTTAAGATGTATGAGCGCATACATCTTAATAATAAGTGCCGTTTGAATTCTCTACATGATAGGAAAGGAGGTTTCAAACTTCCTTTATTACCTACTTTAGCTTAGGAACCACTGAACCTCCCTTACCGAAAGGAGAGGAGAAAATGCTGCCCCACAATGCCTTGCAGCCGCAGCATTTGCCATCACACAACAGTCGGCCGTTCACGGAAACAACCGATTATGACGGAAAAATTATATCATGAAAGTTACGGTGCTTATTAAGCATTTTAAAACGTATGTGGTAAGTTGCCAAAGTGCTTTGTTTTGAAAGTTCATCAGTATTACAATCAAAAAGAGAAATATGAACGTTAGTTTTTACTGAAATGATTAAATAAAGTCAACATTTCAGAGAGCTGTGTGGGGTTTGTTCAACTTTTAAAATATGTTTGAATAGTGATATACACAGTGATAGATGTTAAGGACTAACGTTTAAAATAAATACATCCCAGCTAGCGGGGAACGTTCTCACAACTTTGGCTAACGTTACCTATAGGTTCTAATAAGGTTTTAAAGAAACGTTTTAATCTGATGTTTAAATAACCTTTTTAGGATGTTTATTATTTCAAATAATGTTCCTATAAGGTTTAAGGTTAACTAAGACATGACGTTTTAACTGCAACATTCAGAGGATGTTTTGAGGATGTTATTGAGGCCTGAGATGACAGAAGGTTTTTTTATAAAATGTTCCTTTCATGTGATATGTTAACAAAGGTGGAACGTTTTGCCTGCAACATTCTAAGGACGTGTTTTGGACGCTCTTGGGGTAACACATTAAAGATGTTCTTTATAAAACGTTCCATCAATGTTACATGATAACAAATAAAGAACATTCTCCAAGCAACATTCTGAAAATGTTTTCAGGATGTTATTGAGGCCTGAGATGACAAAGTGTTTTATAAAATGTTCCTTTAATGTGATAAGTCAACGAAGGTGGAACGTTTTGCCTCCAACATTCTAAGGATGTGTTTTGGACGTTGTTGGGGTAACACATTAAAGATGTTCTTTTATAGAACATTCCCTCAATGTTACATGATAACCAAAGAAGAACATTTTGAAAGCAACATTTGGATAATGTTTTCAGGAGGTTATTATTTTTTTATAAAATGTTCCTGTGATGCGAAATATTAACACAGTCATGGTCAACATCAGATTTATTTGTAGTGTGCTTTAAAAAACAAAGTTGTTGCATTTGTTTGAAAAGGTGGTTTAAAATAAATCTGATGTCACCACATTTTCCTATTTAGAAAAAAACAAGCACGTAATTCATGATATTGCATGTTTGCGTTGGCATGTCTGAGTTCCCAGCTAGACATTGTTGATTCTAAAAACATTTTGAGAATGTTACCATTCATTGTTCTAGGAATGGTTTCATCGAGAAGTTTTATTTTGGTTCCTAGAATGTACTTCTGAAAGGTAGGATAACGTTCTCTAAAAACATTCTTAAAATGTTTGGTGATAACATTGTTCGAACATTATACCCCAAGTGTTTTTGTTGTTTATGCACATATCTCTATTGTCATATGGATCAAATAACACTTAGAAAACCAAAGAAAGACATATAGAAGAACGGACCGACTATCACTGCCCGTCCCTGAAACCCCTGTTAGTGTTTGTATGTGTTTGTTTCTACAGTGTGTCTCTCTCTCTGCCTGCTGGTCTGCTCTACACGGCTGGGAGCAATCTCCAATCAACCACACCTGCAACCTGCTCATCAGCCACACTATGAAAACCTGCAGCCTGCACTCATTCCCTGCAAGATTGTTGCCGTGAACGGATTGTTGCGTGCCGCTCTAGCTTTTTACCAGCATATTCTTTGACAACTTTGCCTGCTTTTGCCTCACCCTGCTTTTTGTGTCTCTCCCAGGAGGAACCCAAGGCCTTCCACACTCCCAAGACCAGCCAGGCCTCTCTACCCACCCTGGAACAACTGTTTACCACTGCCGCCATAACCAACCTCCACTCCCGGCTCCCCTTTTCTAATAAACAAATGTTACTTTCACCAGCTGATTCCGAGTCATCCTTTTACATGTGTTAATAGTCAAATTCCAGTAAAGTAAGTAAACTATCATAATCATCCTAATGACCACAGTGGTCAGTCCACTTACCCAGGAATTTTGAGTTGAACAATTACAGGAATATTATGTCTTTATGTTCAAATAATGTAAACATATTTTAGTAAATTGTTACCATAGAACATTTGCATAATTTCTTTAACATAAACCATGTTATCCTTCTCTAAAATAATAACATTCTGGCAACATAAAAAATCTAACTTGCAGCTGAAAATGTTTTAAGAACAGTAGGGCATAATGTTCTAGCAATGTTTTCAAAAACATTTTAAGAAGGTTATCACCAAAAATGTTAAGAATGTTTTTAGAGAGCTTTATCCTACCTTTCAGAAGAACATTCTGGGAACCAAACAAAAGTTTCTGGCGAAAACGTTTTAAGAACAGTAGGGCATAATGTTCTAACAATGTTATCAAAAACATTTTAAGAATGTTTTTAGAGAACGTTATCCTACCTTTCAGAAGAACATTCTGGGAACCAAAATAAAAGCTTCTGCTGAAAATGTTTTAAGAATAGTAGGTTATAATGTTCTAGCAATGTTTTCAAAAGCATTTTAAGAAGGTTATCACCAAAAAATTAAAAAATGTTTTTAGAGAGCGTTATCCTACCTTTCAGAAGAACATTCTGGGAACCAAACAAAAACTTCCCGCTGAAAACGTTTTAAGAATAGGAGGGCATAATGTTCTAACAATGTTATCACCAAACATTTTAAGAATGTTTTTAGAGAACGTTATTCTACCTTTCAGAAGAACGTTCTGGGAACCAAAAGAAAACTTCCCGCTGAAAACCTTCCTAGAACAATGACTGTAACATTCTCAGAATGTTTTTAGAACCAAATATTTCTAGCTGGGACAACTGTGGGCATCATTTATTTTAAGCCTATATGTTTGTGCACATCTATATGAAATGTCTCCATTTAAGCATCAATCATTAGCATTGTTTTTGCAATATACAGACAACTGTAAAAGGAATGCTTTAATACTGGGGAAACAGTAGTTCTGGAGTAGAAGCATCTTTTTTATGATTTATAGGATTAATGAATTTCACAATGGATTCTCGGAAAATGCAATAGTGAATATAAAATGATCCAAGTCTTTGTTAAGATTTGACTAACCCTTAGAAGAGGCGGCTGATTTATTGATGAATACTATGACAATGCGAAGCTTAATGTAAGTTGTTTAGGATTTGGGATAACAATGGAATTCACTGTATTGGTGGTTTACAGAGCTTGCAATTATCAGGCACGCAAATACAGCCTGTAACAGCTCTGTAAGATAAAGACACTTCCTTATCACACTCAGCTCTTCTGCTCCGTAGCTGACCATACAGTGTTGGCAAAAGGAAAAGATAATTTAGCTACAAGTTCCAACAAATGATCATAATATTGCCATTAGTGTATGTAAAAGCTATTACCACAAGGAGTATGTGTGAATATATCACAGATGTGCACTCAGGAGTCACACTTATACACCCACATGTGTCGGAGGCAGGAAGTAGTATGATCCGAACCTGGGCTACGTGTCAATTATTTGCTGATAAACCAGAATATTATTTTAATTCAACTACAAGCCGAGCCTCTTGATCTCGTAAGAGCGCTCTCACACCCACAATCTGGAAAACACAGGGAGGTTATTTGCATGTAGGTTTATGTATGTGCGTATGCTTACTTAGATGCTGCTATTTATGCTTTTAATCCTCTCTTCAAAGCATGCGCTAACTGCTACAGTTCTTTCTGCGTGTCCTACTTTGACTGCATTCTGCTTTTCATCTGATAATATCATGGAATGTAGTATATCTAAAAGGATAAATAAACTATGGCAAAACAAACAGATGATAATACAACGGTTGTTTTTGCGGATGCCAAGCTTACAGAGGAACATCACACTTAAACACTGTCACTTGAATCTGCGACTCACACACCTACACACACACAATCATAAAGACATACCTCAGGGCACGAGGATCCTTCCAAACACACACTCCCAGCAAAAGCCATCTTCCTGTGCTCAGTGAGGCATTGTGTGTGTGTGACGTGTGTGTGTGTGTGTGCGTGCGTGCGTGTGTGTGCGTGCGTGCGTGTGTCAAGATATCTGTAAATGCTGTGTGTATGTTATCTATCCGTATGTCATCTCTCCTCTGATGTGACCTTTACACACAGATATTTTCTTCCCGCCCTGCCAGCAACACTGCTAACACAATTACACTGGGCTAATGAACAGAGGACCCTGATAAAGTGATAACCACCCACCCACCCACCCCCACCCCCCCCACACACACACACACACACACACACCCACCCACCCACCCACCCACACACACACACACACACACACACACACACACACACACACACACACACACACACACACACTTTCTCCATGCATAACAATCTCCCTGTAAAGGCTACATTTGCATCTTTAATATAAATGAAAGTGCTTATTAAAGTGCACACATCAGTTCCGATCACATGGAGGATGAGCAACGTTTAACCCCTCGCACTGCTCCTCTGTTCTATCAAATCCAACCTTCTTTTCTCCCGTTCCACCCGTCAGAAAATGCACTTCTTTAGGCTTTAGAATGAAATCTTCAGTCTAAAAACTATTTAAGATACTGAATATGAACATGATACATTTAACAGCAGTTAGTTTACAATAATAATGCTGCCGGGAAGTACATCTCTCAGTGAGACTGAGAAGCTCTCAACATGAAATGATCCCAGTGTGACATTGTGATTAGATTTCACACCGGTATGAATACATTTGTTTCATTAGGTGTAGCGCTAATATTTACAAAAGGCTCTCAGAGGGCTTTTCCGAGGTAATATAAAAAGGAACACCCTGGCTGGGCTTTTTATTTCACACGGAGAAGCACTTTCATGGTTTCATGGGAGGCAACATAACGGCCATGGAAATTACGCATTCAATCATACAATACATTCCTACAGCAAAATAAAAGTGAAATTTGAATACAGATTTAATTGCTGCTGTTGAATGGCACTAATGTAAAGAAGGCCTTATGTTTGATAGAATCTTGCATTAGAGGTTGATAATATTTGAGTTACTGAAAGATGGACTTCTTCATGTTTCCACCTCCCGCTCGTTGAATGGCTTCAACCAATATAGTCTTTTGCCTCCCTTGAATGAATGTTAACACGTATATTTCTCTGCTTTTGTGTGATCAATGTCCACAGAGAACCTTTCCAACCTGCACCCACTTCCTGTCATAATATATTATGACGCAGTGGTTGTCAAAAGGGGTCCGTATAAGGCACTGTAGGGTACCCAAGGGAGGAATGGAGGGGCCCTGCAACAAACGGTAAAACTAGACTATACCAAATGTAATTCTCTTGAAATGTTTCCAGTTAGAAATGCCTTTTGGTTAATGTGTCACCATGTTCCCTTTTCCATTTTGGACAGCTATGCAATTGACTTCAGTTCCACTTGATACTAAATCAACAACAGACCTCTTCCTTATGAGGTTTTTGGGACGGAACCTTCTCAAATGGGGGTCTGGAGTCGAATTTGTCTTTACTTAGGGGGCCGTGTGACATAAAAATCCTAAAGAAAGTGTGCAATCATTCCACTTCTTATCAAATCTGGATCTACATTTTTGACATGAGGTTACAGTGACATAGGAAGAGGGTGAAACGTTGAGGCGTTTCGTTGGCCTGATTGCGATTGGATGGGATCCTGTGTTGCTGAGTCTGGTTCTGATTATCACGTCTAAGCATTGAGGACATTCCAGCACTGCTGCGGGGCCACGGCCTCACAGAGGGAGGGGGGTTAACCAGAAGGCACGTGTTCCTCTGATCCTATTGTACCTTATAAGTCGGAACAAAAGACAACATGATGGTCATGTGTAGATGAGCCTACAACAAGATATTCCAAACTGAATATGCTAACTATCAACGTCTTTCTGTCTGAATCTCTCCAAGCCCCATGGCTGCTGTTCGGCAGCTGATCCTGGCCTTTGACCTCCCTCTGGGCAAGTCAAAAAATAATATCCCTACCAGGAGCAATAAAGAATCACAATGGTGTTATTGCAGTCTAATGAAACGTGGGACAACGAAACGAATGAGACACATTAGTTTCATGAGCAGTTCAAGTTCTGTAAGTATGTACAAGTTGATCTATAATCCTCCACAAAGGAAGAACTGTTCATCTGTAAGAGACAGCTTTATCTTAACTTCCTGAACTTTAGCAATGAATGAGCAACCTGTAAGTCTGTATGAATACATTTGGTTAGCTTGTAAAGTGTGTGTGTGTAAAAACACCCGGTTTAGAGGATTTCATCTTATTAGATCATCTAAGATCGGCCTTTTAGAAGAACGATATTATATCAAGTGTTATCATTATGCTATCATCTGTCTTGTTTTAAGATGTTAAAGGTATTTCTTGAAGTACACTTGAAGTAGTTCCAAATGTAAGTGGAATGATCTTACCCTCTTGAAGAAAAAGAACATGTAATATATTAAATGGCTTCATAAGAAGGACATTCACAGCTTTGAATGACACAACATCATTAATACAACTTCGGATATAATTGGAGTAGATCACAGGGACAGGTACAATAAACCTGACACAATTAAGCCATAAAACTACTGGGAGGAGACTGGAGTTCACCTCTGAGACACGGCAATAAATACATAATGGTATACAAACACAGAAATTCATACTGGTTCTCTTACTGCTACAACCACACACACACACGACCACAATACATTTGAACAAAATCCCGGTTTCCTCATCCAGTTACTCTCGCAAACAAACATGATTAATGTCACTATACAGCAGCGTATGAACTCTACAGAGCCTCATGCAAACTAATCATCAAGTTTCAGACAATCATTTCATTTCTGAACACAATCTAATGCAGACGTTTGTCTTGTTAGCTCACAATCTCGACCCTGGAGGCTCGCTCTCTGGATGCATGTTTATCTCAGGCATGAGGGCTTGAAGGCTTGTGGAATTTCTAGAATGCAGCTATAGAAATTCATGATGTGTGCTTGTTAACCTTGCAGCAATGCTTCAGCTGGGTTCAGCACTGCATACGCCCATGGGGGTGCATAAATAATCAGCTGCATATGTTAGCTGTCCTGGTTGAGAGTGCTGATGTATTGTACGTATTTGTTTTGCTTTTCTTGCAGCATGGAAATCATGATTCAAGCGGGAAAATAAAAAAATACTTCTAGCCTAATGATAGGGGTTTGCGTGTTGTTTATCTTGCCTGCATACCTTTATTGCCTTATAGAGATAAGGCAATGAATAAAGGTATGAATGCAGGTTTACAAAAGAAAGTCAAAAAAATTAAGAACAAAATTAACTAGATTAATTGGAGAATAAAAAAAAGAAAGTCCAAATTAGATCTTATTCATAAACAAAAAGTGAACAGAATAATAATAAAACAATTCTACTCTTTTAATACTTTCACAAATAAAAGAACTAAAGGCCACACCCTGAGAGTTTCCAAAAGCATCATATATTCTCCCCATGATTTGGATGCGCTCCAAAATGCAATGGGTACTTTCTTGGCTACACCAGTCCATCACGTTTCATAAAAATAATAAATACGGACTGAATTAAGAGTATTCAATTCTGTATATGGCTTGAATAACTAAAGCAACATGAGGACCATCACGCTCAAGTATGAATAGCTTTTTAAAAGTTGTTTACCAAAGACATTTTAGCTGGCTCAAAGTATTGATAATGCGTGTCGGTGGGGAAACACACACCCCGGGCTCTGCTGATGGGGACCGGATTGTGCAGCTCAGGCCAAGCGCTCGCTGGTGAATGTGAACTGTGGAGTATCAGCATCCCTCATATCATACCTCCACAGCCGGAGAACTGCTGCTGCTGAATACATATTCAGTCGGACTGTGTTACAGCCAGAGTCGTACTGACACTGCTTTTAAACAGTTTTTGGTTCAGGCATGTGGAGGGGACACCCCTGGGCCCGGGGTCAGGGAGGGCGTGAGAGCACAGAGCGGCCTGGCTGGGAGAGAGGGACGGACACAGAGTCAGAGACTGATCTGATCCTGTGTCTGTGGATGTGCTCTGAGGCAGCAATCCAATACTGTAAACATGCAGTCCACCCTTAACCTGTGAGACACGACCCCCAGGGGAGCCGAAAGAAGATCTTCAGAGGAGTTCAGAAGGGTATGTTAACTGCAGAGCCCATCTTGACAAGTCGTTTAGTACTTGGTCATAAAACCTCACTATTTCTGAAGTTGTCAGCTCACTTGAAATGTCTGCTATACTTCCTGGGAAATGGTGCATCTTCAGTGGTGACCTCACACTGCGCAAGTCCAACTATGAAGTCATCTCAATTTTACAGACTGTCTCCCTTGTTTCCTGTCATCGCTACTGACATAATCTAATAAAGGCATCACTATTGTCATTCCTCATCAGAACTATCAGACCTAATCTTTATGGATGATCAAACTGCTTTTCTCTTCAAAACTGGTAGCAAATCATTTCTTTATGGACTTAACTGATATCTTGTCATAATGTTTGAACAGCAAATATATCCCATTAAGGGAGCAATGATACTCTCCTATGGGACCTTTAACTTTGAGTATATGGCCTCTGATACTTAAGTTGCCCTCAGTGAATGCAGGAATTACAGCTTGAAAAGAACACACACTATATGTCACATATTTTCATTTAATTTCAAACCTTTATTTAACCAGATTGGTTCCATTGAGATCATAGATTTTTCTTTTAAGGGAGACCTGCAAAATATAACTTGTAAGGTTTTCTTTTCTGTGTTTTGTCTTTCTTTCTAATCAAAAGTATCAACTTCATGAACCAAGGTGAAGTCAAGAAGATCCCCAATATGTTAAGAAGTCCCCCGCTGAGGGAATATCCTAACTGCACAAAGCCAATAATATGACTCGTCACTTTATACAAGAATCACGCAGTCAGCAGAATTGAATTAAGGAAATATGTATCTTTGAAGCTGTTGCAAAGGAAGCAGAAATGTCATTGCTGAGCTTAAACTATTTCACAAACGTTATTCAACATTAGACTGAGGCACTGTGAAAACAAGCAGCTAGTAAATACTGTTGTGTTATCAAGGGGACTAGTTATTGTAGACTATCCAAATCCATATTAGAGCCATAAATTGAAGATTAGGCCAGCAAGTTAGTTGGCATGCTGATTTTCTCAGAAAATAAATGCTATGGCGATATATTAATAGAAAAAACTTTCATTCTATACAAATACGTCTTTTGAGCATCTCTGTCTTCCACAAACATTGGTGATAAATAATTTGTTTCATTCGCCGGGACTTCTTGGCACAGAAGGATGGGCGTTATTCAATTTTTTGTGAACATATACTGGTTGCTGTTGCCAGTTTGAGGAGAACGCAAGCATTCTATCCCAAATTTCAAGTCATTTGGAACATTTTCAATCAACTCATGATACACTTGCTCAGTTTTTGGAAGCTGGCAATGGCCAACTACCTTCTAACAGGCTTCGTTTGTTTATTAATTTTCGACTGGCTCCATAAGCTTTTTGAACATTTCCATCACAGCCCACTGAGGAAGTATTAACACGTTCGATGACACTTTTTTCATGGCTCTGCTTCCACATAAATACAGTCCTGTCAGGAAGCCTGGCTAGGTTTTTTCTAGTAGATGGAAACGCAGAAATAATAAGCAAGGATTTCAAACAATAGGTGTGGTTAGATACAGAACAGAAAGACAAGTGCTCCAGCTGGGAGAAAATCTCAAGATTTACAGAAATCACAGATATTAGTTAATATAATCAAAGATTAAGATAATTATTTAAGTTAGATATCACTGAGGGTGATATTGAAGAAAGCCCATTTCCAGATCTACAACGCAAGGAAGACTACTGGTTAGTCAAACAAGATATGTGACCTTTGTTTTAACTCAAGGACACAAAACCAGCAACACATTACCAAAAAGATCTCTCCTTAAACAGTGAGAGTCTGCTGATAGAGAGAAACACAAGCCCTCTTCATGTGATGCATACTAACTATGCCTGCGTGACTCGGTGTTTTTGTGTGTTCAAGAGAGGAGAGCGCCGAAGATTGTGAAAACAAGTTCCATTTTGGCAGATAAAATCTGTTAATCTGCCTGTGCTGGCCCCTCTCAGTATATCAGCCTCATTCATTTCCCTGAAGGAGCTCTGGAGCGGGGTAACAGCCAGCGCAGAGACCCACTCACAGTCACAAAGAGAACCAGATGTTTGAACAGGGTCCATGTGCTTGTTGCTTTTTGAGCAGAAATCCCATTTCGCCGTTTCATTGTAGGTGACGTAGTCTTTCGCCAGCAGGCACACGTTTCCCGTAAACAAGGCATCAGCACACATACATGTAATGAACACACGCATGTCAAACTCCTAGATGCCTGGAACCGATGGTATCTGATTGCACTGCAGACTGTGACTGAAATGTGTGTAGGGAAAAGCATGATGTTTGCAGAAGACATCCATGCATTAACATGTGCACAAGTGCAAGCAAAGAGGGGAACCTAGGGCACAGGCTCGAATGGAAATGTGTGTCTTTGTGTGTGAGTGCTCTGGCCCCTTTGCCTATTTTTCCGGCCTGCAAAATGTGGAAAAAATGCGCTGGGACTCCAAGTGTAGAGCAAAGTGCCAAAGAACACTGAACCAGGACAAACCCATAAAAATCCATGGCTCCATTAGCCATGTGCGAGCTTAGCCTGGCACAGCTCGGTTTGGTTGAATTTGGCCGTATGACATGGATTTCAGAACAACAGCTGCAAATAAAACTACTTCCAAATCTCCGGACTTCAACAAAAGGCAGATTTGTAGACGAGTCAGTGTGACATCAGCGATTAAAGCAGATCTGATTGGTGATAAAGGCTCTGTTGTGTGCTTCTTAATCTACTTGATGAGCCAGTCTCTAGTTTCTGGTGAGTCCCCTTCATAATGCCAGACAACATATCTCATTCTTGTATGCAGCAATGTTTCCCGCTGTACACTTATGATGTAATATGCACAAGACAGTCAATGACTCTTTACGACACGACCCGAACGTTTTCTGGAAACGATGATTATAATCGAATGCTGAGGCCCTGATTTGAATTCACGTGCACTCACACAGCTGTGGCAGTTTACAGTGCAACAGTGTGAAGGGTGGATCTAATCAGAGGGGATGGAATGCGACCTCTCACCCTCAGCCATGGCCCTCTGCAGTCGCTGCAGCAGGCTTATCTGATTGGTCTGTCTAGTACCGTAATCATTCCCAGAACATCAGACAGTGCTGCCAGAAACTGGAGGGACGGAGGGGAGCAGAAAGAAAGCAACAGCGGGCTGGTAGAAAGAATCAGAGCTGCAAAATGCTGCAAGCTGCTTGTTACTGCTTGTTAAGATACCTCATTGAATGATTTTCGGATAAAACTAATCAATGCACGTGGCCTTGAAGTCAGAAACAAGGGCTATTGATCATGTAATTACCCTTTTCATGTTTTCGGTTCAGTTTATCATTTATTTTCACATTCCCTGACATTCAGATATAGGGAATTTTGTCATGTTATACTTTGAAAAAGAAATAAAGCTGGTTTTGATTCAGTTTCTTGAATGCTTTGTAGTAAATGGCAATGCATTCTAAACAGGTTAAATGCATTTCTTTAGACATAAAACATTTGCAAAGTTGATTTTCTCATTGTTAATATTGTGCAATTGTTTGCTAGCTTGCAGGCGCCCTCTTCGCTGTCTTAGCGGGCACAATGTAATGCTCCCCCACATGTTACTGCCATTTAACCGCGTGGAATAGTGTGAATCGCTGGCAGGAATGGCAATTGTATTGGCCCAATGCTTCCACACAGATACAAACAAAACAGGAATGCTGGTAGCGGTCAAAAACTCTGCAGGCCATCATTACTTTTGGATGCATTTGGTAACTGTGATGTGAAGTTCTGTTCCAAATTGCAATAGTGAAGCGTTTTGGATGTTCTACCTCCGACTGGCTTCTTCTTCACAGCAATAGCAGCCGAGGCACATGGGAATCATAATGTATACAGCCATCTGCGAAAATGATGCGAAAATGTACTTGGAAACAAATACAACTGATGATGAGAATATAAAGCAATAGTACCATTGCATCATCCGGGCAACTGAGGTAAATTGATGATCATTAGGGATGTTATAAACGCACTTGGATTCAGACACGTCGGTGTCAAGAGAAAATATCCATCTTTTCTCATCAACTTCTCTGCTTCTATTAACAATCCATGTTCCTGCCAGTGTTAGTCAGTTAGCTTCCTCCAACAATAAACACAAGATCTCAAAGCCTTACATTTATGATAATATTCAGTTTTCTTCTGAAACATAATACTTCCCTGTATTCCTGCAGTTTGTTACAACCCAAGTATAGCCACTAAGTCACTCTTAAACAGCACCAAAAGCAGCAATTCCTCACACACACTCAGTCTACTCTGTATTTCTCTCCATGCAACATTTTTCTTTCCTCCAGTTGTGAGCATCATCATGCAGAGAAAAACCCATCAGTAATCCCCTGCTGCTCAGCTCTGGAACTGCCTGGTTGCCCCATGGTAGTTATAGGTCACACACACACACACACACACACACACACACACACACACACACACACACACACACACACACACACACACACACACACACACACACACACACACACACACACACACACACACACACACACACACACACACACACACACACACACATACACACACACGCACACACACACACCATCTTGAATCTTGATGTGGGTCCCTTTAGGTCACAGAAGCTGTACATCTTTCTCTCTCATGCACACACATGCACTCGCACACACAGCAGCAGCAGTCTGAGTGTGTGACAGAAATGCCAGTCTTTATCGCGCCCTGCAGTTTAACCCCTTCTAATCCCTTCAGAGTGGCGGAGCTTTATGGTCAATTCACACTCTTTCATGCTTTTTATTCCCCGTCTCTGTAGCCCCAAGAGTAATCCCTCTGCGGCTGTGGAAAAACATCAGACATGAGCGGAATACACTCATCACACACAGTGACATGGATAAAACAAACACACACAAGAAGACATTGATGTACAACACAGTCACACAATACACGGTGCTTCATGTACAATCACTGAATAGACAGTAATGTCTTTGATTAATGCTGCAAATCATGCTACAGCTTCCCTTTCTGGCTTGTTTCAATTACATTTACTGTTCAAAAATATAAATATGTAGCTAAGGGCGTAAACCACAGTGTTTCCTAAATTAATGAAGTTATCATTTGGTCTATTAAATGACATACAAATTCAGAGATTTTCTAGAACCATAAGCGACATTTCTTCTTCATATTTTGTCCAACCAAGGGTCATAACCCCCAAATATGAACACAAGGACAACAAAAATGCCCTTGCACATTATTTTCTAGTTATTTTCCTGTGAACCGATAAATTGTTTTCACTATATTAAATTAATGCTAGTGCTGGTATGGTTTACTACCCATAAATTATCTTAAGTCAGACATAAAGTACCTTATCATTAAATGTTTATATTCCATGTTTTTGTGAAATATAACAAATATTAGAAAATATATTGTATTAAGAGTGTCATGCCTTTCAAGTATCACAGTGCTGACCTCAGACTCTATAACAAAGCAAACACTGGCCACCTGAATAACACTCCAGATCAAGTGCAGATGGGCTGCTGAAACATGATGCATGTGTTTAAGTAAATATCACCCTCAGAAGCCAGCAGCACTGTCAGAATCAACTGTGAGTGAGCGCTACCAAGATGTTCCTGTGTGTTTCAATTGTAATGTGACCATAGGTCAACATAAAGCAGACTCAGCACAGCCTCAGATGAAGGAGCTGGAATTTAACTTGGCATCATTTACAATGGAAACATTTCGATAGGTGCATTCTTTAATGAATAATTGTGTCATTGGAAAAATACAACGTGAACCATGGCCATCACCTAATACTGTATGTACTGTAGTCTTTCTGCTTTCCATAATTATGTGAAGAAAAAGGAAACTCATTTCAAAACATATTGCTTTGATTATGATGCTGAAACAAGCTAGAAACAAGTAAATTAATCAATCTGTCAACTGGAATAATCATCAACTATTTTGATAAACAAACAATAGTTTCAGATGTCAAATCTGAAGATTCGCTGATCTGATTATAATTTGATATCAATCTAAAATGTATTTTTGGGTACATTTCATCATTTGTCTTGACAAGTAAATATATTTGGATTTTGGGCTGTGAAAAACTGAAAATGTCATCTTGGTTTCTGGTGGACATTATTCATAATTCTCAAATAATAGTTTATCAATTATAAAGAAATATTCAAATATACAACATATAAATAGTGTAGTTGGAGGAAAAGTGTATTAGTTAAATAAAAAAAAGGCAGACTTGACTAAACTCCCTGCATCTGATGAGCATAAGAAACTTAGTGTATATTAGGACTTATTCCAGCATGTCAAACTCACACAGGTGCAGGTGTGCATGGGCTGCGTTTACAAAAAAGCTTCACAGGAGAAGAAACATGCCTCCAGGGGTACACAGGGAAGCCAGTCAACTACATCAGCACACAGTGGGAAAATGAAATGTTGTGTTCAACATCCACATAAACGGTTCAGTTTCCTCGGTTTCACAATAGGAAAGAATTCGAAACTATGTGTGGAGAGGCGAGGCATGAAACCCACACACGAATATAAACGCTCAAAAACAAACCCCATAGCTACACACCGACTCAAAACACACACATAATATTTCACACAACCAATTTCCCAAAACCACATGCATAAACACTAAAATACTCCACTGCTGCATACACGCAGGCACGCGCTGCTATGAACACACACAACCATGGACAGAAGATGTGTATGCATGCAGCGAATGGCTCAGTTTCTCTCATTAGGGAGAAGAGCTGCCTGCAGCAAAGCCTCCTCTAGTCAGTCTGCAGAGATCTCTAAAACCAACAGTCAGACAGAGAGGGGGGGGACAAACAGTCTTACACTGACTGCAACGACGCTGATGGAACAGATAAAGGGAATGAATGGAAGAGGGAGTGTAATCATAAGGAGTTGAATGGTAGGAACACAGTAGATGCTGTATCTTTACATTTCCTGTTCTGATGTTGGCTGATTGAAGACACACAGAACAGCCAATCATAGTCAAGATAATGTATCTATGATGCACCAGCGAGATACCACTGATGATTTCTTGCAGCATTAATGCATGTTGAGTGTAGGACATCATCGCAGGGGTTTAGTCAAACTGTCACCTGCAATTGAAAAGTCTTCTAGCTAGCTAGGAAGATTTGAACTGGTTCCAGTCAAGGCAGACCAGTTTCTGAAAAATAAAGCATCTGCTCGGTTGAGACCATAAGGTCAAGACCACCCATGAGACTGGGACAATTATAAACAAGACTTAGTGTATACGGCGTGCTAGTTAGGCTACATATCTGACGGCGCTTTAAATTAAATGCTACCTTCAGATTACTAACAAGCTCATAATGACAGGATTAACATGCTGATGTTTGGGAGGTATGATGTCAACTAGATTGGTTCAGCATGTTAGCATGCTGGCTTTGGCTGATAGGCAAAGGTCAAGCAAAGTGTTTGACAACATGAAAGTCAGACTCGATCATGGTGCTTCATGGAGAAAAACTCAGGGGGCTGCCGGGTCAATCAAAGTCATTAAGGCTCATCATATGGGGACCATGAATGTATGTACACTACAAACTCCATTGCAATCCATCTAAAGGTTCCTGAGATATTTCAGTCAGGACTAATTAGTGAACTGGCTGATGGACCGTCATTGTCCCCCATGTAGCTAACTCACAAACAAACTGTGAGACAACAATACACATTGCAATTTATTGCATTTTATTGGATGGGTTTACAAGTCAGAGTTATTGCAGCTCGTTTACTACCACCTGCAACACGGATAACTCTACATAACAGTATTATATTTGTGTGGGAGAGGATGCCAAACTACAGCACATTATGTTATGCTCTAACATGCCCTTTAATCTTAATGCAGGTCCAAATGAATGGAAAAGTAGAGAAAAGCAGCTGCTGCCACATGATGAAAATCATGAAATAACTGATTTTTTAAAATAATATTTTAATTAAAATACACAGAATGTATGGGAGTTTGAATAAAGCTTTTTTAATATCCTGAATCACAAAGAGAAAGCTAGGCAGAGAGAGAATCAAGAAACGAGGACAAAACAAAAATAATAGGACTCAATATCTAGGTTCAGGAGAAAGAGAGGAATAGAGATAGAAACAGGAAATAATAGACAGCCCCATTAGGCAGAGGTTATTGAGTAAATTCATCTCACTAGACAAAAGCTTCTCCCGTGGTTGTGTCACTGCCGCTCCCACAAGTCTCAACACTTTCTCTCCAATTTTGGTATATTTGCAACCCCAAGCGTCTGTTAAAAGCTAAATTGCCCGTCTGCATTGCCTTAAAATGGTTTCCCATGCATCACCACCCTATGAAGGTTGCGATACGCGGGGCAATTCAAACAGCCAAGGGTATTCCCGAGCACCTGCACTTTCAAACAGGAGACCTCAAGGTGCCTTAAATGGATTCTGACAGGTTTTGAATGACCCCACGGTTCACTTTGTTATGGAGGAGTGGAAGCATTTACTACCGACACTACACCGTTTCCGTGTCTTATCATCCGCATCCTTCTTACAGACAGAAAGCAGAGGAAAAGAAAGCTGGCATACCAAGACAAAGGAAGAAGGGGCTGGATTGGCAGCACCTTGCTCTTGGAGGTTTAAACTGAGTGGAGGAAGTTCCATGTTTTAGAGAGAGAGAAGTCCATACACACCACAAAATATAGGTTGATAACCGGAGTAAGACACCTGTACACTTCCCCCTTCTTCCTACTGTGTAGAACAAGAAGAATATCCACTAGAGATGTTGGACAACTCTGCACTAGAAGCCTGATCATCAGTTGCACCATCAGTGCAAACATCACCATCAGTTGCACAGATTGGAGCAGAACCAGTTGAACAATCAAAGATATCAGTCCAACGATGTATCTAGGCTCTTGTGGACACTGTGTAAGGATGCTTAAAAAAACTGCCAATTTGTCCTTGAGCAAAACGCTGAACATGGAAGCTACACCAGAGACATGAGAGGGCGCGTCATTCTCTTATCCTATTTCTCAAACACACACCGACAAAACCTTACAGCACAGTCACCTCTCCCTCACACACGCAGGTTTGTGATTGACTAAGCACTCAACAAAATGAGCTAAGCCTCTGTGTGTGTGTGTGTGTGTGTGTGTGTGTGTGTGTGTGTGTGCGTGCGTGCGTGCGTGCGTGCGTGCGTGCGTGCGTGCGTGCGTGCGTGCGTGCGTGCGTGCGTGCGTGCGTGCGTGCGTGCGTGCGTTTGTGTGTGCATGTGTGCGTGTGTGTGTGTGATGATCGGGGAAGTGTCATTGTATTCACTGACTCAGCATTTCTGCGCTGACTGTCAGTCCTGTCATTTTACCGCAGTTCCTTCTCTCACTGCAGGGCCTTTGGGAGCTGCCAGGGTTCCTCTCATAAATGCTTAAAACACAAGATCGATGGCACTGTCCGTTTACCTTATAGCAGCTGGATAATGGTCTGTTTGCAGCATGATGAAACACAAATCATACAGAACTCCTGGTAGGCTTTGTTTGGCCCCACAGTGCGGGGGATGGCTGAACTCTGGATTGGTACATACTTTTCACAGCGGGAGAAACGGAACAGTTGAATAAACCCCAGCTTAGCATCACACTGAAGTGAAATTGTGACTCAGGATACTAAAAACAGTGTTCACTTCGAAGAGCTTTTATAAAAACTACAGCAATTTCAGCGCCAGACATTGAGTTTTTCTTTGAAAACGCCTATAATTTGGCTTAATTTGGCGCCATTATGTCCCATATTGTCCACAAAGAATATGTCTCCAAGGAAAATATAAGAGGTACACAGGAGACTGATATTGAAATAAAAAAAGGTCAATGCCTAGAAATCAAAATCAGCAAAGACAACACAATTCGAGTCACTGTTCCCATCACCCCTTTCTTCCCAGCTTCTTTTTCTCTCATTCCTTGACAACTTTAATCACTTCCAGAAAGCCCATCATTTGAATTGCACAACCTGAACCTCAGTGGTTTTTTCCTCCATCCATCCCCTCCCTCTTCTCTGAGTCCATTCATCTGAGTCACATTGTCAGGAGAACCTTCACTGTCCTTGGCTCGCTGCGTCCAGCTCCCTTTTCCTACTCTCTCATTTTCTTCCATTTCTCACTTTTCAAAACCTCGCCTCAGTCGTTCTCCGCATGACTTTACTCTCTTGATGTTGCTTTCTCCTTTGTTTATGTCGCTTTCTTTCCTTACATCCTCTTGCAATAAAGGCCAGAGGAAATATATCACTAGCTAGGTTCCCAAGAAATTCAAGAGTTTCTACGACTTGATTAAAGGTGGGGTTCAAAATAACCGAAAACTGTGCATTTGTTCCTCTTCAAACTGCATGTTGTATGGCCAACATTGCTTTAATTTCATTGAACTTCTTGCAACAGGTGATTATCTCAAAATTGTCCAAAAGTTGGATAGAAATGCAGAATATGTCATTGCCTTTCCTTTTGACCGTACAATTTCCAATTTCTTCCTACTCTTTCATCCCATGTATTCTCTTCCCTTCTTCAGTATGCAAGCTAGGGCTGCACGAAATTTAAAAAAACTGACATTGCGATATATATTTTTTCCCTGCGATATATATTGCGTTTTTTTTAACTATATTTAACCGGATGAAGGATTTTAGTCACGGACGTCTGGATCTTAACTGGTTGACTCTTCATACCTTAAGTCATGATCTAACATGTCATGATAATGCATGTTGGTTACCCTCAAATAAGGGGGTTCATCTGTGAATGAAGAAGAGAAGAACCTTTTTCTATCCAAAATAGTTCCAGATGGCAGATGTTAATTTTCTTTTTGGAAGTAAATCTTCATTCTCACCGGTATTGTCCTCCTGTGCCTCCCTCATTTTTTACCGGTGTTTAGATGGTCTGCAAACTAGCGGGGCGGGGCCTGCTGTGATCTGATCAAGAATGATTGTGATTGGTGGTTTGCTGTGCATGCAGAGCCTGCATGTCACTCACTCAAGTACCCCTGACATGAGAGCCGCACACATTTTCCTTTTGTAGCAAGCAGCAAAATAATTGGAACATGACGTGTTTTAATTAATTTACCTACTTAATATTGCACGTCTGAATTTTTTTGATTTTTTTTTAATAAAATCTCACGTCCCTGTGATGTGAATATCGCGCATGCGCATATCGCGGTTATCACCATGACACGATATATCGTTCAGCCCTAATGCAAGCCCAGATAACTGAGAATGCACATATGACCAATTCAACCCACCGCTCAGCTTCAGAGGCCTTAGTTATCCCTACTCTCCCTGATTTTGAGCTCTGAAATCCCTCATTCTTCCTTCTTTGTTTACTATCTCTTCCATGTGTGCTGCAATGCGAAAGTGGATTCCATCCCTACCGATTTCTACAAACTCTTTATTTGCTCGAATTTCCAGTGTCAGCCATGTTATTTCAGTTGACAAACCTCAAACTGCTTCATGAATGCTGTTGAGCAAGGGCTCCAGAGAAAGCTGGGCTGTGTTAGAACTTTTGCCTTTTTTATACCTTTGGTGTCAAGCGTACTTTACCCCAGAAGCTTCACCTCAAAGTGTTTAGCATGGGCTCGCCCGGGGGGAGAAATTCAGAGGAACAAGAAAGTGGAAACCCTGTCCTCTCAGAAACCCTTTGAATTCAGTTTTTGAAAATGTTTCCTTCGGCTTCTTTCATGGTATAACCCTTCCTGGAGCTTTAAGGCCACATTTGAAAGTGTAAGATGCCTTGATCTCTCTGTCCACCTTTTCATTTCCCTCCTGCTCCTCCCCATGACCTGGGAATGTCTAACCACCACTACAGATAAGATAAGAGATCTGCATCTGAAAGCCATGTACGGAAATAACAAGGAGGAAGCTCTCTAAATTTGACCTTGGCCCCAAACTAAATATAAACAAGGAAAGATGGAGGGTAAAGGGAGGATGTCCGAATGTGTGTGTCTGCACGTCTGAGAACTATTGGGATCCGGCTAATGTTGCAGAGGGACAGGAAACGCAGAGAAGTTCAGTAATGTGGGTATGTTCTGCTATACATACACACACACTTACACACACAGATTATTTTGCTGCCTCAACTGTTCAGACAGCGCAGAACATAAGGCAGAAATTGGCCATTTGGGAGAACAAACACAAGCTGTATGTTCTGCAGCAGCACAAGAAAATGGGTTGCTGGAATTATTTTAATTGCTGACAAAACAACGGCAGAATGATCCTTGCTCACACTAGGATAGGAAATAATTCCCCCTACCACCACTAGACGTTGGTCTCGCTTGAAAAATACCAAACGCGGATGCTAACGACAATCACAAAGCTCCTTGCAAGTCGGGAAGCCAAGTGTTTGCAATCATTCACCGAGTAAAAGTGGCTGCCACCTGCGTCTGGCGGTTAGCTGTCACATCTGTGCAGAGTCGGAGCGTCTCGTCCCCTTTACAAGAGAAACTATTTCAATCTGCCTGCCCCGTTTGATCTGCCTTGGCCTTTCACTGCGGAGGCTGCATCAAAAGGTGCCGGGAACTTAAAAGCTCCATCGCTCCATCGCTCTCCCTCCACCGCGCTCTCTTTTGCTCTCATCCTATTTCTCTCATCCTTTTCCTCCGTCTTTTCTGTTCAGACAGAATTTGGGAGTTGTAAACATTTTGTCACTCATCAGAAAAAAAGGAGGAAAAACGAACACGGTTCATCTGTTGTCTCATGTTGGCGACAATATAACAAAAGAAAGAATAGGCTGTTAATTACAGACTACATGAGGTGAAGACTCTTCAATTATCCGATACACACTCATCTTTCTGCCTGCGTTCAAACCATTTGCTCGATGCTGCTCTTCACAAGAAATACTTCCTTCCAACACTGTATAACAATTACTAACTCCATGTTACTTGCATTTCTTGAAGAAAAACTTTGTTTGTGCCTCCATTATGAACAAACAATCAAAGAAAACTGTTGATGAGCTGAAGTGAATGGGCTAAACTGTATCCAAACATCCTCAAGTCTCAACTGTGTTATCCATTTGTTGTATTACTTGTGTTCCTTTAAATGTCATTGTGACGTTCTAACTTTCAGAACCCATAATCTGAGAGGTTTTCCACTCCCACATATCCGAAGGAAGTACAGTCCCATTTATCATCTTCCTGGAAATTTGTAAACCATTGCATTTCCAATAAATATTGGATTCATTTTAAGAATGATCTCTCCTTACTGAAATGACTGACATATTGATATAGTCAGAAGAGGAAAACAGGAAAACCGACACACACCTTTTTGTTACAACAGAATATATAGGACTGTTTCAACCGATTACTCTCATCTCTGTTATTTGATCTACATGCTGGTCGAAGCTAATCAGATAATGTAACTCAAAAAGCAGTTCAAACAATTAATGTTGCACGCGGGATTCAAACTGGTATTTTGCCATGTAATATCAGCTTACTTGGCAGTCTATAGTCGTCAGCCGCTCAATAGACGGAGCTGGCTGCAGCTCTGCTGGGTCTGCGCTTCAGCTCCCGCTGGGGCCGCCCATACAGCATTTAAATGTAGATTCTGAAGGCACTATGAATAAAAATCTCCAGCTAAATGCACTTACACTTCTTATTGACGTGTTAGGATAACACAACCTTCTCTGGGTGTTTCACAAGTGGAATGAGTCAAAATACTGCTTAATCAATCTGCTTCATTCTTATTCTCTTGCCATCCCTCCTCCTGGGTTTATTTATTACAGGCACTTGAGGTTTGAAGCGGCTCGACGCAGACAGACCGCAGGGTTCCCCCCCGACCGTCTGCAGCCCTCAGCTCAGGTCTTAGCCACTGCCACCACGGCCCACACCCAGCTGAGCCACACGCACGCACGCACACACACACACACACACAGACACACACACACACACACACACACACACACACACACACACACACACACACACACACACACACACACACACACACACACACTTGCTGTAGCGGTTGGTGTTGTGTCCAATCAGAGCCCACAGAGGCCAATCTCCCTTATAATGTAATGGAATCGATTTCAGTCAACAGTAAGAGAAATAGCATCTTGCAAAACTCTTTTTCTCCCAAAAGAAATATGCAAAAGTTCGCCTTTGAATACTGTTTTTGACCAGCATTAGGAAAAGAATAATCAAATCAGCAAGTCTTGGTCTAAGACCAAAATGACCGATTATTCGACTAAACAACTAAGATCCGGCAGCCTTTTTGTCAATAATGACAGTAAACTTTCGGATATTGATATATCACAGGTTCCATTTCAGAAAAAAACACATACAATTGCAATAAAACATCAACCCTATCACTACCACAAACACATTACTAGAGCTCATATAACTAAATTATAGTCTTAGCTATTGAAGATTATTTTTCCAACTACAAGAAAGTATAATAGTTACTTTAAATATGTGACCACACTGTTATCATTAGGGAGGTGACATGGAAGAACTTCCTTTAGAAATGACTGAACTCCGGTTACGGCGCCCGCAGAATGCTAATACATAGAAAGGTGGAGCATAGAGAGGATCATCTCCTCTAAGAACAAATTAATAATAAAGGACTCCAAGAATAAACGAGGTAATTAGGTTACAGGCAGCTCAAAGCACATGCTGATTCTGACTCATTTCAGGGCTAAAACCTCTTAAAAACACTGTGTGTGTGTGCAGGAGTGTGTAACAGGGACTGATATGTTCCACGGTCGTTATGTTGCTTTTAGAACCATGCATGCAGTCACATTGGATGTCACGCTCGGCCCCAAAGTGGAGGTGATGTTCAGGGCTTCAGTCTTATCAACGCCACCCAGCACAGGCACATCATGACACTCAAAGAGAGAGGGGGATAAGTCTTTCTTCCCCCATACATCTCTTTGCATCTCCTCCATAGCTCCCACATCATCCCTCTCTCACGCACACTCATCCTTACAAGTTCACCCTGGAGAGAGATAAGAAGGGAGAGGGGGAGATGAGAGCAGATCCAGAACATGCAAAGAGAAGACTCTCTCTTCTGCCTCTCACATACACACAACCTTTGGGGAATATTTGTTCTATTTGCTTTGGCAGCCAAACCGGTGGCTTGGTGCCCGTAGTCAGAATCAGCCCATCTCACCTACGCATTTTAAGTCAAAAATGCATAAGGTGACACAAAACTGTCAGAGCATGTTGATGTCACTCCAAAATGATGAAGCTGTATGTGTGTGTTTACGTGTGGGTGGGTGAGGGAACATGCAAATGTATGCACACACACACACACACACACACACACACACACACACACACACACACACACACACACACACACACACACACACACACACACACACACACACACACACACACACACACACACACACACACACACACACTCACAAACAGGTCAAAAACATACACAAGCATCCAAACGTTTATATTTCGCATATAAAGCAAGCACAATTACGCACACAGCTATATACAGTACATGTACACACATGTACACACACTAATGGTCTTACTGCATAAAAGCCCCCATGCATGCATACATTTATATATGAGCACATCATGCACGCGCACAGTGAACGCAAAGAGTGTGTTTCAAGTTCAATTCGAGTCTTGGGCGCAGATGCAGCGATGCTATTCATACTGGGATAATCCTATTTATCAGCCAAAAATCCTCACATTAAACCACCACAGCTGCAAATCCCAAACTGGCATCACAGTATGCCATCGCAACAACATTCCTATAATACACATTAAAGCTCGAGCATGTGGGAGAGAAAACACCCCCGTGGAGCTCACACACTATCAACCTATTCATCTTGCCACCTCGCATCCAACATCTGCAGTTCCTTGCCGGTGAAGTAAGACAATCCTTCACCTTCAACAACTCCAAAAAAAAGATGGGATGTTGGATCATTCCGGAGATGGTTCACCCGCAACCTCCTCTTGCGCCTGGCTGCTTCTGCGTGTGTGCGCAAAGCGAGCCATGCGATGTTCCGAAGCGCAGACACAACAGAAAGCCGAATTTCTCCCGCAACAAAAACTGCTTCATGTGTGTTCATGTTAGAGACGAACACGGGATGAAAGAGAGGGGAGGGAAGGGAAAGGGTAGGAAAAGGCAAGGAATGTCACCAACATTTCGGATGTAGCGGGGGTGAAAAAAGCTCCAAGACGAGAGGAGAGAGATGATTAACAACCACAAAAAGTTTGGCTGTACTTACTGTTCAAAGCGCCCTTCGAGTTCGTCCTGCTTGGCATTTTGAAAATTATTTTAGGATGTCAAAGATGCAACAGAAGACATTTCCATTCCCGGAGGACTTGTCAGAGAGCAGCACCGGTACCGAAGCTCAGCTCTGCAGATCCGTGCGCACTGGAGAGCAGCGCACAGCATGAATGAGAGGAGAGCTGCGGTTTGACTCCGGCATCCCCTGGTAGAGAGAGCGGGAGAGAGAGGGAGAGAGAGAGGGGGAGAGAGAGGGGGGTTAGTGACATGAGTGCGCCCCCTGGCTGCGGTAGCGCGTTACAGCGGATCTCCAGACGCACTGCTGCATGGCGCGCACAGGTGGCAGCATCGGCCCCGATACAGGCCGCGCTGCCGGCTCATAAGTGACATCAATCGGCTGTTTTAATGGTATCTGATTCTTTGATATTTTCCTGATAAAAGGCTGCTCTTATTGTGCCCGATTGATTGCTCTAGTGGTCGTATAATGCATGCAGAGTGGCACTGCTCTGTTTTCATACCTGCTGATCTCTGTCTGTCTGTCTGTGTTTTATTAAAAGCCTGAATGATTTAAAATTCAAATCTGAACAACCATTCATATTAAAAATCAAATGTATAGGTAGAAATTGTATATTTATATAACGTTTTTCAAGCCCTTGTGACTCCTTTATGTGCTTTTACACTAACAAGTCAGCATTCACACACATTCATACACAGGTAGAGGCTGCCGTACAAGGTGCACTCAGGGACATATATACTCACACACTGTTGGTCAAGTCATCTTCCCCTAGCACACTTCGGCATCTTGACTGGACAGGGATCAAGTCACAGACCTTCTGATTGGTGGACGACCACTGAGCCTCTACCACCCCTCTCTTCTGCTCCCCCATTATGCCATTGACTTTGATCAAAGAAAGGCGAAAAAGTTACATTGTGAGGGACCCAGCTGGCAGACAAGTCACAAGGGGATTTCAAAAAGTGGGTTTTTTCTCGGACAAAAGAAAAAAAAGGTTACATTTTTTGTTTGTAAGTGCTCCAAAATGCTTTACTGGCTGGTTTTTAAGAAAATTGGTGAACGGGTGTAGCATGAAACAAATAATTATTGGTTAGGATCCAAATGATGGGGCGGAAACACAAATTGTTTTCACCTTTCGTTAACATTGAATGATAGGGTTAGACCTTCTAGTGTTTTGTGTTTGGTCACTTTTTTTCTGTTTGTCAGCAGGATTAAAAAAAAAGCTATTATGCCTAAAATTAAGGATGGTTCCATTCCATTTAGTTGCTTTGGTTTCAGGATATTGTGTACGTTGGCCCCCTGTCATTGCTTGCTACTGTACACTTGAATAGAGACATTGGTAATGTTTGAGTACTTGAAAATGTCAAAAATATATATGAAAAGGCTTTAGATTAGGTGGCTTGCTATGTCTTGCGTTGCTGAACTTGCTTGATGTTTGGCTGTGTCGGCAAACTTGTCGACTTGCTCGTTTTTGATCATGCATAAATAATGTAATCCTAACAAATGCATGTGTAACATACATATCTACGACAGCAATGTATGAGTGAATTGCATTTTGAAACTGTCGGGGCACAAACATTCCAATCACTAAATAAGTGCATACACATATTGCTTCATGGGAATCTTTAGTAATTGGTTGTCATAAAGGTATAATATTACATATTGGTGGTTAAGTTAAAACACAACTGCATTTGCCTATTAAAATGAATGTATAGGATGGTGTGAAAAAAATAAGTACTTTGGAAGAGGAGAGAAAGGTAAATTGGCACCATAAAAGATTGTTAATAAGTATTCAAGCTTCAAGTCCATTCCCCCTGCGAGAATTTGTGTGATTTTCCCTTCATCCTTGGCCCCTGCTATGACCTTTGCAGTCCCCTTGTGCATATTAAATGTTGATATTCCTTCCCATTTTAGTGATGACTAGGGAGTTTTCATACAGAGCGAATGCGTGTCAGGTTCCTCCTCTCCACACTGAGGCAGAGGATGTGGTTACGCTGATGATACTCTGCTGCTCAGATTACTGTGCATGTGTATCCGTGCATGTGTGAACATCCTTTCTGTATTTCTTCCATGGTCTGATGTGGCTCAATGTGCCACTGCTGCTTCTCTACTAAAGACCTCTGAGTCACCCACATCTGCCCTGCTCTGCCCGTGCAGCTGGAATCTTTAACTAGACATTTAGTGTAACGCTGATTTGTATTGGTAAAGACTTGTGCTTTTGGTTGTTGAAAAGAAGCAGGAGCCGGATTCAGATATTAAATTGCCTGATTTATTGGTTGCAAAGAGTTTACCATGCCTTTAGGTTACAACAATATATTTTTTTTATTTAGCCTTTATTTATAAAGGTTATAAAATCTCATTGAGACACAAGGTCTCATTTTCAAGAGTTTATTTACCATTACTCAACTGAATAAAAGTGAATTAATATTGCTTAAGGGATCATATGAATCACTTTGAATATTTTTGATGGATAGCCTTGAGGGTACAATGGAATTATGTAGCTTACTTTTCAATAGTTTGTAACTCCTTAACTTGAAATAACAGCACATTTTATATTTGTACCAATAAAGTGACATAACAGTTCCCTATAAACTATGATTTATTGTCAAAACTACATTCACAGTTTGCAACTCTTTTTTTTCCACCTGATGATTACATCTCTGTTTTGTTCTAAACCATCTAATTTCATCCAATGTTGTTGATGGTTTGGTAGTTAGATGGTGTACAGTGGATTTATCTTTAGTCCTGATAGAGCTGATGGCGACTGCTTCATTCCCTGATCCTTCTCTGTGGGTTCATCACTATGAGCAGCAACCTTTACATTTCACATCTACTTCATTGTATTTCTTTGCATTTTCTTCTTAATGTTTAGGTGTAGGTTAGTGAACATGCACATGTGTTAATAGTAGTCAACGTGTTTATTTTATTCTGTGAATGAATGTTATATGTATAGGCTAATCCAAAAATGGGTGGCGGTATATATATATATATATATATATATATATATATATATATATATATATATATATATATATATATCCTTGTTGTGTAAGCCTCAAGTGACCATTTGGGAAACTGCAGTTTCTGGTATTCACAATTGTTTCATTTTTTAGAACTGAACATTACGGTTGGACCTTTGTTTGTATTGATTCCCTTCTGGATGTTGTACAAGCCAATCAGCTCAGGACTCCACAAGGTGTACACATTTGCTTTATGCAACCAACAACAACACCCTTATCCACGACGATCCGCAGGAACATACAGTAAACCTGTATTTTTTGAAAAATGTATGAAACTTTATATCCATCCTAATGCTGAGTCCACCATTTATTTTTCTCATATTTATTTCATACAAACCAGAAAACCGAGGACCAAGTTCTTACTGTGTATAATTCATCCAGCAGATATTCAGTGTTTGGAGATGAAAATGGAAGAGCATTCATAAGCTAGACCAATTACATAAACTAACAATAGAAAGCAGCAAAACCAATTTTCATTAAAATGTTGTGGCTTTTGACTTTTTAAGTGCAAATCCTGAAACAAGCAAAAAGGCTGTGCTTCCAACCGGGGTCTTTGTGTGTGTGGCTTGTCAGCGTGTAGCCGAGCATGGTGTGAATGAAAATGTGTTTGATCAGCACCACAATCTCTCTCTCCCTCTTTCCCTCATTTTCTGCATTGCTTGTATCTCCCTCCATCTCCAACACCTTCCAACAGAGCCTTGATCAGCAACGTCCATTTCATCCAATAAACGGCAGCTGATGCCAAATCATAATTAAAATCTCCACAGAGAGCCAGCTGAAAAATAAGCTAATTAGGCTTTTTTTAAACAGTTTTTGTCCCTTTTTAATTTCTTTTTAGAGACAAATCAAATTAATTCTCCTAACTTTTCTGCTCAAGAGCTTAGGTCTCCACTTGCATTTGCCGAGATCAGGCATATTTCCTTCTTTCTCTTGTTTCACCTACACGATTCCCTTATTTTCTGGCTTTGATCAGTGGCAAAATCAGAGCGATCTTAGTGATGTTAGCCTCGATTCAGAGATCAAATGCAGCAGCAATAACAGAGAGACAGAGAAGAGGGAGTATATGGGAAAAGAGTCTTGTTAGCAGGAAGAGAGGAAGATTTTTAGTGAGGAAGAAAGAGGGAAGGAGAGAAAGAGAGAGTGGGTGGCGGGGGACTTTTAGTATAGCAGCTCAAAAGGAAGACCAAGCTTCTTTTCAATTGTTTTGTACTTGCTTGATCTCTATCACACACGTGATGCACTCCTACGCAGGCTGCACAGGTGTAACCAAACACACACATTCACACACAAGGCTAAAAGGTCAGACTTCTTCTGAGCTTCCTTTTGTCTCCTCTGGATGCGTGTGTAATTACAGCTCGGTCAGTGATGAACAGCAGGGGAGGCTGCTAATGCTACTGTACAAGTGTAAGCATGAGAGCCAACGAATAACAGCCAGAGGAAGACCAAGGTGACTGGCTTTTGTTCATATTGTTTCCAATGATCACAGAGAAACAGATCTGAACTAACGATGCCGGTATATGCAGAGTTCTCCATTTTACTCTGATCACAATATGTTCCCCATCACAGTGCTCTTCCCTATACCTCATATTATTTTGATTATCTAGAAGCTGTTCAATAAAGAGTACATGAAAATGTCCTCTTTAGTCTCTTTCATAGTTTCCAAAAACGTCAAAGTTGTCAGCAATGAGTTTGACCAATGAAAATGGTTGTCAGGTGGAGCAAGTACAAGAAACTTGTGCAAAGATAGAGCCAGGTTGAGCGAGACAATATACGGAGGTCAGGGAATTCTAATTTCAGAAAAACAGAAACGTGATGATCACTTTTTTAGATCTCATTCCACTACGAAGGTGTCAAAAGAAACATTTTGTGTCAAGCACTGCCATTTTGAAAAAAAGCATTTTCTCCATTGCTTTTATACACATTTCACAAAATGTTTTAGGACACAGCAATCATATCCTTCACCTAATATGTTACTTTACCTTGGCTCCGTAAGTAACTTAATGCCATGTAGCCTATATCTCCCACTTATAGAGAGGACACCATTTTTAGGGTTCTTTTGGTATTTTGGGCCTCTAATGTGGCATGTGTCAATGCTTTAAGGCAGGGGTGGGCAAACTTTTTGGCTCGGGGGCCATTATTAGTTTTAAATTTGACAGACGGGCCGGGCCAGTAGCAGATAGGTAAAAAAAGATGTAGCTGTCCACTCCTCATTATACACTCGGCACTCAATGTTGACTTTTATTTTCTTTGGTCCACTCATTGTTACAGATGCAGGTTCAAAGGTGAATTAGGTTCAGAGGTGAATTATTGCGTCATTGTTTGCGTCATGACGTAACCGTTTACGTGCCTTTTTATGACCCACACAGCGTTTTACGTCGCTGATTTTCTCAGCAACACCGCTCACAACAACATCAATATAGGACTGCGTCGGGTAGTTTTTAATTATACGATGGCAGATTAATTTGAAGAACTACTTCTCCAACCTTGTACCTTTCTCCAGAGTGCCGTGGTGTATTGTTTATTAATGTGGTTCAGCTGCATTACTGCCCGCTGCAGTGCTGCTCGTCTACCGGAGTTTATTCTCCCGTTAACTCGCGGCAGCAGCCGCTGTACAGTTGTCATTGTCTGACTGTCACAAGCAGCTGATAAATATCCCCCATCCCCATAAGTAAATGTGTTTTAGTCTGAAAGCTGTTTGGCATCACAACGCTGTTATGAAAGTTTCTCTGGCATTCTACAGGTGACGTTAGCAAAGCAACCGAAGCTAATCAAATTGACTACTTGTTGCTATCATATTGTGGCATAAGCCGTTTTCTACGCGCATATTTTACCGGCGTAGTTTTCGTTCTGATTTTACTTGTGATGGCCACATGTAGCCCATGTATTTATTCCATCCGATTGATGCAATAATACAAAACAAAAGGAAAACGTCTGTCTCTTCACAATGGTCAATAAAAGTGAACGGATGGTTATTAAAGTAAGGTAAAATAAACAGAATCACACTAAGCCTGCTTAGTGTTGCCTGACTTTATATAAGTGTTTTTTATAAGTGTGTGGTCGCGTTCTAGTCCCTTTGCTCAGCGCTACTGCTTGTTACAACTTGTATTCGCCGACCTTGCCTGGTTGACGAGTGGGGCCAGCTGACTCCAGCAAAGGTAAATTGTGTCTAAAGTGCGCCATCTAATGGGATCAACTGAAATGCCGGGTATTGCAGGAAAAAGGCCAAATGAATGCGGTCTTTACTATAATTTGGACAATTTTGTACCAATATTTGGCGGGCCGGATTCAAAAGCCCAACGGGCCGTATATGGCCCGCCGGCCTTAGTTTGCCCATGCCTGCTTTAAGGGGACCTATAATGCCAAATGCACTTTTTTTTATTATACATAAATGTGTCCCCGGTGTGTCAGGGAATTCACGAAGTGTCAGAAAATAAAACCCTCTCTCTTTTGCTCCGTGTGTATGGAAACAAACAAGAGACAGAAGTATTTGAATTTTATCCGACACCGAATTAATAGCATTGAAAATAATGACTTTGAAAATCATGTAACTTAATTTTTTTGGTCCGAATTTACCTATGTGAAATCAAAACGTAACAATTCAAGTTAAAACAATTCAAATGGTCAAATTCAGATCCTGAAAATTAAAGTGAATAAAATTCAAATGGACAATTTCGGTGTTTTTGCGACGCAGACGCCTCGCATCTTCCTTCCAGCCTCGCGTGAGCCAGTCGCAATTTTTACAGGCTTCCACTACCTGTTAGCATCTGGCATCTGTTAGCATCTAGCTCTCCGGCTTACAAACATTTAGCCATCCCTGCTTATAGACAAGTTTACGCGCCAAAACACGGGTAGCGCCATGACACTACACAAATGCACTTCATTTCCGCCGGAAGTCTTTTGCACAGCGTCTGTCGGTGTAAACCGATGTAAACAGTCAGACGGGCACTGGTGTAAACACAGCGATTTCGATGCTAACAGTGATGCTAGCTTGGGAACACGATTCTACTTCTTTGACTGGAGATGGCGTTACTCTCCCCCACCCGAATTCAGTGCAAAACTGGGAGGATAACATGACGACGTGGCCCAGCATAAAACCAAAATAAACTGCCTTATTTAGGTCATGCCCACAGGAGCCAACAGTTGTCTGTTGTTTACATAATGCACAATTTACATGATCTCTTTATGCTGTGCAATATATCATATGTGCCTGTACTGTTTGAGTGAAAATAAAGTTTGATGTAATTTCATTTCATTATTGCACTGTTATTGCATTATTGCATTTCATATGTTCCTTAGAGTGCTACAATTTCTTTTAACACAGTTCATCATTCATATTAAGCTCATACTGTACATAAATAACACTGAATTAATTAATTGTTGAGAGGAAACTAAAGAAATGGCTTCAACAAGAAAGATCACATGTTTAATCCTAACAGGTATTACAAATTACAATATAAAAGCAGCCCACACAATTACATCACTATGAAAATATTCATATATAATATTAAAAAATACAATGCATGCAGTATTTGTTGTGTTTATCTGTATTTAATGAACAACATGGCTGGGTGCTGGTTTGTGGTCGTAGCACTCTCTATCTAACCACTCGTTCAGGTGCTTTCTCGAGTGATTGCAACCAACTACCGCACACGTAGTTCCCGAACCACTTTTCTTCATGTTGTAATTGTTATATCCTCTTTGTCTCTGCGATATCAGTGCTTTGTCGGCACAACGGAGCTAGCTAGCAAAACAAACCCAGTCCGCCAAAACGGAAGTGCATTGCATCGAAGGGAGGAGTTCAGGATGTAGAGCGGAAACGGCTCAATAACTTGTGTATACAAGTAGTAGTTTTAGTTGTCTGCGATCTGCGGAGGCCTACTCCCACCTGTCGAGTACGGCTGCGCTGAGGTGATTTTCCCCCGAGACGTCGCGAAGAGACGGAGCGGCTCCACCTGTTGCTGCCTGCGATCTGCGATCTACGGAGGCTTGCTCCCACCTGTAGAGTACAGCTGTACTGGAGAGGTTTTTACCCCGGAGTCGTCGCGGAGAGACGGAGTGGATCCAGGCTTCGGGCTTGGCCTGCTTCCACCGGGCGTGTGCTGCTGTGCTGAGGAGGATTTTACCACGGCTGGGGCCTGCTTTCCACCTCTCCTGGTTCTGCTGTTACAAAGGCCTGCTTTCACCCCGGGGATACCACGGAGGGACCGGAGCGCTTCCACGCTGCTGCTCTCGCCTGTCCTTTGCTGCTGTGCTGATTTGCCCCAGGAACATCGCGGATACTGTGTGCTGGTCTGGGAAAATGGCCCATATCGGGATTCTGCTGTGCCTGTTAACTGTTTTGGACTATGAGAAGATCTCTAGTCATTCTGAGAAGTACTGTATTCAGGTTTGTTCTGCCACCCGCAGTGGGCATCCCCTGCAAAGGTTCGGATGTGTTGCACAAACAATTACCGGTTGCCTTGTCACAGACAATTTGCTCAACAAAATATGTTTGTCTTTTTTGTTTTCCTGCGATGATGGTTCTTCAGGACTGCTTCTTAAGCTCAAATCACACTCTCACAGACTTTTCCAGTGTTTCTAAAGTAGATGATAATGTATGTGTGTCGATTAAGAGGAAAAGATGCCTGTTTTTTTGTTGCTATTACTGTCAGGAAATGTACAACCTAACCCTGGTCCGCCCAGTAGTAGTAGTCAGATCGCTACTCCTGCTGATTTTAAAGCTAGGTTTGGGTTGGGTTTCATCCATTTGAATGTGCGCAGTCTGTTAGGTAAACTAGATTTTGTCCGCATTTGGGCAAGCTCGACTGAAGCTGACGTCATTGTTTTATCAGAAACATGGCTAAATAAATCTATTTTGGCCTCTGAAATTGCCTTAAATGGTTATAATGTGTATCGTTCCGACCGGCCTAATAAAGGTGGTGGCTTTGCCATTTATGTTAAGAATAAGTTCAGTGTATCAACATTAGTTTCCAAATCTATCAGTAAGCAATTCAAATTTTTTGCCTTAAATATAGAAGTGGCAAAGGGGCAACAGGTCATGGTGGTGGGCTGTTACAGACCCCCCTCAGCTGTCAAGGAATCCTTGTCTTCGCTAGCAAATCTTTTATCGCTGCTAGACTACAAGGAAATAGTGCTACTTGGAGATTTTAACTGGGACTGGTTAACTGCAGTATCAGAGGAATTTAAAAACCTTTGTATCTCTTTGAATGTTACTCAGATTGTTGACAGTCCTACTCGCCCTAACATTAAGTCCCCTAATAAATCCTCCCTAATTAATCTCATTCTAACTAATGTTCCCTATAAATACTCATCTGTGGGAGTATTTGCGAATTATCTGAGTGTTCACTGTGCTGTAGCCACAATTAGGGACACTAAGGTCCAAAAGGTTAAACCTCGTATTATTATTAAGAGAGACATAAAACATTTTGTGGAGCAGGGTTTTGTACATGATCTGTTTGGGTTTGATTGGGGAAAAATCGATCTGTGTGCTGATGTTGAAACTGCATGGTCTTATTTTTATCTTGGTTTTATGGAGATCATTGATAGACATGCATCCCTGCATAAATTTAAAGTAAAGGGACGAGACAATCCTTGGTTTTCTGCTGAACTGTCTAGTCTCCTTCATGAGAGAAACAAGGCCTGAGCAAAGGCTAGGAAATCAGGCTCAGAGGTACAGTAGAATAGCTGCGTTTTAGGCAGCTAAGGAATAGCTTCACTTCACATGTCAAAAGTGCTAAGTCGAAGTACTATTTGTCAGTTACCACAGAAAACCTAAATAATCCTAGGACATTTTGGAAAGCCATAAAATCGATATCCACCGGTGAGATCCGAAATGAGCTACCTCCGTGCCTTACCACAGCATCTGGCACTATATCGGACAGGGCTACTATGCTAAATTGCTTTACTAAGCATTTTGTGTCCTGTGGTTTTCTGTTTGATTCTGTTTCTAACTCTGCTGCTGTGAACACCCCAATCTGTGACTCTGAACAATGTGGTCTGGAAAACCCTTTCAGTTTTACTCCTTTTACTGTTAATGTTGTTCATGAAGCCTTAACAAAGTTAGATCCTAAGAAACCGGCTGGCCCGGACAACGTAGAACCTTTCTTTTTAAAGATAGCTGCAGATTGTATTGCTCTTCCTCTCACTACTCTTTTTAACCTCTCCCTCAACACAAATGCAATTCCGAAAGTATGGAAGTCAGCTTATGTCTTGCCTTTACTAAAAGGAGGGGAGGCAACTATTTTAAATAACTATAGGACAATCTCTAAATTGTCAGTTCTGGCGAAGGTGCTCGAACGCCTAGTGAGTGAACAAGTAAAGGAGTTTTTATGTAAAAATAATATCCTGTCCAAACATCAGTCAGGCTTCAGAAAGCAACATAGCACCATCACCGCCACAATGAAAGTGGTGAATGACATTACGAGTATTTTAGATAATAAGCAGAGTTGTGCAGCTCTATTTATTGACCTTTCCAAAGCGTTTGATACCGTCAATCATCGCATCTTAAAGCAGAGGCTACTCAGTATTGGCATATCCAGCCATGCAGTGGGGTGGTTTGTGAACTACCTCTCTGAAAGGTCCCAATGTGTTCACTTGATGGCCTGTCTTCTGAGTGTTTAAACATTGCTAATGGTGTTCCTCAAGGTTCTGTTTTAAGTCCACTTTTATTCTCCCTATATATCAACAGTTTAGGTGAAAATGTGAATGAAGCTACTTTACATTTTTATGCGGACGATACCGTTATGTACTGTGCAGGTCCCTCCATTAAGGAGGCTGGTTTTAAATTACAGGCTGTTTTTAACACTATTCAGACTCAGCTCGCTGAGCTTAAACTTCTTTTAAATGTTGATAAAGCCAAGGTAATGCTATTTTCAAAAGCTAAAAAGACTCCAGAGCCTGTTTTCAATCAATCAATCAATCAATGTTTATTTATATAGCCCAATAATACAAATGTTACATTTGTCTCAGTGGACTTCACAGTTTGTACAGAATATCAGTATGACAATATGACACCCTCTGTCCTTAGACCCTCACATCGTACAAGGGAAAAACTTCCGGAGAAAACCCCACAGTTTAAAGGGGAAAATGGGAGAAACCTCAGGGAGAGCAACAGAGGAGGGATCCCTCTCCCAGGACGGACAGACGTGCAATAGATGCCGTGTGTAAATTGAAAAGATAATACATTTGCAACATAGGTAGTCCAAATGTTTGGAAATGCATGTGTGTATAATAGGAAGATGAATCCACGAGGATATCCATCCAGGACTTACGATCCAGGACCACAGCCACGACTCAAGATCCAGGACTCGCGATCCATGACACAGGACCGCAGGATCATCCATGACTCCGGATCCCGGCGTATATAGACACCAAGAAGAAAGACATTTGGGGAAGCTGGGTTAATCAGAACATGAGAGTAGACAGGTATAGTTAGAGAGAAGGAAGAAGTAAGATGTCCCCGACAAACTAAGCCTATATCAGCAAAACTAGGGGCTGAATCTAATCAGCCCTAACTATAAGCTTTATCAAAAAGGAAGGTCGTAAGCGCACTCTTAAAAACGGATAGGGTGTCTGCCGTCCGAACACAAACTGGAAGCTGATTCCACAAAAGTGGAGCTTGATAAGAAAAGGCTCTGGCTCCCATTGTACTTTTAGAGACTCTAGGAACAACCAACAACCCTGCATTCTTGGAACGCAATGCCCTAGTAGGACAGTAGGGTATAATGAGTTCTTTAAGGTAAGATGGCGCCCTTTGTAGGCGAGAAGAAGAATTTTAAATTCTATCCTGTGTTCTATAGGGAGCCAGTGTAAGGCAGCCAGAACAGGAGTAATGTGGTCCCTTTTCCTAACTCTGGTTAGTACACGAGCTGCAGCATTTTGAATCAGCTGAAGCGACTTGACTGACTTCTTGGTACACCCTGATAATAAGGAGTTACAATAGTCCAGCCTTGAAGTAAGAAATGCATGGACTAGTTTCTCTGCATTGTTTTGAGTCAAGATATGCCTGATATTTGCAATGTTACGTAGATGGAAGTAGGCGGTCCTTGAAATTCATTTTATGTGGGCGTTAAAGAATAAATCCTGATCAAATATAACACCAAGATTCCTTACAGTCTCACTGGAGGCCAAATTAATGCCATCCATAGTTAGTATATCTTTAGATAATTTGTTTCGTAGATTCTTTGGGCCAAGTACAATAACTTCAGTATAGTACTACAGGATGATTCCTTATAATATTGCCTAACGGAAGCATATGTAATGTGAACAAAATAGGTCCGAGTACTGAGCACTGTGGCACTCCATGGCTAACTTTGGTTTGCGTGGAAGATTCATCGTTGACACGTACAAACTGAGAGCGTTCAGATAGATAGGACCTAAACCAGCCTAAAGCAGTTCCCTGTATGCCAACTAAGTGCTCTAGTCTTTGCAATAGGATATCTTGGTCGATAGTATCAAATGCAGCACTGAGATCGAGCAAGACAAGAATAGAGACAAGTCCCTTGTCTGAGGCTATTAGAATGTCATTTGTGACTTTAACCAGAGCTGTCTCTGTGCTATGATGTGTTCTAAAGCCAGACTGAAAATCTTCAAATAAATCATAGTTTTTTAAGTAATCACACAGCTGTTTTGCGACTGCTTTCTCAAGAATCTTTGAGAGGAACGGAAGATTAGAAATAGGTCTATAGTTGGCTAAAACCTCTGGATCGAGGTTGTGCTTTTTAAGAAGCGGTTTTATCACTGCTACTTTGAATGAGTGTGGAACATAGCCTGATAATAAAGACATATTCATAATATTTAATAAAGAAGTGCTAATTAATGGAAAAACTTCTTTTAACAGCTTAGTTGGAATCGGGTCTAAGATACACGTTGATGGTTTGGAAGAGAGAATCATTGAATTTAATTGTTCAAGGTTTATGGCTGAAAAGCATTCTAGTTTACTATCTAGTGTAATATTAGAACTTACGTTTCCGGGAGCTGTTGATAATACTATACTGGTCAAAGACAAGAGGTCATTAATTTTGTTTCTAAGAGTAACAATTTTATCGTCAAAAAAGCACATAAAATCATTACTACTGAGTGCTATGGGAATAGAAGGCTCAATCGAGCTGTGGCTCTCCGTCAGCCTGGCTACAGTGCTGAAAAGAAATCTTGCATTATTCTTATTCTCATCTATTAATGAAGAGTAGTAGGCTGCTCTCGCTTTACGCAGTGCTTTCTTATATTCATTGAGAGTAATATGCCAAATTAATCGAGATGTTGCGGGTTTCGGCATTATGCCATGGAAATAATCTATGTTGTTTTATTTTCTTCTTTTTCAAAGGAGCAACAGAGTCTAATTTTATTCGCAGCGCATCTGTAGCAATATCAACAACATGATCAATTTGGGGTGGTGTACATTTTGTATAAGTTTCCTCCCTTACATGCAGACATGCTATCGAGTTAAGTATTGGTGGAATCTCTTCCTTAAATTTGGCTATAGCACTAACAGATTAGCTTTTGACTAATGCTTTGTAGTCTAGTAACAGTACTTCAAAAGTTACTAAGAAATGGTCGGATAAAGCAGGATTATGCGGTTCGACTAATAGTTGCTCAATTTCAATACCATAAGTCAGAACAAGGTCGAGAGTTTCTGGGACGCGGTGCGTCTGGTGGAATAGCACCCATTGACTAGAGTGGCCGTGATCTTTGCAAACGACTCGGTGCAGCCGTAACGCGACGCAGACGGACCCGGTGGAATCTAGGGGTTATTGTGGCTGTAGAACGGAACATGTAACTTAATAACTGCATTTAAGGACGATGAATAGCGTAGTCAATGCTTTAGTGACAAGGAAATTATTTGTTTAAATATTAGATATGACGTTATCTGTGACTTCAGTGAAAATTAAGCTTATCCATTGCATTGTATTTGTTCAATAGGTTTGTGTCTTACCCTTACGTGTGTGATACATATGAATATGGCATATGAAAACAAATTAATTTGACTGACTCATGAGTAACCAACCCACTCTCTTCAGTCTGCGTACAAATGACACGACTTTACACATTGGAAATGCGTGCAATAGATACGCAGAAGTCCGATTTTGCGTGCATATGATGCGCTAACCATTCCCATTGAGATCTGAGGCCGAGTTTTGCTTGCATACAGTATGATACTCCCACATTACGTTTGTTATGAACGTATCTCAAATACGTATATTTTCTACATATCTTCTAGAAAAATATTTTCTCCCACGTTACGTTTGTTATGAACGTATCTTAAAAATGTTTATCTTCTACATATCTTTGCCATTTATTGTCTTGCTTATAATAATGATAATAGTCATTTATAAATATCATTTTAGAGCACACATTTGAAATCGAGAATCGGGCTCGATATATGGTTAAATTAAAATCAGTAGGCGAGTCTGTAATTTTGCCAGCTGTTACTCTCATGAGCGAGGCAGAACATAATAGTTTTAACATGCCAAAAAGCTTCTGTGTCGTTTATTGCACTTCAAACATTAAAACAAATCCAGAGTTACGTGTTTCTGTACTTCCTCTTAAGGCCGCTACACACCAACCCGATTTTGGGAGTCAGAGGCCGTCAGAGGCCGTCAGAGGCAGTCTGGCCTTCGCGGAGCCCTACTCAGGTTGGTGTGTCCTGAACCGTTGTCTCTTTACGGCACATTTTCACACCTCCCAAAGAAAGTCGGGAGAAAGAAATCACTCTGATTGGCTGTTCAGCTTAGCGAGTCAGTGCATGAGAAGCGAAGCGGAAGTGAGGGACCAAAAGAAACGATTAAGAAGGCACACACAGACGGTTAATCTTTTTCATTTTCATCTCACCTGGACGCAAGAGTTTCTTTTTTATGTTTACATGTTTTCCATCGACGAGAGAGAGTGAAAATGGGACCCAGACGCTATTTGTTGTTTGTTTATATCATGCAGCCTGTTCTTCTTCTCTCGGTGTAGTCTGTCTTCCGGTTGTTGCCTCTTTTGAATGACGAATACACACTACCGCTGCCTGCTGGTAAGGACAGTTGTGTTCGTAGGCGGGCGGCATCGCCGACGCACGCGACGTAGCGGACGTAAAAGTCGGGACGCCTTCGGTACGCGTTCTTTGGTTTCAGGTTGGTGTGTAGCATCCTTAAGAAGAAAGGACAGTAAAATAAGAGCTCTGTGGCTTCAGGCTTGATCGCCGTTCAAATGACAGCGTTGGTTTCCCCACAAGTGGGCGGGGGCTGTAAAGTGACGTAGATTTTACTCTTTTAATCTATTATTCACAACAATTCCTCCAACTCATAAGACCAAATGGGCCGATTGTTCAGGCCCTTATTACGACCAAATATGTCGTTTTTTTAAGTGCTTAATACGTCCTATAATTACGTTTTAAAGTTTTCGCCCTCTAGTGCTCCCGTTGAATGCAAACGTTGCAGATGGTCGTTTATTCACAAATAACCCTCTCTGTAAAATCCTAAATTGTAGGATAGTTTGGCCAGGCATCATTATCATTCATATCATATTAATCTAATAATAATTAATATTATAACATCATATAATATATTATTATTATTATGATAGGCATTATTATTATCGTTAGTCCCAACACTGTTTATAAATGACTATTATCATTATTATAAGCAAGACAATAAAGACAAGACATGTAGAAAATAAACATGTTTAAGATACGTTCATAACAAACGTAACGTGGGAGAAAATATGTTTCCAGAAGATATGTAGAAAATAAACGTATTTTAGATACGTTCACAACAAACGTAACGTGGGAGTATCATATGCACGCAAAATCGGACTTCTGTGTGTCTTTTGCACGCATTTTCAATGTTTAAAGTCGTGTCATTTGTACGCAGACTGAAGATAGTGGATTGTGAGAAACACATCCAAAGTAACAGTAAAATAAAAAAGACATACACAATCAAACTGATAAGATACAGTATAACGACTGTGATATCCAGCAATTTCTTAAGTATAAAAATAAGATTATGAGCTGTTTTTAAAAGAAGATAAAAAGTTGTTTTCATGTAAAGAAGTCTGTAACCCACACATGTAACTTTACATTTGTTTGTTTAAAGTGATCAAGACATTACATTACATGTTACTTGTTAGACGCTTTTATCAAAAGCAACTTACATACTCAATACTGTGGGCAATCCCCACAGGAGCAATTTGGGGTGAAGTGTCTTGCTCAGGGGCACAACGACATGCTGACTGCAGTGGGGTTTGAACCTGTGCTCCCCTGATCCGAACACCAACGGACAACCCACTGCGCCACACACCTCCAGACAGGCTGGACCAGAGGAGGGGAGACAGATCTGGACTCCTAACAGCAGAGAACTTCAGCACGTATACCAAGGTACATATACCTTTTTCATACTTTACAAAGAATGCTTAAAGTTATTGGTTTTAAAAAATAAAGTAATGACTCTACACTGATATACATTCCATTAAACATGACTAAATACTAGATCACCTACACATCAGTGATGTTGAGTGTACTTTCTTAGCAAAAGGTTACATTCACATTTTACCAAGCAACATAACTTTTTTGTTCAACTTTCACATTTCAATGTATTTAAGGCAAATATTATTGAACATAGTGAGAACTACGACCCTTTGTCTCTGCATACTGACTGTAAAAAAAATGTTAAAAGTGATTCTTTCAGTGAGACAACCAAACAGAGCAAGCTTCTACAGTTGCACTAAGTTTTGATAACAGTTCAATATTATTTTAATAATACATTTATTTCAATGTTGATGAATTTAGAACGGTTTATTCATAACCTGATTATCTTTGTAGTACACTGTTGAATTTAAAAAACACATTAAAATAAAAATAATCCTCATATTTATAGCCCCTGAACAAACAAACACACCTCTTTCTTAAATAACACACTTGCTCAGCAATAATATGTTTTTTGATATTTCTGTTAGGAAAGGACATGCCTGAGAAACAAGACTGCTTCACCATTTTCTCTTTCTCTGAGGGTCCAGAAGAACATCCAAGAGGGAAAGGAAAAGCTGATGTCATGAGATTTAAGAGCAGTACAGGACATTCACTAAGAGACACTTATATTGTAACACAAAGACCTGCACACTGAATAGTTTTGTAGTCTAACAGGAACTTAATTGTTGTGTTGTTTTGTGTTTTACGTTGCACCTCAGAGACAGTGTGATCATTGTCAGGCCTATAAAGTTTGGCAAAAAAAAGTCAGGCAAAATGCATTTGCCTGACTTTATGAGCTTCATAATACCTGTGCCTTGTACTGCAGAGTTTGCAACGTCACAAATAAATGGTGCCAATCTTCAATCGGATTTGAATGTGTAATTTAACATTTTCAGTAAGAATAAAGGACAAAAGGAGTGCAAATACAAATACATATATTGAAATGTGAACTAAACGTTATCAAGCATGAACCATCACAATTTTTTAAAATAAAAACAAAATAATATACTGTAGTGATCACTCATTAACACACTGACACATAATTCACACATGGAACTACAGTTGGGGGTATTGTTTCCGCATGGACATGTACAGTATGTGGTTTACTATATATATTGTGTGCCCTCCTGGCTTCTTTCTCTCCTTCCCGGACTGCAACCGGACAACATGACCTTTGCTGCTCCTAAATAAAGTAACCTTTTGCACCTTCGATGCACCGCCTCCGACTCCTATCTCTCGGCACTACATTGGTGACCCTGACAACGTCTCGTGAAGTTTCAGGGACGGACCCGAACACAGCATAAAAACTCTTCTCAAAATGCCGGGGATTTTGGGAACGTCCGTGGCTGCCACCGGCACGTGGACTGAGGCTCTGTGCGCCCCCGTGGAATGGCTGAGGACATCGCTCGCCATTCCCGCATCGTCTCGGCACTGTAGGACGGCAAGCCTTCCGCCTACAGGGAGACGATGCACGACCTGCTGGGTGGGGAAGAACCCGATTCCTTCCACATGGGGCTGTTTCTTCGGGACGTGCGGCTGCACGTCCAGACTGCGCTAACTAACAAAAACTAGCAGCTAACCACGTTGGCTAACAACGGCTAGCAGCTACCGATGGCTGCCAGCTAGCGCCTAACGGCAACAGCTAGCTGCTGCCAGCTAGCTGCTAACGGCTATCGACCCTTTTGAGCTTTTCTGGTGCCTGAGAGGAGGTTCGACCATGTCTGGTTGGCCTCGTGGGTGGCGGGACCCTTGCCCATCTTTAGTTAGATTGTTCTGTTAGGGTGAGTGAAGCAGGCAGGACCCAAATGCAGATTGAACAGAAAAATACCTTTATTTCAAGGTTTAGGTGACAAAACAGAAGACTATCCTGTGAACACAGTCACAGACATACAACGATCTAACAAAGACAGACAGAAAAACCAGAGCTTAAATACACACAGGACTAATCAAGGAAACAAGAGACAGGTGAGGAGGGAGTAGAAAACACAGGGGAACCAGGGGAACACAATCAGGAAAACAGGTAGGAGGGAACAGGTAGGAGGGAACAGGTAGGCCCATTCCCAAACCGCCCCCTACACCCTACCCCTCCGTTTGCGCATTCACGCGGAGGGTCCGCCATATTGAGGGCTGTTCCAAACCAACGAGTGTGGAGCGGTGTGGAGGGGGAGTGGGCTATCAAGCCCTCAAACAGCGAGTCTGGAGCGGTGCTGACTTGAGACCGGTCTCTACCTGACCGGAATCACACTGTGTGTGTCCGTCAGGAAACGCGCTGTTTACAAGTAGTTCCAGCAAACATCCACTGATAAACTGCGATGTTAACAACCTCATAATAGCCTCATGTTTTAACTTAGGATCATACCTGTGTTTAGTCTAGAAAAAGGTAAATGTGTGCATTTTATTATAAAGTTGTGTATATTTACAGACCGTTGTAAAAACTAAGAAGCTTATAAACATCAGGTTTAAAACTAAAAGAGCTTTGAAACACAATGAAAGATGTTTTATTTGAGTTATTCATTTAAACTTTTTGTCTAAGAGATGCTGATTTGAAACCGTTGTTAGTAGCAGTTACGGCATTTCCTGTTTCTGCCGGAGAGAGGGGAGGCCGTCACGGAGGGGTAGGGTCGAGGGAGTGGTTTGGGACTGGGCCTTAGGAGGGAACACACAGACAGGAAACCAAAGAAGAAACCAGACAAAACACAACGCAGACAGAAAACCAAAGACAGATCTAGGCAAGACAAAACACAACACAGACAGATCGTGACACTCGCAGGGTAAGACCCTCAGCCCTCTCTTGCCAAACCAACAGATAGGACGTTCATAAAGCTGAGGTTTCCCCCAAAGTCTCTAATCATCCATTCTGTGAATATGAGAGGGGGAAAAATAGTGTAATAGATGCTTTGGACAATAAGAAATGTAAAGTTAACTGTTGAGTTGCTCAGTTTTTTAGATTAACAATGCTGCTACTGTATTACTAATATCTCACATCTGAGGGTTTAATAATACCAAAAAAAGGAGAGACACCGTAAAATAAAGATTGTGTTGATTTTGTCTTTTTAATTGTTTATCTAAAGTCAAGAAGCTAGAACTGGTACTTATAGTTTGAATGAGACAATCTAGTGTGTGGAGGAGGCATCACAGATTAGAGCACCATTTGTTGTGTTCCATCCACAACAAATGCACACTGATTGATGTGTGTATTTATTTATCAACTATTTCTAGAATCATTACTGTCAGTCCAAAACAAGACATTTTGTTTTAGTAACATGTTTTTAAAACATTATCTATTTTCCACTACACTATCTTGAAAAAAACAGCTTTAACATTGTAAAGGTGTCACTTCGGACTCTGGGTAATTATGACAGCATGTCCTACTATTTTGAGGGTTTGAACAAACCAGACCTGCATCTATTAATGTAAAAAATAGTCAGCACATTAAACCATTATGAAAGTAATCATTAGTTAGCTCATTTTTCAAAATGAGCTCCAACTACAACAGTTAAGTCAACTCTTTCACCTGTAATAACAATAAAACAAATGATATAATATAATAGTATAACTTGTGTCTACTTTAAATACTTTAACAACACTTTCCTGATTATACTAGCATACTTTTACTAAAGTAACATTAACATATTTAAATGTAGGGCTTTTGTAAGAGAATGCTTGTATAGTGTAGCATGCTCTACGTGACTTATCTAACCGAAGTGATCGTAACGTTACTTTGCAAACCGTCACCCCCCAACACACACACAAAAGGACACAGTAACGTTGTGATTCACTTCAACTAATGATAACTACGGAGCTTGCTAACAGCAAGGCACAAGGCTACTTCACTCATTTAGCTAGCTAATGTAAGATACAACTGCTGTCGAGCCCTCACTGCTTGTAAAATAAACAGCACAAACTGACTACTTACCGGCGCCCCACTGCTCTCCGTAATTTTTCTCCCGGATTGTTTTGATCACATGACTGACAAAGCCGTGCTCTGATAGGCCAGAAGTCGGTTCGATTGCATTCAGGCTCGATTGCTTATCCTGTCTGGGTAGCCCGGATGATGCTGCATCGACATTTTTGACGTCGAATTTTAAACACCGAAATTGCGTACCAGTTATGTGCAGCCCTGGATATAAGGCATGGCTAGAATGGGTGATCTGTTGATCTGGTATTTTGAGCAAAACACTTCATAGACATGTTTTTATATATCTGAGACCTATGCTATTGCCTAAAAATAGCATGATAGGTGACCTTTAATGTTCAAAAAGCTCTTAATTTTTTCAAACTGCCTGTGCTGCAGCACCTCTTTTCACCCTCTGTCTGAAAAAACAGAGCCCAGTCTGTTCTGATTGGTTAGCTGCTAGGTCAACTGCTGAGAGAAAAGCCGCCCCTTAGCAAATCACGTACAATGTTTTGTCGTACCAGACAATATAATTGGGAGTGTTTCAGATGTCACTATGTTACAGGTTACGCGTTTCTGCGTACTGCATATTAGAAAAGCGCGATACATGATATACTTTAGGATAAAACAACAGGTATGGTGTCAGTGCTTGCTCTGAAATATTGGAACCTCATTATATCGCTCACCAAGTGTAAAAAAGTAAGCCTCCAAGTAAGTCTGAAACTTTTTTCCCCCGCATTATTCCAATAACATGCTGTGGTGCTGGTAAACACAAACTTCAACAAACCACTCGATTTAAACTTGGCTGATAGTAATGTAACTCTAACTGTGGCATATGTTGCTTTTTATATCCATTAGAATGTGTGCATGAGTAAAGAGCAGCAACAACCAATACATGCTCCTACACTATATGAGCTCTACTTAAACAACACTTGTTTGGACAGGAGCTAAAGCTTAAAGTTTCATTTTAACACTCATACAGTTACGGCTCCTTAGCTCAATTGTCATGATATTATTAATTCAACTAAGCAAGGAATAACACTGAGGCCGGGGATAGGAGGAATTCTGGGACAAAGAAAATGTGGGTGGATGACACAGCAGGGGAGCGGCTGGATGAAAATGTAATGGAAAAAATGCTGTTGATCATAATTGCCAGTGGTGAAATTGCTGGTCTGTATTTCCCCTAAAAATGTCCCTGTGTGTTACCGTCTGCAGGGGTTCCAGCATCTGCAATTATTTCTCCGGGAAGGATTCGGCTTGAACTTCAATATCACCTCCTCCGCGTCTTCGTCCACCCTCTCCCCCTCTCCCCCTCTCTTTATCCCCCTCCTCCTGCTCTGGACCAATTTGGGGTGGCGAGGCGATGGTTATCTAAATGCAAAGTGATGCTGTAATAGCACTCACGAGGAGGCGCAAACGACTAGTGAGACCCGAAGATGGAGGGATGGGGGGAGAGGTAGAAAGAGGGGGAATCAGTAGAGATACATACAAAAGAGAGGTGGAGGAGGAGGACTGAGGTTGTATGACAAGCAGAATGAGAGAGAAATAGAGGGGGAACGCAAAATAGGAGAACAATCAGTAAAGAGAAGCAATATTAAAAGAGGGAAAAAAACATCTGAAAAGACAGAAAAGGTGAGTGTGAGAGCAAGGGAAAGAGTGCAGTGAGAGTGAGAAAAGGAAAGAAAGATATATAAGAAGAGGTTGTAAGAAAGTGGTACAAAAGGCAAAATATAAGATAAGAGAAAAAGAAACAGAAGACATTGTTTGCGGTCTTTACCAGAAAAGCAGAAGTATTGGTTGCTTGTGAAATTGTCCAAAAAAAAATCCTCATGGGAGACCCTGGTTCATTTGAATGATGACTCGCAGAAGCAAAGGCAATAGTGTTAAAGGGGAATTTAACCACTTATAGAGACAGGTAGGAACCCAACAAAGCATGTGATTCACTTTGTATAGGCCATAGTTCACATTAGGCCCACTGTCCCCTTCAAACCAAGTGTCAGAAAAATCGAGCTCTTTCAGTAAAGAAAATAAAAACATTGTTGGATATCATCTGTCAATGATGGGTTAACTCTTGTTGCATTGCCTTCAACTGGTCCAAAATCCATTAGAACTTTTTTCCATGTATTTCGCCATTCTAGCGGGTAGCTCTAGGGATGGCAATGTTTACATTTTCTCTTGACTTATTCGTTATTTATGATATAACTTGATATTCATGGTTTCCAGATGAATGATTTTAATAACTTTGATCTCCTTTGGTATAGTATCATCAACTCAAAAATATCATAGAACTAATAATGACGGATTAGCTCCAGCTGTACTGTTTGTGTTTATTGACACTAATCAAATTCAAGTATTTGGCACATTATGTACATGGTTTACAAGATAAACAATAAAGCGATCTACATCAGCTTGCTGGTTTCATTGTAACGTTAGCATTGTAAGCACCACTGGGCCAATGAAAGCCTCACAGAACCTTTGTCTTGTTTAAACCCATCTTTCCCTCACCTTAATTAAAGGTGAACTATCATGCAAAATGCACTTCTGTACATCTTTTATACATGAATATGTGTCCCCGGTGTTCCAGGGAACTCACCAAGTGTCAGAAAACACAACCCTCTCTATTTTCCTCCATACCCAAATCTATTAAAAAGGGGCTGCAACGGATCTGATACAGATTTGAACACTTCTATGACGTCACAGAAGTGGCGCTACGGCTATTGGGCCAACTCCACCAATCAGGAGGAGACAGCCACGGACATTGCCGTTCGAAAGCGCTGGAGACGCTGTAGTACATAAGCCAGGCCTGTAGATGGTGCTGTTCTCACAGAATCAGCCCATGAAAAGACAGTGTTAAATTGAGCGAAATGAGGAATGGCTAAAATGCATGATCTGTTTGGTATTTTGAAAAATAAAAAGTAAAAATAAAAAGTATAAATATGCCTTATACTGTATAGGTATGTTCCTACACTATATTATTCAAATGTAGCATGATAGGTCCACTTTAACTGCTTTGTGAAGAAGAAAACTGAGGTGGGTATAGAGGTATGAGAGAGAAAAACTAAAAGAGAAGCTTTTCTATGGACTCATTGCTAACGAATATTGATTTATTTTTCTTTGATATTGGCCTCAAGTTTGTAAAATGACTTCTTTGCTACTAGCCTCCATCAGTATCACTTGTTTTGATGCCAGAAAAACATAATCTAAGTGAAAGCAGAATAAAAGCAAACAGAGAAAGAGGAAAGGACTGAAGAGGTTCAGAGACAAATGGCCTCCACCGTTATATTCACACAATATTCACATAATACGACCCAAATCTTGTATTTCTGTCATGCTACGGAAACGCTTTGAATTAGAAAAAAAAGAGAGAAAAATAATAATAATATGGCTGTGCTGTGGAGAGTCAAAGCATGCTGGAGATGAAATGGATGGAAGATGATTTTGTGTGCATGTACACTATGTGTGTGTGAAAATGTGCATAACACCAATATCCCCTGTCAGTCAAGGGCCGGATTGGACAGATGAAAAAATGAAAAGAAGAGTGGAAGAAGACATCCATCAATTCTTCTGTGGATTTTATAGGACACACACACACACACACACACACACACACACACACACACACACACACACACACACACACACACACACACACGCACGCACGCACGCACGCACACACGCACGCACGCACACCTTTCTGGCTCACAGCTCTCCAAGTGAAGGAGTCACCTTCTGGCCTCTGCTAACAGGCAGTGTCCCGGCCAAAGTGTCAGCATTTAGATCATTGATTTCCTCCAGTCAGTCGCTGTGATTAATCCCAGACAGGCACCCTGCCCTGCATTTTGAATAGCACGTCTTTAACAGCAGGGACACACACACACACACACACACACACACACACACACACACACACACACACACACACACACACACACACACACACACACACACACACACACACACCACACAGTCTTAGACAGGCCCAATTCATTAGAGACATGTTCCTTTTTCAACATGCTCAGTATTTTTATTTTTATATAATTGTTGACAACAGGCATGATTTGACAGTAGTGGCATAAGCTTTCAGTGAACATTGGAAGCATTTTGTACAACATTTATGCAATATCCTGATGCAGAAAAAGTACGTATTGATTTGGACCAGTGGAGAGAGAGAATGCTTGAATAGAAAACACTGTCCTGCATTCTCAATGTGAAGGGAGAGCACCTTATAGTATTATTTTAAAGTTTAACACAGGGGTTTATTTGGTGATCACTGGATATGAATGTCATTGTGTCGACTGAAATCCTAAAAGCAAAACGCTCTTAAAATTAGAAACTTATTCTGTGCATTTTACATACGTCTGTTCATCATGCCCAACTATAGGTAGGCCTATCTCATTTTGGTCCATGGAGAACAACCATTTGGTATAGCTGCAGCCAGAGGTTGCGCTAGACTTTTTCGCTGGACGTCATTTTGTGATCGTAACATTTGCGTCAAAATCCAATATTACCCGTCGGCTTTTACAAAACTCTGACAGGGGGGACTGGGGGAGGGAGAGAGAGCACGCTCGTTAACTGTCAACGGGGGGGAGGGGGTGGGGCGCACGCTCGTGAACTGTTAGCGCTGTGTTCAACACACTCTCACTCCATAAACGTCCAGGAGCGACGCTTGGTCAGAGTCCCGTGGCGTGCAGTTGTGACGCTCCTAGGCTCCTTCAGCTTCATAAAGGGACGCAAATAGCTTTCAACTGATTGCAATGTATTCCCATCTGCGGCGGGATTTGACGCTCTTGGAAGCACGGCATTCGTTTGTGTTCCACCGAGAATAAAACGAAGTTCGGCCATGTTTTTTTTTTCTGCAGGGAGAAATTTGAAGATCACTTGACATGGAATGAATGGAATGCAGTTGGAGGCAAACCAATCACAGAGCTTGAGAACTAATCACGGCCTTGTCAAACAGAGCACATGGTGTAGTCCTAAACGATAGCTGGGGATTCTGGGTAGTGTTCTGCCATCCTTTACTCCGAAAAAATATTTGTTTCTCCGAATCGAAGGGGAAATATACAAAAGCATTGCACACAATTTAAACCAATCAATGTTGTGTAATTAACAAGGATAATCTGGTGTTTTTTAGTCGATGAGTAGTGCAGATATCACTGTAAAATCAATCGACAGTAAGGGGAATACTTACTTCCGGGTGTACAATTCTCCGTTATCCAATGGGAATGGACGCTCACATTGCCTTTAAGGCAGTGGTTCTCAAACTTTTTCTGTCAGGCACCCCCTTTGGAGAAAATAAAAAGTTGCCCCCCCCCCCCCCCCCCCCCCGCCAATAGTCAGGCTCAGTGGCAGCGCCAGAGATTTATTTTGGGGTGCTGTGGGGTAGCTTGATGTTTCATAGAGGGTGCTCAAACATTTAGGGTTTCCCATTAATGTACCGGTCGCTACGGTGGAATTTTCTACTGCAAATACAGTGTACCCGTGACTGTTACAATGAAGGCTGTATATAAAAGTCAGCCGAATTAGTGTTGATACTATTAAGAGACGTATTGTGTGAAAAGAAATGTATGATGTTGTTTAATTGCTGATATATTTATGATCCACGTCACGTTTTCAGTGTTGGCGGCAGTTCCTCATGTTTGTCTAGAAGTCTTCTCATTAAGGCTCTATAAATAGAGAACTACAGCAGATATGTAAGATTTAATGCAGCCGAACCGTGTATTACAATGCCGTTATGTGATGACCTCCAAAGAGAAAAGCAAGCACACTCGGAATAAAGTTTTGTCGGTCTGTTTCCAGTATTTGTTTATGACGATGTGATGTGAGATGTGACATATGAGACTGGAATTGCACAGGGGAAAATAACGTATCTATGCCACCATTTTAGATGCGGATTTTGTTAAACTAATACGTTTGCGCTGTGGACCAACACTATACATTGACGGGGAAGGGGGTAGCAATAAAGATAACACCATTAAACAGTTACACAACATAACAGAAATAATATCGATAGCAGCGTCCCTAGCAACCACCTTGGTAACAATGAAAATGTTGCATAGACACAATTTCCTGAAGTAATCTTCGTAATAACTAGCAAACTAAAGATCACGTACATCCACTGCACACATAATCTGAAATAACAACTCATATTTCTCGCATCAAATGACATCAAAACGCATTTTAATGGCCAAACTAACTTTAAAATAGGCATTTTACACCGAAAATAAAACGAAGTTCGGCCATCTTTTTTTTTTCTGCAGGGAGAAATGTGAAGATCACGTGACATAGACGCCAGCCATAGAGAGCCGCAGTGACGCGTCCTTAAACCCGGAAGTAAACTTCTTCCGGTTCCTTCGTCTAAAACGCAATGCAATTTCTCCATAGGATTTGGGAAAATAGCTCGAAATAAGGTCTGTGGTTGACACATATTTAAGAGATGGATCACGTTTTGTTCAGCCGGATAATATCCACATGTCAACCCTACTTTTATAATTTTTGAATCATAAATCTAGTCGGCAGAAGCAAAATGCTAACGTTATGCTATAAACGAACTACAAGCCAGTACAGCAGCAGGGTCGCATGACTTCAACGTCACGCCAACTTAAGATCGTTTGAACTGACTTGCACTGAAACTGCACTTTGAAAACTTTAAATATATTAACATTTTAAACTGTATACCCCGGTTATCTAGGCCCGTTTTGTTTAATGTATACCACGTTTATCTAGGCCCTTTTTGTTTTATGTATACATGTCACACTGTGGGAAACGATATTTCGATATTTCTGGATGTATAACACATGTAGAATTTTTGACAATAAAGCTGAATTTGACTTTCGCGTGCTTGCATATTTTAACAAAGCTTTTCATTTTAGCCACACTGAATTTAACTAGAAGTCATGGCTGTGTCAATTACCAGTCTGATATCGTTTTACAAAGATGACAAGAAGAGTGTAGATAGAGGAGAGAACCACTACAAGTCAGGACACGTTACAGTGCAGCCTATATGAAGGTGTGCTTACCGGTGTTGTCAGGGCTAGCATGAGGGACAAGGTTTATAGTGTCGGTGAGTAGTGATAGCAAGAGTACCGTTACCCTTTTAAGACCGAGTTAATTTATTCACATTAATTCCCATCAACAAATCAATTTTATGTGTCACATGAAATCTTTATTAGGCAAGGCAAGTTTATTTATATAGCACTTTTCAACACAAGGCAATTCAAAGTGCTTTACAAAAAATGAAAGACATTAAGAAAATGGCATTTAAAATCAGTCATTAAAAAGAAAAGCTAATAAAATAAACATTAAAAAAAAAAATACATGGATAAAAGTTACAGTGCAGTCTAAGATATTAATAGTTCAATTAAGAGCAGCGACAAAAAGAAAAGTCTTCAGCCTGGATTTAAAAGTAGTAAGTTGCAGCGGACCTGCAGGTTTCTGGGAGTTTGTTCCAGATATTTGGAGCATAATAACTGTACGCTGCTTTACCATGTTTAGTTCTGACTCTGGGGACAGAAAGCTGACCAGTCTCTGAAGACCTGAGAGATCTGGATGGTTCATCATTTAGCAGGAGGTCAGAAATGCGTTTTGGTCCTAAACCATTCAGTGCTTTATAAACAGCGTATTTTGAAATCTATTCTTTGACACACAGGAAGCTAGTGTAAAGACTTCAGAACTGGAGCGATGTGATCCACTTTCTTAGTGTTAGTGAGGACTCGAGCAGCGGTGTTCTGAATCAGCTGCAGCTTTCTAATAGATTTTTTAGTGAGACCTGTGAAGACACCATTGCAGTAGTCCAGTCTACTGAAGATAAAAGCATGGACACGTTTTTCCAAATCCTGCTGTGACTTTAGTCTTTTAATCCTAGATATGTTCTTTAGGTGATAGTAAGTAAGCCCATTTAGTAACTGTTTTAATGTGACTGTTGAAACCAATAACTAATTTAACCCGCTGACAAGAGAGCCTACCTCCGGAGATCGTGACTGGCTGAGGGACAGACTCGGGGGCAGGTTCTCAGGAATTTCTTGGCTTCTCTCCCCCGAGCCAGAAGAGGAACACTACAGCTTGGAAACACTTACTGTTCCTTAAATTATAAAATCTGTTGGGCATCAGGGACCTGAGGCAATTGTGGCAAGCATGGCATTGTCTGAAGAGCAACAGAGAGCAATTCAGGTGGCTACCACTGGTCAGCGAACCAGCCCAAACTGGCATTTGTTCAGGAAAGGAAGGTTGACTGCCAGCAACTTTGGAGCTGTCCTGAGGTCAAAGCGTGTGACTGCTTCCCTTATTGCCAGGGTGCTAAGGCAACAACAGGCCCTTGATGGTGTTTTGTCTGTACAGTGGGGGACTATGAATGAATGTGAGGGCGTCAGGGCATTCACCACTGCAACTCAGATGCAGGTCCATGAGTCAGATTTGTGGCTCTCCCAATCAGGAATGTTGGGGGCATCTCCAGATGGTCTGGTAGGGTTTTCCGCTGTGCTTGAGGTAAAGTGTCCCTACGGAGCAAGGGAAATGACAATTAGTGAAGCATTGCAAATCAAGGGCTTCTTTGTCAGTAAGGAAGGAGAAACATTCAGCCTGCGTGAGGAACATCCTTACTGGCACCAAGTGCAAGCTCAGCTTCACCTCACTGCAAGAAAGAAGAAGAAATAATAAAATTGTGAATTGTTTTTAATTTACATTTACTCGCCTTTGCAATGTTGTGGTTGTTAGAGTGTTAGGTTTTCTGTCAGCTCGTCTGTTGGGAAGATATAAAATATAGTTTCATGGAAGTCACACCGTCACATATACTGTAAGAGCATTAAGACATACAGTACATAGGCTAAAACAAAACATCTAAAGATATAACCTTGCACTTTGATAAGTCTCGTGAACATTTTCACTATTTTGACATTTTTATAGATGAAAATTGAACTAAAGAAATAAATGGTAGATTAATCCATATTGAAAATAGGTGTCAGCTGCTACACTAATTATAATAGTTATATTTCTTAATTAATTAAGATAAGATATTACTGTATTGATCCCAATTTGGGAAATGTTTGTGTTGCAGCAGCATAACAAGAAAAACAAAATATAAGTTATTATATATACAAAAGTATGTGAGGGATGGAATATTAAATTGAATATAAATGTAAAATGTACATGTGATTTTACGTCCAAGAGAAGCTATGGAGCAGAGAGTTCTCTGCCAGCCAGAGGTGATTTGTTATTAGTTCAATATGTCAAACTGATTTCCCTGACTACAATCTTTAGTTACATGGTGAAACGTTATGCTGCTTGTACTAATAAGACTTATCATATAAGCCACACAGGTTTTAATAGGATGTATTCATTATCTTTACTTGTGTTGCGGTCTTTTCAGCAGCGCCATCTCTATAACGGCGATACAGTCACTACCCATTATTTACATTTCCCCGTGACATGGACAAAAATGTAACGTCAGCTTACCTCATGGCACGAATCCAGACTCTCCTTTGGAAAACATTGTCCGGGAAACGATAGAACAAGCACGTTTCATGCGAAGACCTGTGGCTGCAACCCAGAGCAAAGCAACAAACCATTGCGTAGCTAACTAGTATCGCTAGCTTTAGCTAATGTTAGCCAACGAAACGAACTGCCGAGTAAAATTGGAAAACACTGGTAATTAATTATTCTATAATTTGTAAAACTACGGTGTTAAAAACGACAATTTCAAAAATACAGATTCTAATGGTCAGATATAGATATACAGATACTAAAGATAGGCAGGTACTTGCTTTTAAGCAGAACACAGGGGAAAACAAACTTAGCGGGAGTGTTTACGTGTTCGGCGTAATGACGTACAACGGCCTCGACAATTTCTGTAGTCCTATTCAGCCATTCGGTAACAACCATCGTTTTTCAGACACGTAAACTCTTCAAAAATCCCCAGTGGGGTCACTGCTGATGTATTTAATGTCGTAGAACAAAACGTCAATTCCCATTTAAATTTGTGTCAACCACAGACCTTATTTCGAGCTATTTTCCAAAACCCTATGGAAAAAATGCATTGCTTTTTGAGGAAGGAACCGGAAGTGCTAAAAATGCTAACTTACTTCCGGGTTTTACGACGCGTCACTGCGGCTCTCTATTGGAATGAATGGTGAAAAAAAACGTAGGGATCCTACAATTTCAGAGGCGTTTTTGTAGAAATACTACTTCCTACGTTGTGGACCAACGTAGTTATTACACATTTTTTTGTGAGACTGGGTTGGAATGACAGACTGCTTTCAGATTTTTCCGTCATTGTTAAAAAAATATTCAGTTGACGCGACCTCTGAGCTGCACCATTCTCTACTCTAAGACCTTCCACAGTATAAAAGCAATCTCTATAAATCATTGTGCACTACCATGAAGCAGGAAATGTGTATTTTGTTTTCTATCCTGTTAACATTTAGGGGAGAGATCATTTTCAAAAGATTTAGCTTAAAGTAAACAGGTAAATTGTTGAACAATCCAGTCGTAGATGTCATCTCAACTCCAAATCAATTTTTGCGTCTCAGGTTGCTAAAGCCTCTGTAAACTAAGAATTTGCAAAATACTGTGAAAGGAAAAGGAAGTCTTAGCTCTGCTATCTGCTTGCTATACCGAAACCCCAAACATCTCCCGCAAGGCATAGCCATTGTCAGATTGATAGTTTACAAAAGTTAGAAAGCAACTTTGAAAGTATTAATGCCTGACAATGTCCATTTAGCAACACTACAGATGCACTTCTTTCACCCATTAGTTTATATTTTCTATACACCTTTTACAAATGATATTCAGACACCAAGGACTCAGAACAGGACTTTTTCTCAATCTAAAAGGCCAAGGTAGCGCAGAAAGAGCTAAGACCTTAGGTTTGCAAAGCCTTTCTATGTGCTGCTGTACTCCTTTCAATGGCTTTTCACTCACTAATATAGGTGTTCACAATGATGTGGCTCCACTTATAATAGGCAGACCTTACTCAATAGAGGATTAATTGGATCGAGACGGCATTGGCAATCTGTGTGTGCCTAACTGTGTGCCTACGAGTGCTCTCTGCAGAAGGGAAAATGTCAGGGTAAAACTGGAAAAAATAGTGTTTTCCAAGAGATAAAAGAAAAAAAGTGCCTTTAATAAAATACCCCCCCTCTCTCACCTATCCTCGTTCACTTTATAAGATTAATTGTTGGGAATGTAAAATGTCAAGGAAAGAATTTGCAAAATACTGTGAAAGGGAGAGCAGTAATTGTCAAAATGGACAATTGAGGAATGATATACTGTATGTAGGCCTACATATGAAAAAACCTTTGTTTTTATATTTGTGATAAGGTGATAGGTAGGTTTACTGTACATCTATTGTGATTTTTGCAACAACAAAAAAAAACTTTGGGTACTTGGGTTGTGAATTGCAGAGGCGCGGGAAGGTATTTTGTGTGGGGATGCTGAGGTGCTGGACTCCAGTGAACACTATTACGGGCACTATAGAGCACGCACAAAAGTGCGAGCACCAGGGGCGCTACAATGGAATGTTCTACTGCAACACTCCCCACACGCAAACACACAGTACACCCGCGACTGTTACAATGAAGGCTCGATAATCAGCTCACGGCATATAGGCAGGGGTAACGTGCTATTTTGTGGGGAGTGGACCTCACCTCCTCCAGGGGGGTCCGAGGGGATGCTCCCCCGGGAAGATTTTTTTTAAATATTGAAGTTAAAAGCATCAATCTGGTGCACTTTGAGAGAAACATTAAGAGATCTGATACATCTCTCAACATCCATATGAAACACAACTGTAATCAGATGTTCTTTTTCTTTATGGATATTTTACAAATCACTCCCCTTTCAAACTGTATTCTTGTTTTACTGCCATATAGTATTTCATAACTGTTTTATCCTTTATTCTCTTGTTTTTTTCATAACGATAATGATCTCTCTCTCTCTCTCACACACACTAAATGCGCTATTTCCACGCCGAGCTTGAATGACACAAGCAAGCACACTTTTATTTCCATGCAACTCTCTGATTGGTCTGGTGTCTTGCCTCTGTTGCATTCACTGAAGACGGGAAATTACAGTCCTGCCATCCTCTCTAGTGTCATGATGAGGTTCACGTAAAGCGCGGTTAATGTATTATATTATTGAGGTAGAATTGTCCGGGGCTACAGAAAAAACATTCCGGGCAGGCCAAAATCTTATTTTACCAACAATGTGGAATTTATTGGCTACATAGATATTACACAGATTATGCACAGCGGGAGCAGCAATAACCGTCAAATAATAAATCAGACAGGGGAGCTCCGCACCGCCTGCCTGCCGCTAGGGGGCGCTGTAGCGCCCTCAGCATGGTGAATAGAGTTTATAAAGACAATGTGATATTGCAACTCATAGGACCTACTGACACATAAACTAGAGACTTAAGGCCTGCCCAGTGTGCGGGATTTCTGTCCTGAATGGTTAATAACAGCTAACCTCTGTCTCAAAAATCACCAGTATACAACAGTTTGATGCTACCCCAAATGTGCATTCCTGTACACTAGGGGCAGACATTTGGATTCAGGACAAATAAATGATGCACCTGGGGACAGATTTATAAGCAGCAAGTAGGATTTAAAAAAGCCTGTTCATATGGCATATTTATGGGACTAACTTACTTCAGACTCGAGTATGATCTGTAGAGCAAGCTGTGACGTAATGGTGTGAAGGTGAGAGAATCTGATCTGCATTACATTACATGTCATTTTACATTCATGTTTTATTTAGAGTTATTACAATTGCCATCACATCATGATCAATCAATATTTCTAGGTATATTGTTTTTTGCATGAAAAACACCTATTTATAGCGATGTACATGATAATATACAAGATGAAAACTCCAGCATTAAGATCACACGCAAACAAATCCACCGAGCCAGCCTCCACCCTGCCCTGCCACATGACGGGGGTACTGAATGTGGGCATTAGAGGTGTGAATTTGTTCAACATTGTGCAAATCCCAGGAGAACATGATGTGATGGCAATTGGAGTAACTCTAAATAAAACACGAATCTGCTTAGACAACAGAGCACTTGTTTGATAAACTATTAACATCAAAACGACTGCACACGCACAACACAGAATTCATCTCCTTGTTCGAGATTTAAAAGTGCAAAAACAAATACCAACAACAGCTCAACAGCAACAACACAAACTACGACAACAACCCACACATTGCGCATTGTTGCGGTTATAAAGTGTTGAAGCGGTCAAATCTGAACCTGTTTCAACCTGTCAGAATCGAGACGAGGCAGTGCATTGAATCGCGTGATTGGATCGCGAACCAGTGAGTTGATTCATTCAGGAAATGAATCAGATGCTGGTTCGGACGTCACATGTCACGTGATTTGAGGCAAGCTTCGAAGCACTGCTTGCTTCTATGGAATAGGAAGTCCAAGGTTGAAGTTCCGTTCGAAGCTTCAGTGTCAAACTGCCATCACTAGTTATATGCTTTCACAGCAAACGATGTTGGTTTACCGGTATGTTTGATATGTAGAGAGAGAAGTTGTCAAAGGTGCTGCAGCCTTTACGTATCGAGGCGAAAAACGGAAGAGGAAGACAGCTGACGATCTTTAGTCATAATTCAATGGGGTATGTTATTCACTTCAGAAACAATTGTTGTTATATTCCATGGAATGCTCTTAACGTCCCAATAGCAATGAATGCTTTGACAATAAATACATTAAAAAGATTAATCTGTGGAAGCCGTAGCGCTGTAAAAAGCACGACCAGTCATCTGAGCCAGCCCGGCTAAAATAACTGGATGGCCAACCTGCCTGTCAGCCTTCCATCTGTGCACAAACTTATCTCGTTCCCTCATTGGTCATGGCTCTGTAAGGAAGTGGCAGATTTTTTCCTGTTGTGTATTTTCAAATTCTAGCGCACTCGAGCTGGTTTCTCCATTCTTACCTACCCTACCTTTAATTCTTTTTAGCTATATGTTTTATTTATTTCAAAGTGGGCCCATTTTAATTATATATTTTTCCTTCAAATGCGCAGAGGATTCCCCAAGTGCTGTGTTTAATTTATTTTAAAGTAGGCTTGTATATTATTTTGTAATTCTCCTTATAGGAGTTCTTTGTTTCTTATTAGAGGTCAGTTTTATTACATTACATTACATGTTACTTGTTAGACGCATATATCCAAAGCTACTTGCATACTCAATACTGTGGGCAATCCCCACAGGAGCAATTTGGGGTGAAGTGTCTTGCCCAGGGACACAACGACATGCTGACTGCAGTGGGGTTTGAACCTGTGCTCCCCTGATCCCAACACCAGCACACCAACGCACTAACCCACTACGCCACACGCCTTTATATAATGTAATAAATAATAAATGAAAAACAACTGTAGTTTTTGTCTATGATATAACAATAAATACAACTTTATAAGCTATCAAGCTATGAAATATGTTTTGCGGCTCCAGACACCAATGTTTTTGCGAAAAGGGAGCATAATGGCTCTTTTGGTCAAAAAGGTTAAAGACCCCTGCCTTAGATCAACAGAGTCTTCTAACCTCCATCCCCATCAGCACAGTTGCTATACCATCTACTCTTAACACCATCACGTTTGAATGTGATGTTAGAGTTGATACAGTGTATATTCAATTCTGGCACAGAATAGGAATGTTGTATAGCATCAAAGATAACACATGTGTGCATCTGCACCATGATTCTGACCCACTCGTAAATGTAATGCTATTTTTTCTACATCATGCTAAAAAAAAACAGATAAATTGCAACGTAAACATAACCTTGTTGGAGAAGAGCAGTACCATCCAGGAATATGACCTGAACTTTACTTTGTGGCCGGGAGCTGACTCCAGTACTTCTGCCAACACTACTTTCCTATTTAAAGTTTGATGAAGGAGGAAAGTTAATGAACCTGGAAACTCTCTATTTTCTATTCCATCTGCTCTTATGAATGAAAGTGAATGAAAGTGAGTCGAGAGATTTTGGCCATTACAAAATCTCTCAGGGAATAAAAAAAAAAGAGAAATCCCCTCCTGGGCAGGCCTCTGAATTGTTACACAAATTAATCCCCTTTCCCAATTCCATCATTTGCCCCAAGCTCCCTCTTCGGAATTATCCCTTTTCAATTATTTCTCCCTCCTTTTCTAATTTCTAGTCACCCTTGGAAATATCAATGTGATGGGAATGGAGTGTAGAGAAGAGGAGTGAATGTGTTATTAATTGCTCTGATGTGGATTAGATGTGAGCATCGTGGTAACCCCTCCACCCTCCAATCACATTTCAATTAATAACAGTCAGCCAGGCTTTGCCTCAAGATGTGCTTGCAAGATGATTGGCCTGTCAGTCAGAGCTGCTAGGGAGCATTTGCAATTTGTCACCAGTTTCCCTTGTTCCCCTGTATTTTTACAATGACTCATTCTTGTTACTATCTTGTAATCTTCTTCCATTTCTATCCCTCTCCCTTGCTCATGTCATATGCCTCTTCTTCACCCAGGTATTTTTCCATCCTTCCAATCATGCCACATTTCTTCCATTTATTCATTTTTCCCATGTTAGCTTTGTCAGTGTTGAAAAGGATGTGTGTGTGTGTGTGTGTGTGTGTGTGTGTGTGTGTGTGTGTGTGTGTGTGTGTGTGTGTGTGTGTGTGTGTGTGTGTGTGTGTGTGTGTGTGTGTGTGTGTGTGTGTGTGTGTGTGTGTGTGTGTGTGTGTGTGTACAGAGCTGCTATGAGGTTTTCTGCTGCCCAAGATGACATGCAACTTTTAAAACTGTCGTCCATCGCCACATTTGAAATGAGATGGGCGAAAACAGCCATTTTCCACTAAGAGCAGCATGAAAACATGCTACCCAGAAGTGTGTCTTGCACTGGAGTACACACACACACACACACACACACACACACACACACACACACACACACACACACACACACACACACACACACACACACACACACACACACACACACACACACCAGTCATGTCTCTCCTCTTTGAGCCATCTTATTTTGTCACCTGCTCCTGCATGTGTTACAGCCAATATGTTGCCTGTGAGGATTCATATTACCTCAGTTTTGTTCTTGACCGCCTGTTTTCACATTTGAACCTTGTATTCATCTACAACCACTTAGCCTTCATTATTTTTATTTTGTATACAACACTGTACTTAAAAACGTTGCTTTATTGATGAAAGACTAAAGAAACAGAATACTTTTTGTTTCGATCCAGCAGATATTTTGTGTGGGCTGATTACATTAAAAAAAATTACAAAGCCCATGTACATAGTCAAGTGATCACACTACAATGACTAACTCAGCAATTGTGATAACTGGGGAATTCTCCCAAGCAGTGCTGGGAATTTAGGATGGTAAAAGGCTCATCATCTGCATACAGTAAGACATCATACTATCGAATGATGCATTTCACGCTGTGTGTTCCACCTCTGTTCTTTTGTCAAAGTATAACCACTTGCCTCACCTCTAGGCCCCCACAACAAGATCATGTATCCCCCAAGACTCTCAGTTGAACAGAAATATATACAGTCTGTCAAACTCCCTGTAAAGCCCTATGAGATTAGCATTATCTCGGGATTACAAATATTTTTGCAATAATTCTGCAGGTCGACTCTGATCCTGATCCAGTGCAAATCTGCCTTGTCCGGAATTAAAAAAAGATTATGAAAATTCCAATGCAATTACCTTAGATATGTCTGCCAAACACAAAGTGAATGTGATATGGAAGTCCTGTGGGAATGTGATAATGTTTTTGCAATGTTTATTTTTTGTGCTGTCTTTCCCAGTTGAAATATAGGGCTATCCCTGACTAAAGAAAGTCTTAGTTGATTCATATTTAATTTTCAACTTAGGTTTACTTAATTGATGGTATTCTAAAACTGATTTCCCCCAAAAACAACACATTCTCACTCCCAACTCGGCCTATGTTGACGTTATATCAGGGTCCCTGTCGTCACTTTCCAACGCAAGGGGGCCCCTTTAGCGTCGAGTTTCAACTATCAGGGCGTCCCATTGACTTGCATAGAGCTCCCTGAACGTTAGACGAGTTGGGATCGCAGCGAAATGCTCTCCGCAGATCCATTCTCATAGCGTTTATCGACCTTTTTCCAACTCAATATCAAGCCACACTTATTGTGTTTCCTTTTTTTTTTTTATTGAATAATGTCGGACTTTTGTTGCCGTCAGTTTAGGAGGAGAGTAGGGGCTCAGAATACTGAAATACAGTACTACGGCTTCCACAGATGACATTTTTGTATGGATTTTTTGTCAAAGCACTTAAGATATTCATTGCTATCGGGATGTAAAGAGCATTCCATGGAATATAACAAAAAGTGCTACCTTTAATAGGAGGATGTGCAAAACAGACAAACTAATTAGGCTTTATTTAAACATTAAAGAATAATTTAGGTTAAGGTCTTCTTTTGAATAAGAAAAAAACTTAGGGGGTATCTACAGATCAATATTAAGCCTGACAAAGTACTTAACGTTTAATATATTGCATAATTTGTTTTGGGACTTGATAATCAACTTTCCTGCAATGTTAACTATGTTGAAGCACTTTTAACTGATATTATACATATTAATTATACTCTTATAAGATGTATGTAAAATAAGAAATGTGCAGAATATGACAATTTAATGGTGGAGGTACATACATATCGATAGATGTCATCTCCGACCTTGTCAGGTATTGAACATTCAATAAATAAAGAACACAGAATTATTAAATATAAAACATAATTTGTTTGATTATACTAAATGATTTACAAATAAACACCACTGCATATTTACAACTGTTACACATGCTGATGTAACGCAAATGTTTCCAACTTGGGATCAATAAAGTATGTCTTATCTTAAGATGATCGATGGCTACTCTCATATTTGCAAAATGTGCCTCTGAACCTTGACAAGTGCATGTTTCAGGCTTATCAATTAACAACAGGAGGGGTCACAGACATAAGACCAGCTATTAAATAAAGCTCTTCTAACCTTAGCTGTCATGTGGGTATATTAATGCTGCCCATTATGGGCACAAGCAATTTTCAGCAATTTATTAATTATATGTTTTACATTTTGAGTGTTTCCTATCCCCTAAACCTCCAGGGATGTACACAGTTTAATACTGGCAACTTCTTATTATGGGAAATACGAAAACGTCTTTTAAAACTACAACTCCCAGTAGAGACGTGCCATAGAGCATGTTGCAAAACACACAATAGCCAGCATGTATAGTTCTGGGGACGGGGTGGGGGAGGGGGGGACGGGGTGGACCCGTTCAAATCCAGTTTTGGACAGTCTGCCGTGGTTCCATCCCAATTCAAAGTGCTGTTTGACGTTCGGCGTAACCCTCGGCGCACACTCAAACATCCAATCACAGAGCTTGATCAAAGGGTTTGTCAAGCAGAGCGGAGAGAATACTTACTTTCGGGTGTAAAATTCTCTAAAGCAACTACTATGAGCTGCTCCGACCCTCGGTCCGGACGGACTCCAAAAGTCTGACATTATACAATCAAACAAATCAATAAACACAAGGATAATTGTGTCTTATTGTTGAGTAAATAACAGTGTGTGGTTTAGAAAAGAATACAAAATTAGAAGGAGAAAATGATGAAACAATACAGATTTCAGTTTTCTGAGCCCCTACTACTATATGGTTATATTTTTATATATTCATGTGTTACGGAGAGCCTCAACACCATATCCAGGAGATAATGTCAGTCATTTCAAATAAAATAAATTATCCAGTGTGAATGCACCACTGGAAATACAGATTACATCACATAAAAAGGTCGCTGGTAATAATATTCCCTTTCAAAGAGGGCCACCGTAACCTTAATTAAATTACTAAATTGCAAGTTAAACTCACACTAGTCATTACTCTAAAAAAGTAATCACATTTCTGTAAGGCGTTACAAAATAATGTGTTCCTGCCAAACACAGCTCACAATATGGCAACAGGCAGGATCACAACATTATTTGTCAGAACAAGGACCAGACGTGTCTTATGGAGGTGGATCAGATCATCTCCTGAATTGGACAGCTAGTGTTGAAAGATGCCTCCAGCTAAGCCCACAGGAAGATTGTGTCCATTTGTTTTCTTTCTACTTTTCAATTGTTCACTTTCCTTTTCCTTCAGTTTCTTCTTATACAGAATGCTTCCTCTCAAATGATCTATATATACAGTAGCAGACTGGACACAATCTCTAAAAGAGCTTAACGACAATGATTCTCTTTGCATGTATGAATGAGTGTTGTTCTGATAGAAAGGAATCTATAGCATTTGATATTGCGCCTGTTGTTATTAAACCCCTGCAGATGGTTAAGAAAGCCTCCCAGCATTTGAATAATTATTATATTTCCTCCAGTGGTGATTTGTTTTGAGTGTGCCTCATTTGGAGTTTGAGGGAACCTCCTGTGTAAAATCAGCAGCCTGAAGCTCTGATTCTTGACGTGCATGTCAGAGGCCATCGGCCCCACGGTGCAGCAAGCTCAAGTCAGATATGTTACAGAAATCAGCGCACGGTCAGTTAGAAAGGCCTGAGGTCAACATCATGTTTATTAAGACTTCCTTTTCAGACGCAGATTTTACTGGTAACTGGCTCTGGGTCTCTTAGAACTGAGTTATTTGACATGTCTGCAGAGGGTACAGAGTTACTCAGTTCTAATATATTTATCATCTTTTATCCAACTTAATTCAAACATGGATCATTGAGCTTCCTGTACCACTGGAATCATTTTCGTCTGAAGAAGGTTCACTATTCCAAACAATCAATACTTTGGTGTTGGAGTTTTGCTGTGTCGTTGAAATTGCGGCTGTGCAAATACAAGCTTGCAGGACTCAGCTTTTTACCATTTTAGTGCAAGTCCAGTCAGCGGCAGCTTCCATGGAGCCTGTGACCATTTGTGACATGTAGTTATCCCAAATGACACAGTGGGAAATGAATTTTTCACTGATCTATGGATAGAAATGACAAGGAGACAAATCAATTTTTTTGTTTTTGTTAGTAGGAAAAATTGTCACCTTTTTCAGTTATGACTGATGCTGTAAGCCTTCTTCACGGCTAAAGATGGTCACAATACTCTATTCATAGGTCTACCAAGCAGTTAAAACACCAGTTAAGTTGCTGCTAGCCTCTACTGTATATTTAAGAGTTTTAAAAAGGTACCACTTGTATTACTGTATACAATACTGTAAAGACTAAACTAGTAATCTCCATCATTAATTTGTCTTAATCTTCGCTGCACAAGATATCCCAGAGTTCACAGTATATTTATCTTCTGCAAGAGTGGTTCAGGAAATGAGCAAATTAATGTTGGCTTTTGGCGGCAAATAAATAATAAAACATGGGATAACTGTTTTGCAGGTAGATCTTTGCTGAGACTTACACACAGTTGCAATACTGTAAAGGCTTTGTTTTAACCCAAGTTGAAAATAATTGGCAAATGTTCCACTGAACTCAGGATGGTCAGAGACAACCCTCTAATGCCACTATGTTCTAAGAAGTGATTCAATCTTTACTGATGTGCATTTTGAAAGATGCTGCGCTTGATTTGCTACTGAACTCCCATGACCAGAACTCTTTATAATGAGCTTAATGTAAACATTCCAATAACGAATCATTTCAAAACACTACCTCTACTCTTTGAAAAAAAAATAGTGAAGCTTTTTTTCAACAGTTTAACACACAAGGCCAACCAAAAGGTTAAATTCTACATCTAAAGAAACCAGAATTGTCAAACTAAAATGCAACTGGATACAAGGATCAACTGACTAGTGTTATTAGAGTTATCAGTAATAAAAACAGTAAATGACTGATTTTTAAATATCGTTATGACTCATACCGTAGAACAAGAGAAAGTGGAGGAGGAAACAAGCTGAGACATTTTTTTCTTTTTTTTTAAATGGTTGAACATTCAGCCTCATCTTGAAAGGTGTGGAAATGTACTGATTGACAAGCCAGATGTCCCCTCCAGCTCCTCCTTGGAACAGCAAGCACACAGCTGAGCTTAAGGAAGCAAGAATGTGAGGAGAAATGAGAAAAGCCTGAGCCTATCTTCTTTTGGCCGAGTGGCTCTGCCCCTCTCTGCTCTCCCTCTCTCTAACTCTGCTCGCTTTCCTTTCTTTATTAAAAAGAAACACATGTAGTGTCGGAGCGTCCAAGTATGAAATTCAATTCTCATCCCCCAAACGGCGTTTTTATTAAAGCCGTTACTATCACGGCAAGCAGACGGGCCTGCCAGCTCGGCTGCGTGGATTCAGACTGTACGAGGAGGAAGGAGGGCGGGAGAAAGAGCGCTAACGTAAGAAGGAGAGGTGAAGAAGGGAGCGAAGGATGGTACAGTCAGCAGCAGGGCTACAGAGGACCTTCATTTGCCCAAAAGGCAGCTCAGCCTCTTATGCAATTTAACCAGGACGTGCTTGACTTGAGCTTGGGTTAGCAGCCAGGCACGGCCCGGTGCACAGAATCAATTGCACATTGGACATGCAGAGAATTAAACTGCGGTCTTGTTCACACTGTTATTTTGCATTGCAACAATATTGCACTGAATTATGACTTAACAGCTCTAAAGCCATCATGTGTGCGCTCACTTTTTCTGACATTGAGTGATGTGACAAATGTTATTCTTACGTTATGTTAGAATAACATCCCCCATATTTCGGGGATTGTGGAAAAGAATGTACTTGTACCGAAAAGTTCTTCAGGCTTCTATAGCAGATCCAAGGAGGAAACATTGAATCTACATCAAACTGTTACGTTGTGATGTGAATTCATTTTTGGATATGTCAAATGCTCCATAGCAGCAGTTAGGAGAGCCATAGCAGCTTGGTTATTGTTATCTTCAAATGGAAGTTTTTATATTATCCAATATTCATTTTTTTCTTACCAAAACTAATGGGATTCCTGTCAGCCTCAGTTTTAACCTATTTGGGGGTTAGTTCTAATTCGCAAACGTTAGCATGCTAAACTAAGAGTTTACAAGGTAGACATTGAACCTATAAATCCTAAACTAAATACATGGCCCGTTGTTAGAAATTGGCCAAGTGGACATGCATTTCGGTATCTGCTGTACTTTAATGCAGCATAACAATGCTGCTTGCATGACTACAACTCGGAAGGTGTTTTTTGGTTTGAAATGGTTATGTTAATATATTTGTGTTTACATTAGCCACCATGCCTAGCATGTTTAGGCTTAGAGTGCTAACAAAACAATGATCACAGAGCAGTTCTGCACCTGAACACACCCCGAGTAGACACTGACGGGGAGCAAAATGTCTTGCTCTTACAAAAGTTGCTTTCACTACGTATTTAGTAACCTGATATACCCTGATGTAAAAACGTTTATAGCAGGCAAACCACATCTGGATATTGTTTTGGGAAAACTGACAGTTTTCTGTTCAAATCCAGTAAACCTAATATGCCTCGATGTATTTTTTAGATCTGTCACCCAAACTATTGAAGACAGCCTGTAACATGTTGAAAACACTGACTGAAGGACTACATCAGAATACTTATACCCAGAGTTCATAGTGAGAAAACACACCTTTAAAGAGCACAGTTAGGATATCTTACACTATGTAGAACATTGTGTGGCACATCAATGTTTTAGAATTTTCACTTAAAATGTAGAATACTTTTTCTTAAATTATACCATTTTAGTCAATAAGTATATTATCCCAGGTATGTTGTGTAATTTCATCTCCACGTTACGACTTGAATAGTATTACGAGGCCTGACATTCTCCCCCCCCCTCCAATCATGAAAATAAATAAATATCAGAATTGTCAAACACTGAGCCACAGTAAGGTCTTTCTGCTATGAATTCCCCCTTTCTCCTTCCCGACAGTAAATACACAGTTGGGGTCAGTTGACCCTGTCCATGCCTCAGAGGAAATAACGCATTGTAGCTAAACTATTCTGACAGGTCTGCCCTTTTTACACATGAGGGAGACGAAGAAGGGAAGAGAACAGATAGCTGGGTTGGTGGTTGAGGAGGGGGGGTCATAGGGGAACAATGCAAACAAGGGAGGAGGGAGATGAGGAACTGGAGACACAACGATATAGGGGTCACGGTGGGACTCAGGGAAACAAGTGGGGACATGACTGCAGTGTGGCTGGTTGGCTTGATACATTGTTGAAAGCTGTGTCATTGGCGGGCTGAATTCAAGGCTTAAAGGCTGACTGGCTATATTTCTGAAAAACAGGCTTGCTTTTTGATTTGGCGGCTAACTAGCTGACAGAGTTGACAGGCACAAAAGTTGGATGGCTGCCTCTGAGGATGGCTAGTTGGTTGTCTATGCATTTATTATTTATCCTGTGTATCTGATTTGGGTCATGCTCAGTTCTCCAGCTGCAAACAAGCGAGGCCCTCCAGCTACAGCCAGCAACAAAACAGCACAGTCTGCAGCATCAGCAGAATCCTAATGAACCGTAGTTTAGGGCTGCACGATTTTGGGAAAAAAATCTAATTGCGATTTTTCTGAAAAACATTGCGATTCGATTACGAGTTAAATAACTAAAGTTACATGAAACTTCCGTTGGGTTGCTTTAAAGTCAAGCTTCAGTTTAAGATTCACCCTGTAATAGATGTAAAACATTAATAACCTGACTCAGATGGTTTGTTTCACCAAACCATCTAGGAAAGCTCCATTGGAAGCCATTTGGAAAGGGCAGGCACTTTCAAAGATATTTGGCAGGTCACCTTCTATCATGGGCCACTTCTGATTGGTTAACAATGGCTGGTACATGTGGAGCACAGCACTTCTGATTGGTGTGGATGACTGACACACTAGAAGAAAAAAAAATGGTTAAAAAAAAAAAAGAAATGTAAAAATAAATCGCAGGGTTTGATAATCGCTTCATTTGAAATCGTGATTTCGATTTTAAATTGGTTAATCGTTCAGCCCTACCGTAGTTAACTCCTACATTATGTTTAGGGCTCAGTTAGACTGTTTGCTTTTCTGGAATTACAGAACAGCTACTGGGTCACATTTCATTGGTGGAGGGTGGGTCAATGTGAACCAACAACATTTTGCAGTGGATTGTTTGTTAATATTGCGAGATTGCAAGCATTTGTGCTTCATTCATGTGGTGTCCAAATAAACTGAACCAACCCTTTTGGCAGAGGTCTATGCTTTCTTATTGGCATTCTGTACTGTTCCTGTCTTTGTTTGACCCCAGGATATTAGCTTTATAGTCAGCCAGACTGTACAGTCATGTTAATCTTTGATGAGTTATTTGGAATCAAAGACGTATTTTAATTTTAGGAAATACATTGAGCCTATGCTACGATAGCACCTCGAATGCTCACTAACTAATACTTTATACGTTACCTTGTTAATCCGTAAAAAAAACTGTGGAACTATTAACTTTGTCAAATCTCTGCTGGTTACCTCGCGACTAATTCCAGCCATTACATTCTAGTCAACAATAACACTTTTCCCTTAAAAAAATTGACATTGGTGCTGTATGGTGGATGGTGGCCTTCTGGACAGAGAAAGGCTAGCTGTCCTAGGCTCAGCTCACTGCCAACAGTCACTTCATATTCACTGTACAGAAAGCATATTTGTCAAAACATGGAACGTGTTCTTCAAAAGACACATCTCAGACCGTTTCCCGAAAAATACACGGTCTGAAAAAATAAATAGTTTAAAAAGAATGTGTAAAATAACTTAAACACCAAGATTTAGATGCCTTTCCTTGGCCCATGATACAGCTTGCCACCATGTGTCATGAAAATGGGACAGTCAACACAACAAAAAATTAGGCATGATGAAGCAGATTTCATAGAAAAATTCCTTTTCGCAGTTAAAACCACTTTGATTGAAACTTGTCTGTCCAAATCAACTTTGCAGAGATATGTCATTCTTATATAACAGTCCTGACCAAAGGAAGCAGACTGCCCTTGTCTTCGTCTTTTTCTCTGCTTCACTGTTTCTCTCTCTTGGTCTCCTTCTTTTAGGGATCAGAATTAAAAACATCACAGCTATAATACCTAAAAAAAAGTAAGGGCTGCTTGCCAAAAAAGTTTCTTTTGCATTATTTTTCTACATTAATCTCGACCATCCTTTTTAATAACATTCATCTTCCTTTCTTTTAATCTGTCAGGCCTTCTTTCACACCTTGAACTCATTACCTACGCATCTGTCTTCTTTCCATCTTAATACCTCTAATTCAAAGTGAAATCCCAATATACAAAAAGCAAACAGCTTCAGCTTTTTTTTACTCAGCATCATTCAACCTGGTTGTAAATATCTAATGTAAGGAATACATTTACTTCTGCCTCTCTGTATCTTCTCCAAGTGACCTGACTATCCATTCTCAGGATCTCATACCCTCCCCCTGCATTAATTCCAGATGAAGTGAGGAGTAGCGTCGGGGATTTCCCCCGTGGCGAGATGGAGATGCTGTGATTAATCCAGAAACAAGTAGGGCCGAAAGAGGCAGAACACAGGAGTGAAGGACACCAGGGAATAAGGAATGGTGAGGTTGGAGCAAATGTATAAGATGGGAGGAAATAACTTGAGGACAGAGAAGATGTAGGGTGAGGTGAGGACATCACTGAGACATAAGGTGAAGAGATGAACACAGGGGACTGGCAGAATGAAAAGGTGGAAAACAGGAAGGTAATAAAAGTGGGCAGATGACTCATACCACTCCTCCTATTGGGCACAATTAAGCAACAGAGGAAACCCTGGATACAGCTATATAAGGTTTGAGGTACTTGGCAACCCTGCAGATACCACCTTAACATTATCTCAAAAGCTGAAATAACTTGATTGTAAAATTCAGAGGAGAAAAAAAACTGTTTCTGCTGTCAAGCAAGTTAGTGCACTTACTCTTCTTGTGCTGCCTCTCTAGTTCATGACTTGTCATACTTTTGCTATCCAAGATAATGTTTTAGTATAATCCAAGCAGTGTGTAGTCCCATGCTTAAATTCCACCAAAGGAAAGTATTGTGTGATGCAAGAGGAACTCTGGACACCGGTGGTTTAGAGGGAAGACCGAAAAATACATTTCGCCATAATTGTTTCCAGGCAGCATTAGATCCTGAGGATTTTTACGGCCACTGGTTTCCTTGATATGGCTGTGTCGTGAGTAAGGCTCTGGACCTACCTGTCAGTGCGAGAGTGCTCTGTCTCCCTTTTCTCCAATCCAGCTCCAGGAAAATGCCAAGTTGAGTTTTCAGCCTGAGTGCATGGGATATGCACTGTGCAACCGTCAGTGTCAGCAGGGTACAGTACCTGGAGCAGCCCCAGTCAAAACGCTGACAGCCTGAGGAGATGGGAAGAGGAATCAACCAGCAGACCAGTCATTCAGGAAACATTAGGTGTATAGAAATTGCATTGAAAGATTTTGATAGGTCATTTTTTACATTTCTTTCTCATTATTATACAACCAAACTGGTCATTTTTGCTCTCATGGCATTGTTGAATCTGTAGCTGGATTTCAGTGAAGCGCAGAGGGTCCAGCTTTTGAGTGAATGATCAACATTAACCAGCTGTAATTTATGTTGTGAACATATAGGGAGAGCATTTTGGTAGCTAGCCTACCTCAATCCTGAAATACCCCCTAAAGATAGCCCAAAAAAACAAACAAAACAATTAATTAATTAATTAAAGGACACCTATCATGCTATATTTAAATTATATATTGTAGGGCCATACCTATATAAGGTATATTTATACGTTTCTGTTTTCAAAATACCAAACAGATCATGCATTTTAGCCATGCCTCATTTCACTCTATTTGCTCTTTCCAGCCCTGTTTTTGCAGGGGGCTGATTCTGTGAGCTGCAGCTGACCACGCCCCCTGCAGGATTTGGGTATGGAGGAAAATAGAGAGGGTTGTGTTTTCTGACACTTGGTGAGTTCCCTGGAACACCGGGGACACATAAAAAAGACCTACAAAAGTGCATTTTGCATGATAGTTCCCCTTTAAAAAAATCGAAAGATCTGATGATGCTCAAATCCTGCGCCTCACCCTTTAATGGACATTACTTTGTGATTGGGCTCAGCAGCTTTGTTGATGAGAGCATTTTCAGTTGGATTGTGGTTGCATTTTAATCTGTAACAACCAGGTAGTGTTGATTGAATTCACGTTTAAGACTTGGACTGTGCGTCAGGAATGAGAAGTTAAATTACAGTCGTAAAGCTTAAACATTTGTAAACATCCCGATTTGTGGATCTCAAAAATGCTATAAGCTACATTTGTAAACTTTACCAGTAATGATCAGTACCAATATAGTGAGCACAAACTCAGAATGGCCTTGTTATTGTTAGATGACTGCTTTGTAAGTAAAGCTCTATCAACAGGACTCAACACAATACATAACTAAATATTTACATTATGTGTTTCTTCTTTGATTACGTTGCAGTCCGGCTGTCATTGATTTGACATTTGACTTGCCTTAACTAAGGACTCAAGTTAACATAACCTGTGAGTTGACCTGCCAAAAAGAATGACTTTACACTAGCTTGAGACATGGAACCAAGGTGACATGTCTAGTGTAAGCACCTGCTTAAGAGCCAGTCTTATAAGAAAAAGAAAAGCAACAGAGCCATACAGAATAAACAATAGGCCTATACAAAAAAGCATTGCTTCGATATTCTGCACAGAGCTGTGTCAATATATAGAATGGTGCAATGTTCTGGTCCATTCTCCAAAGAAAGACAGTGGGATCAGCTCCTGACCCTTTTGGAGTCAAGTTCCTGTTTGTCTGTCTGACAGTGTGCCTTTCTTAGGATGTCTGCTGCCTAAAAGGACACCACTGATCTTTTTCCTCAGGTTTCCTATCTCAGTAGTGCTTGTAGAAAAAGCACACCTAAGCATTTTTTCCTCCTCTCCAGGAGCGTCCGACGACCGTTTTTGCAGATGCAGTGATTTTCTATCCTTCTGCCGTTAATCATCTTTGTCCTTCGTTCCAAATACACTTAATCATTTAATATTTGGCCTGGATTTTACACTTTTTAGCCTTCCAAACTTTATATCCTCATTTCCTCTACGTTTTCCTCTTAGAACTCAGTCTCCTTCTCCCAAAACAATAATAACAAGCGTAGTGTTGCAGCTCGCTGACCAGCTCATAATCCAGAAGGAACTGAATCCCACGGCTCAACACCAACAGATAATCCTGTCTGCAAAGCTCGCCTTCCCCTTCTGGAACAATGCTCCATTTACACCAGAGTGACCCTGAAATTAATGCAGGAAAAGGTTGAGAGGAGGGAAAGCTGGAAGGCAAGACATGAAGACAGTCTGTAGCAAGTTCAGCACTGACAACGATTTCTACACGATTTTGGACGGAAATGCAAAAAGACAACTTAATGCTGGAAAAAGCTCAAATCCTGAGACTTTACATAGCTGCCATACCATTCTGCCATCCCCATCATCAACCATACTGCAATCGGAGTCAGACATTTCAAACTCAAACACACAGAAAGCACACCCTGCGTGACATTGGGACACTGGAAACCTTGCAGCTCTGCAACCTTCCTAAACCTCAGATGACTGCCAAGACAAATACAACAGCAGCTGCTAGCACCAAACAAGAGGATGCATTGTTAGACTGCTCTTCAAAGCTGGAACCACGTTCTGGATTTGGTCAGATCACAATGGGCCAAAACAGGGTACAGAAAATCAGAATTCCCGGACAGCATTAGTTTCAATAGTTCAGTTAGGACACCTAGTGTATACCGTTGCACACTTGTACTGGCCTGACACCAATTGTTTGGCGCAAGGTGGTCAATTGAGTCCGAGCAGTCTTACGGCAGGATAGTTTTGACATTCAAATAAAACCAAACATGTTTGACTTAAAAACTGCTAGATGGAAAACATGCTAAAAACATTGTTGCATATCGCAATAAATAAACAGAGATGTACTTGGTTCTGACTCTTTTGTGCTTTTACACAGCTAAAATTTAACACTTCTTGTTGAATATAAAAAACAGGTTCTCTTATACAAACAGCAAACAGGTGTGTGTGTGTGTGTGTGTCACGGAGGTGATCTCTGGGCCCATAGATCTCGGCCTCCGTTACGGGTTGTATAGCTTCATTGTTGTTGATTGTGTTCACCTGGTGCCCTGTGTTGTCTCCTCCCCCCCCCCACCTGTGTCTTATTGGCCTGTTTAGTGCGTGTGTATTTAGGCTCTGTTTTCCCTGTGGACAGGTAGTGTGGGTGAGATCCTTGTGGCTGGTGACTGTGGTCACATGAGACAGTAAGATTGAGGCTGTGTCATACCACAAGGAGTAATAAATGCCCACACCAGGTTATATTTGAACTCTCTGCCTCTGCCTCCTTGCTTGGTCGGGCCGCTCAACGGTCAGTCTCACAGTGTGTATGTGTGTGTTTTTTGTTGTTGTGTTTGTGGACTCTAACCTTCTGTCTCAGCCTGAAGATAACTTCATCTCTGTATAGTATGTGTATTCACTATCTGTCCTACATGGCTTGTTGGAGCTTGTTAGGATGCCCGAGCGGCCATGGAGGAAAAATAGGTGAGCAGGCAGGTTGGGGTTTTTCCATAGAAAACAAATTTATTTATTTTGCATCCACTGTGAGCACATGGCTGCCCTCCACCATCCACACAGTATACAACCCCTTCTCAACACCACTGACTGCTTTTTATAGGAGGCCTCAGATCTTCATTGGCTGGCACATACCATTATATTTATGTAAGCAAACAATTGACTACCACTATATACACATTTACCAAATATTTTCCCACCACTTTACCAATAATATACACCTGAATACAGCTATGACAATATACATTAAATAGATACAGCTATGTACAAAAATGTCGAACTCCCCCCTGGAGACTACCACTTGCCGTTTCCCTCCCGGAACTATATTTAGAGGTGTGCGGGCCCGGAGGAACTCTTTTGCCCGCGCCGCACGCCACTCACCCACAAAACAATGCAATTCAATCAATTGTCAATAAACATATCTATCCATTAATAAAGTGTGTTGTTTAAATCATGTGACAATACTGTGTCAATATACCCTATACAGTATAATGATTGTCCACATGTCCAAGTGAGCTCTAGTAGCGGCGTCTCGTCGTTACATTTACCCCCCTCCTCTCCTAAAGCGCACAGTACCTCACTTTTCATGTACCCGGGATAGACAGTCTGCCACCAAGTTGGCTTTCCCGGCCCCGATTCTGGACTGTAAAGTCATAGGGTTGCAGGGAAAGGTACCAACCTGTGAGACGTGTGTTGGAGTCCTTCATCCGGTTCATCCACTGCAGAGCGCGATGATCCGTTTCCAAGAGGAAGTGACGTCCCAGCAAATAGTACTTCAACGAATCAACGGCCCACTTCATGGCCAGGCACTCCTTCTCCATTGTTGAATACCTTGTCTCTCGGTCCAGAAGCTTGCGGCTTAGGAACAGCACTGGACGTTGCTCTCCCCCAGTCTCCTGCAGAAGCACCGCTCCAATGCCAACACCCGAAGCATCAGTCTGCAGTGTAAATGGCCTTGAAAAGTCTGGACTGTAGAGGACTGAATCACCTGTGATTGCACTCTTGAGATCTCTAAATGCTACATCACACACTTCACTCCATTTCACCTTGTTTGGGGCAGAGTTATTGGTGAGGTCAGTGAGCACTGCTGCCCTCTCTGAAAAGTTGGGAATGAACTTGGTGTACCAGCCAATCAACCCCATAAAGGAACGCACCTTCCTCTTGGTGGTGGGCACAGGATACAAGTGGATCGCATCCACTTTCCCCACTCTAGGTTTCACAACCCCCTGGCCAACCACATGCCCGAGGTACTCAACCTGATCCTGCGCAAACGCACATTTGCGTGGATTGATTGTTAGCCCCGCCTTTTTTATCAACTGGAGGACCTTGCGAAGGTGAGCCATGTGTTCCTTCCATGTCTGGCTGTAAATGACTATGTCATCCAAGTACGCAGCTGCAAACTCTGGCACCTCCCTCAGCAAGTGGTCCATGAGTCGTTGAAATGTAGCTGGCGGCCCCTGGAGACCAAACGGCATTACATTGAAATGAAACATTCCCGATGCTGTTTTAAATGCCGTCAGTTCCTTGGTCTCTTCTGCCAGAGCCAGCTGCCAATATCCTTTGCTTAGATCAAGTGTCGTGATGAATGTGGACCCACCAACCCTTTCCAACAACTCATCAATCCGGGGCATTGGGTAAGACTCAAATTTAGACACAGCCTTCAGGTATCTGAAGTCAATGCAGAATCTCAGTGAACCATCTTTCTTAGGGACCAGAACAACAGGACTGCACCACTCACTCGTCGAGGTCTCAATGATGCCCAGCTGCAACATCAGCTCAATTTCCTTTTTAAGCTCTGGCACCAAAAGTTCGGGAATCCTTTAAGATTTCGGGCGGGGAGTTGCGTCCTCCCTCAGGTGGACCTGGTGCTGTACCTGAGTTGTGAAACCAGACGTTTCTCGGAAAAGCTCTGGATCCATCATTACACTTATCTCCCTCTGCTGGTCAGGCTGTAGGTGAGACACATCAACGGGACCGGGCATTGAGACACTGGTGGGAAAAGAGGGCACAATATCCTCTCCTTGGTCCATGGCACGAATGAGGAGCTGCTGTTGAACAGGCTGATGGCTTGGCGGTGAAGGCTCCTGAAACTCCTTCAGCAAGTTGACATGAAACGACTGATGTTTCTTCCCTTTGTCATGCATATACAGTTCATAGGTTACCTTACCAAGGCGCTTAGTGATTTGATAAGGTCCCTGCCATTTTGCCAGCAGCTTACAGTCACTTGTTGGGAGCAACAGCAACACCTGCTGGCCTGGTAGAAAGGTTCTGTCCCTCGCTTTGTTGTCATACCAGGTCTTCTGGTTTGCTTGTGCTGATCTCATGTGTTCCTGTGCCAGTGCCGTCATCTGCTCCAGCCTCTCTCGCATCTTAACCACATAAGCCACCACATTGTCCTGATCTGCCTTTGGGTTCTCCCAATGCCCTCTCAGCAGGTCCAACGGCCCCCTCACCTGGTGGCCATAGAGCAGTTCAAAGGGCGAAAATCCTGTTGATGCCCGCGGCACCTCCCGGTACGCAAACAGCAAGTATGGCAGCCACTGGTCCCAATCAGAGCCTGTGTGTGACACAAACTTCCGCAGCATGTTCTTGAGTGTCTGATTGAATCTCTCTACTAACCCGTCCGTCTGGGGATGGTAAGGGGTGGTCTTAATTCCCTTCACTCCTAGCAGCTGATATACCTGCTGCAATAATTTAGACAGGAAGTTGGTGCCACAATCAGTCAAGATTTCTTTAGGGACGCCTACTCTGGAGAATAGCTGCAATAGACAATTAGCAACATGTTTGGCCTTAATTGATCTGAGGGGAAAGGCTTCTGGGTAACGGGTGGCATAATCACAAATTACCAGGATGAAACGATGGCCTGTGGAACTTCTCTCAAGGGGTCCCACAATGTCCATGCCTATCCTGTGGAACGGGGTTTCTATGATGGGCAATGGCTGTAGCTGGGCACAGGCTACTCCCCTGGGTGAAGACAGCTGACATACCTCACATGATGCACACAACCCCTTAACCTGGGTGTAAATACCTGGCCAAACAAATCTCCTGGCTATCCTGCTGAGGGACTTCTGGAATGCTAGGTGGCCTGCCCAGGGGATAGAGTGACCTAGCTCCATAACTTTCTGCCTCAGGCCCTGTGGCAATGCTAGGGCTTCCTCTTTTCCCTGACGTTGGTAAAGAATACCCCTCTTAATGACATAGCCGAACTCTGCTATACTGTCTGCCTTACCCCGTTTTTCACCCTCAACCTCTGAGACCTTGTCTAACCAGGGTTTTAGCGTTGGATCAGCCCTCTGCATTGCTGCTATATCTGGGGGAATGCGTAAATCTACGGGCTGTAAAGGCTGGCTGGACCCAGTTTCTTCCTGACCCTGTTCCCTGGCCGTAGCCAGAAACTTTTCCCTTCTTCTCTGTGCCCAGGACTTTGGCTGCTTAACTGGCCCGTCTTCAACTCAGCATTGTAAAAAGGTAACTCCTCAAGAGTATTTGTCTCTTTACGTGCCCTAGTCACCACCATGTTACATGCTTTTGCTGACATCTGGGGCTCTAACTGTTGCTGCTGATCCAATTCCTGGGCAGGAACCTTAACCCCCGCCTTGGGAATCCCTCTGTCAGTCTTAGCCTTATCTACCAAATCAAGCAGTGTGGGGACATCATGGCCAAGGATAACTGGGTATGGTAGTTTAGGCACTAAAGCTACTGGGAGGAAGTAAGTCTGACCCCCTACGGTAAGATAAACTTCAGCTGTGGGGTACAACTTTTCCTCACCGTGGACACAACTAATGTTACACTTTTTCTCACTCCACCTTTCTCTAGGCACTATGCTAGCCAAAACCACAGTCTGAAAGCTACCAGAGTCTAAGAGTGCCTTTTCCCACCGACCATTTACTAACACTGGGGCAGTGAGCGCATCAGCATTACCAGGAGCAGGGTGGGTGGGTCTGGGAACTACACACAACAGGGCTGGCTTGCTCTGTCTGGTTGCTGGGCAGGTATACTGAGTGTGACCTAAACCGTTACACTGATAGCAGTGTGTGTCTGCGCTGGGAAACGACTTCGAGCTAGGGCTAGGTCTAGTGAAAGATGACTGATTATTCCGAGGCCTAATCTCATTTTGACCACCCCATTCACCCCCATCGGGCTTACTGCGTGCAGCGAAGTATGCCTCACGGCCGAAGGTGTTTCTTCTAGTCCCGGTTCTGGCTGACAGAAAAACCTCTGTTAGTCTGGCAGCGTCCTCAGCAGACTGCGGGTCTCTCTCTCGGATCCAGACCTCTAGCTCCGGGTCCACAATTCTCAAGAACTGCTCCAGTATCATCAACTCAGATATCGTTTTAACCTCGGCTTGCCCTGGTTTGACCCATTTGTAAAAAATGTCTTTTAACCGTACATAGAGTTCACGTGGAGTTTCCCCCCGATATATTTCCAATGACCGAAACCTTCTTCTGTAGGTATCAGCTGTAATCTGATATTTAGCCAAAATAGCTTCCTTTACTTTTTCGTATTCTACTGAGTCTGCGATGTCCATGAAAACAAAGGCACTGCGTGCTTTACCTGTGAGCAGTGGCACAAGCTGAATAGCCCAATCTTCTTTCGGCCATAGGCAGACAGTGGCCATTCTATCAAATGTTGTCGTAAAGTGCTCAATATCAGTGAGTGAGTGGCATTAACTTGGGATCTCTACGGACGTGTGGTGCTCTTCTCCGCAAGGGCGGCTCATCCCGCGGGTCGGATCTGTCTGCTCAAAACCTGAGCTCCTCCCCGTCGTTGCCATCATCATCATCATCATCCTCCTCATCGTGGCGACGGTAATCAGTTCTGTTTTCCGATTCTTCTCTTAATTCTGACACCTGGGCTTGTATTTTTTTAAACTCAAGGTGCATGTTCCTCCATCTCTGCTCTTGGTGCACGGACTCTTTCTCCAATTGCCGATCTCTGGATGTATTGAAAGTGACCAGAGACTTCACCATCTTTGTCAATTCCTCCAGTTGCTCAGGAGTGTTGTCTGCCGTCGCCCCTTGCTGGACAGCCGGTGCACCGTCATCTGGCTCCATCTGTTGCGCTGCCGTCTTTGTTCCTCTGGGCTTCTTTGTCTGCTGGCCTTTAATTCTGACACCACCTGTTATGATGCCCGAGCGGCCATGGAGGAAAAATAGCAGAGCAGGCAGGTTGGGGTTTTTCAATAGAAAACAGATTTATTTATTTTACATCCACTGTGAGCACATGGCTGCCCTCCACCATCCACACAGTATACAACCCCTTCTCAACACCACTGACTGCTTTTTATAGGAGGCCTCAGATCTTCATTGGCTGGCACATACCATTATATTTATGTAAGCAAACAATTGACTACCACTATATACACATTTACCAAATATTTTCCCACCACTTTACCAATAATATACACCTGAATACAGCTATGATAATATACATTAAATAGATACAGCTATGTACAAAAATGTCAAACTCCCCCCTGGAGACTACCACTTGCCGTTTCCCTCCCGGAACTATATTTAGAGCTGTGCGGGCCCGGAGGAACTCTTTTGCCCAAACACCCTGGGAGAGGGAACAGACAGAGGTAAGTTTACTCATCACACAATCCATCACTACTTCTCACGTTTACTTCGTGCACAGTCCCTCGCTACCCGTACTGCTAGCAATGTATGAATATGCGCCTTTTAATCTGTATCCATTTCTTTACTCAGGCGAACGGCGAGCAGGAGCGGCCTGGCGTCCGCGCCGCACGCCACTCACCCACACAACAATGAAATTCAATCAATTGTCAATAAACATATCTATCCAATAATAAAGTGTGTTGTTTAAATCATGTGCCAATACTGTGTCAATATACCCTATACAGTATAATGATTATCCACATGTCCAAGTGAGCTCTAGCAGCGGCGTCTCGTCGTTACAGAGCTCCTGCCCCCCCCTCCCTATGAGCCCACTGTGCTCTGATTGGTCAGCTCGCCCACACTGTTCTGATTAGTCAACCACCGTTACAGCGGAACATCCGTGATTATGTGTTACAATGGCGTTTATTAGCAACCAGAAAATGACACCAGTAATGACAAACAGATGAGAATGCTGCGTGGGGTCTGGGTGCCGTGTTGGCAGGACATTGCGGGGCTCGCTGCTCCGCCCTTTAATAATAATAATAATAATAATAATGGCTTGGATTTATATAGCGCCTTTCATGAGACCTAAGGTCGCTTTACAGAGAAGAACAGGAGGAGAAACAAACATAACAAAAGGCAGTCAGACAAACAGTCAGATAGACAAAACAACAAATAGATTAGGGGCCAAAGGCCTTAGTAAACAGATGGGTCTTGAGGGCCCTTTTGGAGGCGTCAAGCGTGGGGATGTTGCGGATCTTCGCAGGGAGAGCGTTCCAGAGGGTCGGGGCTGCCACACTGAAGGCTCTGTCCCCGAAGGTTCGCAGGTTGGTGCGGGGAGTGGTAAGCAGGCCGGAGTCTGAAGACTGCAGGTTCCGGGGTGGGGCATGTGGGCGAAGGATGTACGATAAGTATTGGGGGGCATGGGAATGGAGGGACTTGTAAGTGAGGAGGAGGACTTTGTAAGTTATGCAGGACTTGACCGGAAGCCAGTGGAGGTGGATGACGGTGGGAGTGATGTGCTGTCACGGCTTTGTATGTGTGAGTACTCTAGCAGCACAGTTTTGAACAAACTGGAACTTTTCCAGGTTTTTTTTGGGGACCCCAAACAGGACACCATTGCAGTATTCCAAGCGGAAGGTGACGAAAGCATGGACTAGGGTTTCTGCAACCGACTCCGAGAGTGACGGTCAGAGTCTGGCAATGTTCCTTAGATGGAAAAAGGCCGATTTGGTAACAAACTTGATGTGGGAGTGGAAGGAAAGGGTGGAGTCAAGGATGACACCCAGGTTGCGGACCTCAGGAAATGGGGAGATGGAGCAGCCGTCAACCTCAAGGATGAAGTCTCCAACCTTCCGGAGCAGCACCTTGGGTGCCACAACCATGAGCTCTTTTTCCTGGTGTTGAGTTTGAGACAGTTGGACCACATCCAGGTTTTTATGTCGTGCAGGCAGTTGACGAGAGACTGGGGGGGGGGGGGGGAGCTGGGAGGATGGAGTAGTGCTGAGATATAATTGGGTATCATCAGCATTGCAGTGGAAATTGAGTCCATGATGGCGGATGATCTGGCCGAAGGGGGGGCATGTAAATGGTGAACAGGAGGGGGCCAAGCACAGAACCCTGGGGTACACCGTGATTGACTGTGGCCCGGGGGTGAATTTGAGCCATTAATGGTTACAAACTGTTCCCTGTTATGGAGGTAGGATGTGAACCAGGACATGGCTGTGCCAGTGACACCTAGGAGGTGAAAGTAATAAATGTTTATATGGCGTAATTTAGATTAAACATACTATAAACTTAAAACTGTTATTATTCTGAAAATACTTCATTTCCAGTTAGCATTAGCATGTGGCAAATGTTATTGCTGAATATTAAAGGAAAGTATAGTTTTATTTTGAAAAGCTATTGAAGGACAACCCCGTCGGTTACATGACGTCACTTCCGGCTTCACGTTAACAATGATTACAGCCGTTAAAATGCATTAATTAAAAAGTCATGAATGAGAATACGAGGAGAAAAGACGTGTGGAGTTATACAATAAACATCTAAATCCTCTTATTTACGCGATATCAGACACAGAAGAACGAGTGGAAGAAGACCCCCCATCGTCGAAGCAGCCAATGAGAGGAGGAGCCAGGAATCCGATATACAGACTTTGCACGGAGAATCGGCCTCTTCTTCCTCCTTCCCGACACAGCGCTGTGTTTCGTTTTGCTCTGTCTGTTTCGAAACCACGTTACTTCATCAAAGTACCCATTTGAACTTTTCCAGGACTACATTGTCTCTTTTTAACTTCTTCCTGGACTCGAGAACAACGAACAGATCTACAGATGTCAGATAGGCGGGTGAGTAGGATGGTGCGGGAGATGGCTCGAGGAGCGGACAGTGTGAGCTGGATTACTGGTGTCGTTTCCTGGTTGCTGCGTGGGGTCTGCGAGACAGCGAGACAGCGTGGAGCTCAGCCTGAGCACACACTCACAGCCTGAGCTCCGTGTGTGTGTGTGTGTGTGTGTGTGTGTGTGTGTGTGTGTGTGTGTGTGTGTGTGTGTGTGTGTGTGTGTGTGTGTGTGTGTGTGTGTGTGTGTGTGTGTGTGTGTGTGTGTGTGTGTGTGTGTGTGTGGAGCTCCGTGCAGCACCGCGGCTGAGAAAAGATAAGGCTGAGTGAGTGTGTGTGTGTGCGGAGCTCCGCAGCGTTCCGTCACTATGACCAGGAAGAGAAAAAAAAAAAATCTCCAATGAGGCGTTCTGGGGCAGCATAGCCACGTCTTTTCTGTGTTTTACTCGCTACAGGGTGTACTTTGAGGGTTTGTGACTTTGCAGACCGTTTACATGCATACAAATCTACATAATCCACAAAGGGACGGGTAATAACCGGAAAAGCATGACATGGGACCGTTAATGTCCAGATTCGTTGTGTACATTATATGCATTGCGTGCGTATAGTGCCCAAGAAACAATACATTGGTACAAAGTGACCATGGTTACCTTCTGCTAACAATCCCACAATGCAGTGCTCCACATTTCATATGTAGTTCATTACATTATATACAAAATATCTGGGAAATATCAGAAAGTGTTGTGTAAGTGTTTTAATATAAATAAATTAAGACACTGCTTTACAGCATTCCCACCAAATAATGGACATGGAGTTTCAATTGTAACATCGTCATTTTTCTCAGACCTGCACTAGAACATACATTAATCAAACGTTCCACTTGTATTCCTATAGGGCTGTAAATAGAGGGGCTTGAATATACATCATTATGTTTAATACAACCTCTTATTCCTAAAAATATGGTAAAATTGAACATTTTGTATGGTTGTTGACAGTATTTTTTCTAAGTTGTGAAACAGATATACATCAAACATTTCCTTTTTAAAAAAGAAAAACATAAACTGTAATATTTCAACACAGTGTAATCAGACGAAGCTGGCTTTATCCAATGTTCAGATGTCTGGTTCAGAAATGTATGCAAAAAGCTAATATTGCATAACATAATGCCTTAATTACACACACATAAATGTATTAGTTAAAATGTTGATGAACTTGTAGCGTCTCAACTTCAAATGTGAAATCACATACAAGCTAACTTTGTTCAGATCATTTTTAATTAGTTTACTAATTAGTTGTTTACTTTTTTATCTGCTGTGAGAAAATATATACATTTACAACACACAACAACTCTGTTTGTTGATTCACAGACTGTCAGCCAAACTAAAATCACTTTGGAGGTTTAATTAGGACTGCTGAATCTTTAGCAACCTGCTGAAATAAAAATTATGTAAATTTTCTCTTTTCCACACAGGCTCAATGTGTGCTTTTAGTCTTATTAAGTTTAAGACGCAGCTATGGAATTAAACTGTAGTCTTCGGAGATGCATAACATTAAGTATATTATCCATGATTTAAGACACTGTAGAGACTTTAAAGTATTTAGAAATATCCACTGACTCATTTATTGTATATATACTTCCTGCTATCCCAATAAAGTGCTCGCCTAAGCATTGAAATCGTTTTTTTATTTGCAAAAGAAAGTGCTGAGTCACACACGTTTTTATCTGAGCAAAATGTTTTTAGAAATATGTCCCTACCATTGAGGATGAATTCACCAAGGCCATCTATGAAGGAAAATCATTACGGTGTACGAGAACACGAGTGAAATATGTATTGGTCTGTAAATTATAGAGTGCAATGCAACAAGTAACAATAATAATGGCGAGACATTACAAATATTAGAAAAGATTAGAGTTCTTGCTTCAATAACATGTCTTCTTTCAGATTAGTGAAAAGAAAACATAAAAAAACAATTAGGTGTTTGCACACTGCAGAATTCTCCTAAATTCACTAGAAGTGGGCCTTAGATCCGGATATTCAAACATAACTGAAGCGGACAAAATCATAAACAATATAAAACAGAAAAATAACTCAAAAGTGCCGCTGAGGCACCCGTCAGCGAATCTTACGCATGGGTAAAATAAAGGTCAGAGGAAAAATTATTTTTGTGCAATTTATTATATTGATGGCACACTATATTAGCACAATATTTTCTTGTCTGTTCTTACCCGATGGTAAAAAACCATAGGCCTACCGGGTGCGCTCTCCACCACAACCTGTTTCCCTCATTTATAATCACCAGGTCTCCCCTCCCCCGGTGCCCAAAAACTGCGTTCTCAAAACAAAAGCATTAAATAACTTATTTGATCAACTTAAATGATACTAGAATAAAAGGATGACTTAAATGAATAAAGAACAAAAATAAAATAAATGGATAACTATTTAAATAATATAAGTCTGTATATGGCTCCATCAATAACAATTTAATAATAAAAAAAACTGTCTTCTCAGAAATACAGAGTAAAGGATCAACCCCCATTCAACTCCCTTTGATCCTCCACTGATGCTACTCATCCCTAACACACACACACACACACACACACACACACACACACACACACACACACACACACACACACACACACACACACACACACACACACACACACACACACACACACACACACACAGCTGTGGTTGAGTGAGTCACAGGGATAGTATGTGTGTCCCTACCTGTCAATCAAAGCTCCATTAGTAGCTACTTGGCTGGGCGGCTCGGGGTCCACTGCTGTAGATGTAAATGTGAGATGACAGCGCTGTGTTTCCTCCTCAATATACACATTTTCCATGCGTGTGTGTATTATTGTGTGCCCTGATAAACCAAAGACACAAAGCAACACACACACACCTGTGCATGTTGGATTCACATGAGGAGAAGACATCTGTGTGTGCATGGACATGTAATGGCACCCCGAGGGAAGCTGGATTCCTGCAGGATTTACATGTTATGTCAAATTGAAATCTATTTTGTGGACTCACAAGCATTTAAAGTGTTTGCGAGTGCGCGTGAGTCCTTTGCGCCCCCCTGGAGGCAGGTCGTCATGAATCATGTCAAAGCAGATCTGCTATTAAAAGGAGCCCTCTGCACTGAGTGGAAAGTCACACACACACACACACACACACACACACACACACACACACACACACACACACACACACACACACACACACACACACGCAGTGGCTGGTTGGTAGCCAGCAGTAGTGCATCACAGCGGTCATCACTTGGTGTTTCATATGCGGAGCGTGCGGACACAGATTAGCGGAATCTGGCATCTGCTCTCCTCTTTTCTCCTTCCACTTCGTTTTTTATTTTCAAATCCTCTCATCTCCTGCCTCTCCCTCGCATGTCTTCCTTCTTTTGCACCTCCTGCCCTATCTTCTAGGACATACCTCCTCCCTTTTTCACTTTCTACCCTTACTTATTTGAACTTCTTCCTTATATTCCCTATCTTCTGCATGTTCCTCTTGTATCGCTTCCTTCACATTTTTGCACCTATTTTGCTTTCTTACTCTTTGCTCTGAACCTTTTCCATTTTCTCCTGCATCTCATGTTTTTCTCCATCATCACCTTTCCTCTCTTCATTACCCGCTTGTCTTGGACTCATTATCAGCACCATCCTTTCTTCTGCACACCTGCCCATTCTCTGCACCTCTTTCTCCCTTTTTAGCACCCACCCTTCACCCTCTCATCCTTTTTTTGTACTTTCTTTCTTCTTCTTTCTACAGCTCCTACTGCTTTTATAGCACTTCCTTTTCACCTCTTTTCTGCACCCCATTTCTGTGCTTTCCTTTTCTTCTGCACCTTTCTTCTATCGCTTACCGCTTTTCCTTTCATCAACATCTCACTTCCTCTTCGCTTGCTTCTCCCCTTTTATAACCTCCTTTACTTTATTCTGCTCGTTCTCCCGAACGTCAATTTCTTTCCACCTTTCCTCCCTTCTTCTCAGTTCTGCCCCTCCTTGCCTTTAATCAACTGGACTTATTTAAACACTTTTTGTTTCCTGCATCTTCCTTTTTTCTGCACCTTCTTCTTCCTTCTGAACCACCTTTTCATACTTCTCCTCCTGTTCCCCTGCCTTGCTTTTATCTCCTCTTCACCCCCACTTGATTTCTCTCCTCAATTACTACCCAACACGTTGCTATATCTTCCCCTTTTTTGCCATCCCAATGCACCATTTCAGCTCCTGTTAGATCAATATGAATAACATTTGATTTGTAATAAGAGATGTGATCAGATACAAATACATGCATGCTGGAGAAAACAACCGTTCAAAATAGATGAATTCATAATTACAAGTCAAGGTTTAATTTCTAAGTAATTTCTTCATGGAATAAACCGTGTATGATTAGCCTGTGGCCTGCAGGTTGCCTCTCAGTTAGTGTGTGCATGTTTTGGAATGGATAATAACTTGAGCGTTAATCAGCTTTGGTTAAATCCTCACATTTGTCTTGGGGTAAAATTGTCCTAATTCCTTTTCTCTTTCAGGTGTTTTGTGAAAAACACTCATAGCTCAGGGAACATTATCCTGTAGGACACAATGTGTGTGTGTGTGTGTGTGTGTGTGTGTGTGTGTGTGTGTGTGTGTGTGTGTGTGTGTATATAAAGTGAAGGCAAGACTGCCATCTATTGTTCATTCGTGAGCTCACTATGTGTGCATGCAGCCACTGTGGAGTGCTCAGTCTCCTTTACTTGTCCCCACATTTATTTTTAATTGTTTCATTTGTTGATACTATGAAACGCCATGTGTTGTTTATGGATACAAAAGTGACTTATATTCTATCTGAAATGGCATTACTTTATAGCCTAATTCTAGATTCGGAATATTACAGCTTATAGTTGTATCACTTTCTCAAACTAAATGTCTTGTGGCTGTATTGCATTCTGCTATATTGCAGCTATAACTTAGACTCTCTGAAGGATTACTGAATGAGAAATACAAAAGTGTTGTTCCAATAGATTTGACTTAATTCTGAAAGATTCACACCTAAACTTACATGTGCTGTTGTTTCAAAATCCTTAAACATTTCCCGGTGATGGAAATGTTCTTTCTCAAAGGCAAACTGTTCTGTGACTTCTTTTTGCACTTTCAAATGATTTTTGACTCGAATTAAAGCAAGTAGTCGCCCTATAACTGTATGCTCATTTGAATTTTTTGCTTCCACTTTGACATTTTTCCATGCTTTGATGTTCAAAAAGCTCTTTGTTTTTCTCATACTGCCTGTGCTGCAGCACCTCTTTTCACCCTCTGTCTGAAACCAGCGCTCAGTCTGCTCTGATTGGTGAGCTGGCTGGCTCAGAAACCTATATAACACACTAAAGGGAAAAGCATAAAAGGGCCTCTTTAATATTGAGGTCCACCTTTTCCCACAGTTTACATCCTTACATGATACATTACATTACATACAACTTATGAGCTGTTTCATACAGCTTTTGAAAATGAAATGTCAATATTAGCCAGTGGACAAAGTTTTCTTTTTATTCACACTGGATATAATTGACATTTCGGCAACGGGCAAATCCAGCCAGCACAAACACACGAGGCAAAAACTTTGTACTGTTATTGCTGTTATTTCTTTAAAGCTCTGCAGTGCAGTTGTTTGCCTAAAGATCCGATATGTGCTGCAGGATCCCACCACAAAGTGCAATATGATGTTTGGCAGGTCTGAGCCTCTGAGTCTAAATCCAATATATTTCTTTACTTCCGACTCAATAAAGTTCTTGAGGAGAAAATTGCATTCCTCCAACGTGTGTTGAAGCTAAACAATTATCTGGTTAGTTTTGCTTCAATTCTGCTGGATTATGTGATGGGCTTAGTTGTGAGGAGTTGCAGCAGAATAATGGAAGAGCTCTCTTCAAGAATCTGTTTGCAGCTTTAAAATATAATTGTTGAGGCAATCATTCAGCTTTCTTATCATCACAGTTACTGTATAAACATGATGTCCAGATATTTTTTTTCACAATAAAGGTACATCTAAACATGATGCACCTTGAGGGAAAAAGTGGAACGGATTTATCTGTTGAAATTAACTAATAAAAAAAAATCTGTAAAAATATTATAAATGTCATCCTTCAAAACAAAAGACCAAACAGAGTAATTTGTTTTACTCATCATAAGTTGTGTCCTTTATCTCTTGCCTGTACTAAAGTAAAAATAAAAGTACAGTACAGAAAAAAATGTGTTTTAAAGTATTTATATTTTTAATGCAAAGTTTTATATTGTTTTCATTAGTTTACAAAAGAAAGACAAACTTGGAGGGTCATTAGTGGGATTTGTCTCCAGCTTGTAGATATTTTCTTATTTCTCCAATTGTGTTTAAGACCTCTGTTATCTACTGGCACGTTGTCATAGCAACCTCTAGTTAGTCTAGATAAATACTACAGGATTTTGATAAGACTTAGCCCCAATTAAGCCAGCCAACACACATTTAGAAGGCCACAGTGGAAATCGCACAGCCATAGTTCCCACAGGGCTTTTTATTCCACAAATCTCATCTTGCATATTTGTCTGAAATGGGACTTTAACAAAGTAAAGCCTCACATGATTAACTGTCAGACGATATCAAAGCGAAACGTGTGTGTGGCCTAGCATTACTATACTTGTGAGGACCTAAATCTGTTTACATAGTCACGTTTGGGGACCCGCCTCCCTTATGGGGACATAATGGAGGTCCCCATGAGGGGAATCATTATTTTTAGGGTGAAGAATAGGTTAGGGTCAGGGTAAGGGTTAGGGATGTGTTGGTTATGGTTAAGGTTAGGATAAGTCTCCAGGAAATGCATGTACAGTGGGGCAAAAAAGTATTTAGTCAGCCACCAATTGTGCAAGTTCTCCCACTTAAAAAGATGAGAGAGGCCTGTAATTTTCATCCTAGGTGTACCTCAACTATGAGAGACAAAATGAGAAAAAAAAAATCCAGAAAATCAAATTGTCTGATTTTTAAAGAATTTATTTGCAAATTATGGTGGAAAATAAGTATTTGGTCAATAACAAAAGTTAATCTCAATACTTTGTTATATACCCTTTGTTGGCAATGACAGAGGTCAAACGGTTTCTGTAAGTCTTCACAAGGTTTTCACACACTGTTGCTGGTATTTTGGCCCATTCCTCCATGCAGATCTCCTCTAGAGCAGTGATGTTTTGGCGCTGTCGCTGGGCAACACAGACTTTCAACTCCCTCCAAAGATTTTCTATGGGGTTGAGATCTGGAGACTGGCTAGGCCACTCCAGGACCTTGAAATGCTTCTTATGAAGCCACTCCTTCGTTGCCCGGGCGGTGTGTTTGGGATCATTGTCATGCTGAAAGACCCAGCCACGTTTCATCTTCAATGTCCTTGCTGATGGAAGGAGGTTGTCACTCAAAATCTCACGATACATGGCCCCATTCATTCTTTCCTTTACACGGATCAGTCGTCCTGTCCTGGTCCCTTTGCAGAAAAACAGCCCCAAAGCATGATGTTTCCACCCCCATGTTTCACAGTAGGTATGGTGTTCTTTGGATGCAACTCAGCATTCTTTCTCCTCCAAACACGTCTAGTTGAGTTTTTACCAAAAAGTAATATTTTGGTTTCATCTGACCATATGACATTCTCCCAATCCTCTCCTGGATCATCTAAATGCTCTCTAGCAAACTTCAGACGGGCCTGGACATGTACTGGCTTAAGCAGGGGGACACGTCTGGCACTGCAGGATTTGAGTCCCTGGCGGCGTAGTGTGTTACTGATGGTAGCCTTTGTTACTTTGGTCCCAGCTCTCTGCAGGTCATTGACTAGGTCCCCCTGTGTGGTTCTGGGATGTTTGCTCAACGTTCTTGTGATCATTTTGACCCCACGGGGTGAGATCTTGCTTGGAGCCCCGGATCGAGGGAGATTATCAGTGGTCCTGTATGTCTTTCATTTTCTAATAATTGCTCCCACAGTTGATTTTTTCACACCAAGCTGTTTACCTATTGCAGATTCAGTCTTCCCAGCCTGGTGCAGGTCTACAATTTTGTTTCTGGTGTCCTTTGACAGCTCTTTGGTCTTGGCCATAGTGGAGTTTGGAGTGTGACTGTTTGAGGTTCCGGACAGGTGTCTTTTATACTGATAACGAGTTCAAACAGGTGCCATTAATACAGTTAACAAGTGGAGGACAGAGGAGGCTCTTAAAGAATAAGTTACAGGTCTGTGAGAGCCGGAAATCTTGTTTGTTTGTAGATGACCAAATACTTATTTTCCACCATAATTTGCAAATAAATTCTTTAAAAATCAGACAATGTGATTTTCTCGATTTTCTTTTTCTTATTTTGTCTCTCATAGTTGAGCTATACCTAGGATGAAAATTACAGGCCTCTGTCATCTTTTTAAGTGGGAGAACTTGCACAATTGGTGGCTGACTAAATACTTTTTTTCCCCACTGTAAGTCAATGTAATGTCCCCTGAAGTGATGTATACATGGTATGTGTGTGTGTGTCACCTACAATAGACAACATATAAACCTCAAACACACACACTCACAATCTCCCATTCACTTATGCAATCACATGACAATCAATGTAAATAATAATGGATTTAATTTTTTTTTTCCCAATAATATTTAGGGCCCGAGCACGGATGTGCTAGGACCCGATGGCGTCCTAGCACGAAGTGCGAGGAAACCTATTGTTATTGGTGGAATTATTATTAGGGCCCGAGCACGGATGTGCTAGGAGCCGACGGCGTCCTATCACGAAGTGCGAGGAAACCTATTGTTATTGGTGGAATATTCTTTCCTGTTTTTGAGGCCTTTAAGATGCTAAAAAAGTTGTACAATTTTGCACGGACGCCAGGACCCGTAAAAATTGCAACATTCTGGAGTCAATGGGTTAAAATATTCCAACGTGCTCAATAGCGCCACCTATCAAAATCCCATTTCGGAATAAATTTACAAAGTCGCACCGTAACTCCGAATGACCTGAAATTTTGCACACATATCCGGGTAAACCTGCTCTACAAATAATCCTCTTGGAACCCTAAGCTCCGCCTCCATTTTTGTTCTTCTAAATTAGCATAATGTTCAAAACAGTTAAATATTCACTTAAATTTCAATTTTCAGTTTTTCAACACCAAACTTCATATCCAGCATTAGTGGAGGGTCAGACACATTACCGTAGAAAATGAGCAAGTTAGGAGGATAAATGTTTCCGCCGTCAATCAAAACGTACTCACAAAAAGGCGGGGCTTAGAAAGAAATGCTCATAACTCATCAACAATGTATTCAAACAACACAGATTTTGGTAGATATGTTCAGACTGTCTTGGGGAATAGGCATACCAAAGCATTTTCATTTTGGACTATAGGGGGCGCCAAAAACACCACCAATTTATAACTCAAGAGCGGATGGACTAATTATTTTTATATTTTTTTAGACATACTCTCAGAATGTGGGCGTGGCCTATACATTTTTTTTTATTGCGATAGCATAAAATGAGCTTCGGACGCAAAACTTGGGACACACGTCAGAGCCCACGACCTTTTCGAGAATGTAAAAAAAAAAAGTAATTTTTCAAAAAAAACTGGTCACTAGCGCCCCCTATTGTGTGGTAGTCACATATAGTTTCTCAGAACTTCACGGATTTTGGCACAGACATTCCTCATGGAATTGCGGACATATTTGTAAATAGATTCCATTAGCCCCGCCCCCCAGGAAGTCGGCCATTTTGAAAAATGTGCGTTTTTCATGCATTTTAAGCACATTCTTGCCAACTCCTCCTAGGGGAATGATCGGAAAAATTCCAATCCAGGACAAGTTCAGCCCCTATCCAATATGATACTTAATTGCGGAGCACATTTTTGAAAAATCCCTCGTGGAGGTCGTAAGCTAACAGCGAATACACCATTTTTGACGATTTACATGTCGCAAATTGCTCCAAACTGTTTGCATATAGTTTTTCCCATATTCACAAAACGCTGTATACACATTGCTATTATGATTGCACACATATTTCAAATTGCTTTACATTAGCCCCGCCCCCCAGAAAGCTGGCCATTTTGAAAATAGGCGTTTTTCATGCATTTTAAGCACATTTGTGCTAATTCGTCATAGGAAAATGATCGGAAAAATTCCAATCTAGGGCAACTTAAGCGGATATCCAATGTGATGCAACATTGCGAAGGAATAGTCGATCGCTTGAACATGGAGCTCGTAAGCTAATGGAGAATGTACAATTTGACCATTTATATGTCGTATTACTACCTTAAAGGGGACCTAAAAACAGGGCTGCAACGGATTTGATACATGTGGATTCTGATTTGCACCTCTATGATTTCACTCCACCTGTATGGTCAACTCTCCACCTATCAGGGGAATAAGAGGTTGCAGTGGCATGGCAACAGCATGGCAACAGCATAGTAACCAATGTTGAAACCAATAACAAATTTAACCCGCTGACAAGAGAGCCCACCTCCGAAGATCGTGACTGGCTGAGGGACAGACTCGGGGGCAGGTTTTCAGGAATTTCTTGGCTTCTTTCCCCCGAGCCAGAAGAGGAACACTACAGCTTGGAAACACTTACTGTTCCTGAAATTATAAAATATATTGGGCATCAGGGACCTGTGGCAAGCATGGCATTGTCTGAAGAGCAACAGAGGGCAATTCAGGCGGCTACCACTGGTCAGCGAACCAACCCAAACTGGGATTTGTTCAGGAAAGGAAGGTTGACTGCCAGCAACTTTGGAGCTGTCCTGAGATCAAAGCGTGTGACTGCTTCCTTTATTGCCAGGGTGCTAGGGCAACAACAGGCCCTTGATGATGTTTTGTCTGTACAGTGGGGGACTATGAATTAATGTGAGGGCGTCAGGGCATTCACCACTGCAACCCAGATGCAGGTCCATGAGTCAGATTTGTGGCTCTCCCTATCAGGAATGTTGGGGGCATCTCCAGATGGTCTGGTAGGGTCTTCCGCTGTGCTGGAGGTAAAGTGTCCCTACGGAGCCAGGGAAATGACAATTAGTGAAGCATTGCAAATCAAGGGCTTCTGTGTCAGTAAGGAAGAAGAAACATTCAGCCTGCGTGAGGAACATCCTTACTGGCACCAAGTGCAAGGTCAGCTTCACCTCACTGCAAGGAAGAAGAAATAAAAAAATTGTGAATTGTTTTTAATTTACATTTACTCGCCTTTGCAATGTTGTGGTTGTTAGAGTGTTAGGTTTCCTGTCAGCTCGTCTGTTGGGAAGATATAAAATATTAGTTTCATGGAAGTCACACCGTCACATATACTGTAAGAGCATTAAGACATACAGTACATAGGCTAAAACAAAACATCTAAAGATATAACCTTGCACTTTGATAAGTCTCGTGAACATTTTCACTATTTTGACATTTTTATAGATGAAAATTGAACTAAAGAAATAAATGGTAGATTAATCCATATTGAAAATAGGTGTCATCTGCTACACTAATTATAATAGTTATATTTCTTAATTAATTAAGATAAGATATTACTGTATTGATCCCAATTTGGGAAATGTTTGTGTTGCAGCAGCATAACAAGAAAAACAAAATATAAGTTATTATATATACAAAAGTATGTGAGGGATGGAATATTAAATTTAACATAAATGTAAAATGTAAATGTGATTTTACATCCAAGAGAAGCTATGGAGCAGAGAGTTCTCTGCCAGCCAGAGGTGATTTGTTATTAGTTCAATATGTCAAACTGATTTCCCTGACTACAATCTTTAGTTACATGGTGAAACGTTATGCTGCTTGTACTAATTAGACTTATCATATAAGCCACACAGGTTTTAATAGGATGTATTCATTATCTTTACTTATGTTGCGGTCTTTTCAGCAGCGCCATCTCTAAAACGTTGATACAGTCACTACCCATCATTTACATTTCACCGTGACATGGACAAAAATGTAACGTCAGCTTACCTCATGGCACGAATCCAGACTCTCCTTTGGAAAACATTGGCCGGGAAACGATAGAACAAGCACGTTTCATGCGAAGACCTGTGGCTGCAACCCGGAGCAAAGCAACAAACCATTGCGTAGCTAACTAGTAGCGCTAGCTTTAGCTAACGTTAGCTAACGAAACGAACGGCAGAGTAAAATTGGAAAACACTGGTAATTAATTATTCTATAATTTGTAAAACTACGGTGTTAAAAACGACAATTTCAAAAATACAGATTCTAATAGTCAGATATAGATATACAGATACTAAAGATAGGCAGGTACTTGCTTTCAAGCAGAACACAGGGGAAAACAAACTTAGCGGGTGTTTACGTGTTCGGCGTAATGACGTACAACGGCCACGACAATTTCTGTAGTCCTATTCAACCATCGTTTTTCAGACACGTAAACTCTTCAAAGATCCCCAGTGGGGTCACTTCTGATGTATTTAATGTCGTATAACAAAACGTGACTTATCTCTTAAATTTGTGTCAACCACAGACCTTATTTCGAGCTATTTTCCAAAACCCTATGGAAAAAATGCATTGCTTTTTGAGGAAGGAACCGGAAATGCTAAAAATGCTAACTTACTTCCGGGTTTTACGACGCGTCACTGCGGTTCTCTATTATAGGCTACAAGTTCTCTTACTTATACTGCACCTATTTTAACCATTGTTGTATGCTTTTCTATTTATTTATCACACATGTGTTTGCCCCTTATTTAATTTGTTAGCCTATTTATTTTTACAGTTTTACCTCATTTGCACCGTCCCTTTGCTGTTATAACACTAGTGTTTACCGGCTGTGGGAAAAATGTATGATATATTCGGATATATCTCATCCTGATATATGTACATATTGTTTTTGGAAAAACTGAATTGACTCTAAAAGGCAAGCAGTTTTTCCTCATGGTGGTTTCTTAAGTGCCTGTCTGCCAATCAGAGGACTATAGGGGGAGGCAGAGCAGACACTGTGTCATACATCATTAAATGGAGCTTGGTTGGAAAGCTGTGGGTAAAGCAATATAAAAAATACAGTCTTGTTATAATTGGGTAAATAATGACATGTCCAGGGGGCAGTTTGAGGGAAACTGGATGCTAGCGAATAAGTAGATGTTTTGGCTCCTGGTTCCTTGTTAATAATAGATGTTGAGGGTGCAGGTAAGCAGACTATTTGACTATCTTCTTGTTACATTTGACCCAGCTTTCAATATTTATTATGGAATTGTAAATAAGTAAGTTTGTTCTACCAATGCAAATATTATATACTATGATTTCCAAGGCTAGTTAGTCTGAATGTGAATTCAAAAACACAGACAAATGTCATTACATTGGACCAAATGCAGAAACATTCTCTTTAACCATTATCAGTGAAGTAAGTAAGCCATTTAGAAACAGAACACAGACACAATAATTATCTTTTTATTTTGATATCAATAGCACGCCTTACGCCACTCAATGGAAAATATAATAACTTTAGTGTCTCTAAAACATAATAACTAAAAGTCAAATAAAAAGTTAACAATACGTTTTTATCTTTCTCAAATGTTAAATGCATGTTTCCTTGTCACCTTCCACACAAAAAAAACGTAAAAAAAAACAAGATACAAATAAAATAAAGGGGTCCCCTATTATGCATGTTTGGTTCTCTGCTACGCCCTGCAATTATTACCTGACTGCATTCAGCTTTATTGAACTCTCCATGTTGTTAATAGAAACTTCACCACAGACTGAAAACAGTTGACAAAGTTGAAGTCTGCTCAGAGCAGAAATATTGAACGGTTACTGTTCTTATCTAAACATATCGAGTGAATCTCACATCATACCATAAGGAAAGTAAGCAGATTAGATGCCACAGACGACACAACAGTCATCGGCCTGATCAACGACGGTGACGAGACAGCGTACAGAGACGAGGTCAAAAACCTGACATCTTGGTGCCAGAATAACAACCTCCATCTCAACCTCAGCAAAACAAAGGAGTTGATTGTGGATTACAGGAAGCAGAGAGAGAGGGACACGCCCCCATCGCCATCAATGGGACTACGGTGGAGAGAGTCAGCAGCTTCAGGTTCCTCGCTGTCCACATCACTGAGGACCTGACATGGACTCTTCACACCACCACCATCACCAAAACAGCTCAACAGCGGCTCTTCTTCCTCCTCCGCAGGCTGAGGAGGTTCAACATGGACTCCAGGATACTCTGCAACTTCTACAGGTGCGCCATAGAGAGTATCCTGACTGGCTGCATCACGGCCTGGTCAGGGTTCCTGCAGGTTTCGTCAACTCAAATTTAAGACTTTTTAAGACCTTTTTGAATAGAATTTAAGACCTATTTCACGGCAAGAAAGTATGAAGGAAAATTGCTATGAAAGAAGAAATACGTCCCATAATTAATTACAAAGTAAATGTATTCATGTTCAACATAAGAACAATGACTGAACATAACAGCATAACAGTACAAAACTGTGTTAGCCAAAAAGTGTGTGTGTGTGTCTCTGTGTGCTTGTGTGTGTGTTCGGGCTGTGCAATTAATCGTATTTTAATCGCAATTAAGATTTTGGCCTGCCACAATTACAAAAACAACATAATCGAAAAAAACTATTATTTAGCTTTGCTAGGTTGTGACAGTGACAACATATTTAATCTAATTCATTTGAGTCTAATTTATATTTATTTATCATATTTATATATGTTTAGTAGCCTGTGGAAGTGCGCTCTAAAATATTTGTTGATCTTGTTTATTGGTATTTATTATTTTGATATTATTTATTTAAATATATCATTTATTTAATTAATTTTTGTATTGCTTTTTCAGTTGAATTATACGTTCAGGGTAATCAACAGTTAAAAATATGTTCAAATTATTATTTGTTTTAAAGTTCAATAAATGGATGTTTTCAAAGTCAACGAATAATCGTGATATCAATTATTGACCAAAAATAATCGTGATTATGATTTTTGCCATAATCGAGCAGCCCTAGTGTGTGTGTGTGTGTGTGTGTGTGTGTGTGTGTGTGTGTGTGTGTGTGTGTGTGTGTGTGTGTGTGTGTGTGTGTGTGTGTGTGTGTGTGTGTGTGTGTGTGTGTGTGTGTGTGTGTGTGTGTGTGTGTGTGTGTGTGTGTGTGTGTGTGTGTGTGTGTGTGTGTGTGTGTGTGTGTGTGTGTGTGTGTGTGTGTGACAAGAGCTATATTCAGGGCTCTGCTGCCTTGGCTACAATCTTTCATCATTGCCGTTGTATGATTGGTGTTTAACTACGGTATTTAGCGTCTACTTTACCTCCGCTTTTAGGGTTGACGTAGACCCAAATGTCGCCCGGAGGTCCCCCGGTGTTGTTACGGGAGCTGCTGCACTGGCTAACGCTAAACTAGCTAACGCTACATTAGCAAAACAAACGCTGATTTATTTTTGCAAAAGGTGCAGCGTGCTTCAAACACGTTCCCCTCCACTGGTTTCAACCAAGCACTAAATTCGATGTTTTCCAACCAAATACGGTTGAACTTACACTTTCCCATATTTATGTGTAAGTAGATTCGAAGAGACATGAGTTTCTGACTGCCGCTAGCTAGCTGTTGCTAGGTTACTAGCTGGGTGTTCTCCGATAAGGGGCCGGGGGAAACAAAGTTAGTGATTGCTGGTTCCATGTTGATTTATTTCAATACAAATTGTTGGGGGGAACTGAATGGCTCTTACTGTACTGGTTACTTTGCAGCCCGGACATTTTCCCCAAAACACATTTTAGACGCAATCGCAGCACAGAAGTACCTTTCAAATCCAATCATTTTTAAGACCTTCTAAATCATATTTAAGACCTTTCTTATTTTTTTTGGTCATATTTAAGACCTTTTTAAGGCCTTAAATGGAGATTATCAAATGTAAGACTTTTTAAGACCCCGCGGGAACCCTGCTGGTATACGGCAGCTGCACCGCCCTCAACCGTAAGGCTTTACAGAGCATGGTGAAAGCTGCACAGAACATCACCAGGACGGAGTTGCCATCCATGGAGGACCTTTACTCCCAGCGGCTCTGGAAGAAATCCCTCCGGATTATAAAAGACCCCCATCACCCCAGCCACAAACTGTTCTGTCTGCTGCCGTCTGGCAGGCGCTACCGCAGCATCCGGATTAAAACCACTAGATTCAGAGACAGTTTCATCCCACAGGCCATAAGACTGTTAAACACCTGAGCTTGCACTATTTGTATTGTTGTTTTTTTTGTCTTAAATTGCACTGTTGAGGAACCTGCGATCTAAATTGTTCATACATTACATAATTACACCGTAGTTTTGTTTATGTTATGACAATAAACCTTTGAATCTTGAAAAAAAAAAAAACAGTGTTGGGAGGGTTTCTTTGTTTTAATGTAGCAATCAACAGTGTTAATAGAGAATGGTTGGATTTTGTAAAATTAGTGAAACACACAATTCTTAATTTTTAAATGTAAATTGTAAACAGGAAGCAATATGTTTTAATTATCTTTTTGTCCCTTGGTTGACCCAAATCTTTATTTTTTTATCAATTATGAGAGTCATAGAAATATCTCAAAACACAGACATAGAGCCTTAATGTCCAAGCCCAATAAATCACACTAAAGACACACCATCTCTAACCAGTAACTACAGTAGCCCTACTATATACTAAATTGAAAAAATAAATCAATGCTTTGACATTTAATCATCGAAAGAACCAAATGCACAATTTGAAAAGAAAAATCAAATATAACAGTAGCAAGAAATAAAGTTCATGTCCAATTCAGCTTTCACAAGCTTTTCATCTCTGCACACCGGAGGTATTCAACATCACTCTTTCAAAAATAATTCATCACTAAAGATGTCAAGGTTTCTGGTTTCACGCTTAGCTAATACATCTGTGTGGTTGCTGTTGGCAACAGGCACGACATAAGACTACCTTGGTACCTTCAGCTGAAAAACATCAGGAAATGTATTAACTAGTCCCTAATGGCTCTACACGTTTAATAAGCAACCTGCTACGCTGAGTCTTGGGGCCAGAGTTAGTTCTGGGTTTTTAAACATTTACACATTCAACGCAGCTCTCATTAAAAGGAAAAGCGAGAGGAGCTAAACACACGTTTTAAGATCAAAGATAACCTCATTAAAACGGTGGGCATCAAACCTGAGATCCTGTGTTTTTAATGAGAGCTGCGTCTGGCATTGTGTTTACTTGGATTTACTTCAGCACCTCTAATATAGCCTTTGTTAATAAGGCCATACTATCTTAGTCTTTTTGACATTATACATTCTCATTCAAGCAGGGCCATTCAAAAAAAGTTCAACTATATTTTTAGGCGTAGAGGTATCTGTAAAAGTGTCAGCCAAAAACTGGGAACCTGTCTGAGGTCATCAGTAACTTTTTATTGTCTGACTTGGCTTTATTAGTTTCATCCGTTCCCCCATTAGGCCTTCAACCACCTGTCAAACTATTCAATCTCATACTTAGTTTCTAATTGTATTTGAGCCTTGTTTTAATTTGGATATTTCCCTTTTTACACTGTAGGTTGTGTGCTCTGAACACTTGCTCAGTGGGTGAATTTTGATTGGATAGCATTGTCTCGAGTCGTATTCAGCCCCACCAGAAGTGGCGATTGCCGCTTTTAACTGGTGAGCTAATTTACTAGCAATGATCATTCGTGGACCCACATTAATACAGACTACTTTATTAACCCTATCAAATTAACAATGGCTTCTTTTGGCGTCAGTTAAGAGTTTGGTAAAAAAACACATTTATAACTTTTATAGTACTGTGTTCATCGGAGCAATCGCAATCGTGGCTGGTTGGGTATCTTCTGCTTCACAGCCAAAATGATGATGTGTACGAAGAGTCCAGAGTTCCACACTCAACTTTTTCCCTATTGTGACAGCATTTTCCCATTGGGACACATCTATACGCTCATATCAGCAACTTTAAGTACATAAGAACACGTTTTGTATTAGTCTGGGTTGGATCCTTGCATGTAGTTGTATATTGTTATTGGGAAGTTTGGTTGTGTTTGGCCTTGCATTGCCCTTCCTGGATTTCCTAAAGTTAAAGTTACTTTCAGGACTAAGTTACAGCCTCCTGTGTTTAGGTCCACCCTGCTCCACTTTCCAAAATCAATTCTTTCTTTTAAAAAGTAATTCAGTTTGGACAGTCCAAATAGCCCTTGAGTCACAGCAGAGTCAACAGAGCATGTCAGAACATCTTTAGCAGAGTGCAACTCACAGGGATAAAGTGCATACGTTCCCCAGTGGATGCAGGGTCACAGATTCACAATATGAGCCTCACTGACAGAAACATTGCACAAGTCAAGGACTTTTCAATGCCTGGTGGCGCGAGACATTGATGATGAAAATCCCTAAGGGTTTCTGACATTGGACGTTTGTTAGTCTCCATAATGGGTATCAGACATATGGATTGTGTTGTCTGCGTCGCCTTGAAAAATAGGATCTCTGCAGCACGCGTCATAAAGCATCCAAACGAATAACAGGAAAACCTGAGTTATATCTGCAGGGCAGAGACAGCAGCGCAACATCCTTGGCCCGATCTGATAAGGCCTCTATCAGGAGGATGCAAGCGGTTTTATACCTTCATATATGGAGAAACGAGACGCGTCTTCTATTGATCTGCCAGCAATCAGGTGTCACGGTGCATGAGTAAAGGTGTGCGGAACCTTTCAATTACAACATCTGAGGCCAAGTCCCTCTCGGTCAAACATACATCTCTCAAATCTTGCAACTTGCTCAAATCCATGCATTTGTAATTATACTGCACATAATAATTTCCCTTTGACAGATCTTCACCCTGCATCCTCGTTTTCCTGAACTACAAAGGAGTTTTTACATGATTCTTATTAAACTTCTGCTCAGATTTAAACTAATGAAGTCATGATGGGAACTATATGAGTTCCCCACAGGTGACATCCTGAAAAGATAAAGGGATAAGACGTCCCGTCCTACAGGTGCAACAGAAAAGTGAGGGAGATGCCAGTCAGACGCCGTCCAAAGTTGGAATTTGTGTCTTTGGGAGTGTAGGAACCATTGTATGGGTGTTGTTGGCATGTCAGTTTATTTAATGTATATGTATAGTGCAATACTATTTTGAACACTTGGTGGCGGGGTTTAGCTGCACGGGGTGTATAAAAGGGGTCGTAGGTGACCGGAAAGGACGAGGACACAGGAGGAAGAGCATACCGATTCCACCAGCCCGGCAAATGCTCACCACAACTATTGACAGCAATTAAACCTTGGTATGTACTGTAAAACGCTAAATAAACATCATTCTAAACTGCAGCAAAGGACCGGAAAATCCTCTGTTTGTGTCTGCGTCTGGATCATTCTCCAGCCCTCCTGTGAAGTAATGGCAAAAGGATATAGGACATTATAATAATACAAATGCCATTACAGGGAGTTCCAACTTAGCAACGTTTGATGTGAATCCAAACTTCAGACAATGGGAGGACAATCAATATGCGATTTATAAATAAATAAAATGTAATAGTAAAACTGCTTTTGGCAACATCGCCAGCACACCAAAGCTCTTGAGATTACCTTTAGACATACATCTCGGTGCGTGACCAAAATCATTTCTATGACCCACAAACACACTTTAAAAAAAAAAAAAAAGTATTTTTGGAGCTTATAACTTGCTGGCGATGCAATGCAGCCCACTGAAAAACCTGTTATCCCTACTCGATTTCGCTTTAACTAATGTCAGATTTTAAATAACTATTCTATCTTTATGTACAAAAACAGCACAGAGACATCATGCCTTTCAGTCAACTACATACAAATGAGGAGATGAAATAGTTCTAGCAATATTCAAAGATCTCACACGGCTACATGGGTCTTAGAAATGTAGCAAATGTTCACTTTTATGTAGAATGACATACTGTATCTACAGTTATGAGTCGGGCTAAAATCCTTCAACATGGATGGATATTTGTCTACCCCATGTTGACACAAAGCAACTCCCAAGAATATGTAATAGAAAGTTGGAAAAATAAGAACTTTCAGAAAAGAGTTTCACAGTGAAAAGTACAATTCGGGGTTAACCTCACACTATTTAAGAATTAAATCTCGTAATAATTAAAGCAAACATTTTATTGATGCAAGATCAGATCTAATCAGGCAGAATAGGTAACAATTGTGTGGGTAAACCAAAGAGATTCAAATATTGGCCACTTGGAGTTCCAGTACAGTTAAAGGTGTAATAGCAAGGGGTGAAAAAACGGTACCACTTTATTATAAGACTACCCTTATAAAGGATTCATAAAGGGTTTCTCATTAGGTTATGAATTAGGTTGTAAACACTTTATTAATCATTAAGAACCATTTATAAACCAGTTCTAACATATCACTATTTGGCAAGATGACTAAGCCTTATATTGGCACTAGCTTACTTCGTCTTCTTCATCAGCCAGTGTGACACTTGGGTCCTGCTTTGCTGTTGCTTTCTTGTACTTCACCAGAGACAGTTTGAAATATCAACCAGCTTTTATTCTGCAAACCATGGAATGAACACACAGATCCACAGTTTAGCCACAGTATAGTGAGATGTTGCTCCAAAGCTAAGAATCCTCTAACACTGTTACAGTGATCGTATAGTGGTATCATTTGTTTAGAGAAAAAGGATTCTAAATACAAACATAAAGAAACCCAATAATATTTATTACAAACATAAATCAATTTAGTTTGTAATTGTGACAATAAAGATTAATCAAATTACTTAGATGAACAGTATTCAATAAAAACATTGAACAACTCAAAAATAAACATACCTGCAAACCATGGAATGAACACACAGATCCACAGTTTAGCCACAGTATAGTGAGATGTTGCTCTACAAAGGAAAGTTTCACATCAGTGACGTAAATGCCACATGTACTCCACGACATTAGCGGCTAACTAGTTAGCTGAAAAAACGGCTCACTCTCAGTTGTACAATTCTTTTAAAAAGTGATACACTACGGAATCTAAAGACATTTAGCTAAACATAAAATATAACCAATAATGCAGATAGATTATACACAGAATAGTACACGTAGATCACAATTATGATTATATTTACAACTGAGTGAACAGAGCAACAACTCACCCAAAGCTAAGAATCCTCTAACACTGACGGATTCCCAAAATGCACCACATTCAGCGCAACACTAGCTTCTGGGTGCAGCTTTTCAAAATAAAATAAAATTACAAAACTATGGCTGTAGTCCCAGTTTAACAGGATTTAACCAGCGCCATATACAGATGTAGCACTGAATTTCGGACTCCAGTTTACAGCTTCCTGCCTACGGCCTGCCAAAGACCAGTATAGAGGAATGTTAAGCCCTCCCACTATTTTCCAAGAGGGCGTTGCCAGATTTTCAATTTCAGGTTTTAACCAGGAGATGGCGCTTCATTCACAAATACAGAAAGACAAGTTTCATGGACTTTCAGTTGTGTTTTGAAGAGCATTTGAACACATCAATATTTTAGATCAACTAAAGTATATCTAATCTTGTAATTCAATAATATATAGTCTTTATATATTAAATAATCATAATTATAATGTAAATGTTTACATTACACTTCTTTATTTGTTATGCTCATACTTTAACCTTTACAATCGTTTGCTTTAATATGCAGTATATTTTTGTGTTTGCTTCCTCCTGCTCCCTTTCGGACACATACTGTATGATTTATTATTATTATTAATATGAAGATATTATTAAGATAAGATAAGATATTACTTTATTGATTGAACATTTTAGTTTAGAATGTGCTGTCCCACTGTAATTCAGAAGGCTCACAGGTCACATTCCGACCATTATTTAAAACAATAGGTGCTTTCACACCTTCTACGGTTTGATTTGTATAGAGGGAGCTCTGTCAGTTTTCGAATTACCCATTTGCTTTCGGGGAGCCGTATTTTTCAGAGCAGATCCTGCTACTAAATATGTCACACGCACGCTCTGTTGACTGGCGCAGCAGCGCGGATGCGATCAATGGCAATAAAAACACTCTTCTACTAATACAGACGGTGTCACTATAGAGAGGCGAAGTCCCTCCCCTTCCGGGAGCCTCCATGGGACCCCGGAAGCGGAAAATTATACATTGAATTCAATGGAGAGAGAAAATGTATCTTTTGATCCCGTTTGAATTGTGCCACGAATGACACATGATGTTTGTCAATTTAAAAGAACATTTTGCAAGTCAAAAAATTCTCTGGTCCCGCACAATACGCGTCACCAACACAAAGATGGCCGTCACGTTGGCACATTTTCACCTCATTCTTTCAGAATGAGAATAAAAGTATAAAACGAGGTGAAAATCACTACAAGTCTGGGCACGTTGAGAGCTGTACATACACGAAAGGGGAGTTAGTCGGTTATGTAAGAGCCAGCATGCGGGACCGGCTTTACAAGGTTTCGGTGAGTAATATGAGTGCAATGTTAACAGGTTAATGTCAGTCAATAAGGAGGAGAATGAAAAAGAAGATGATGAACCACAGACCCGGCCTATAATGACTGCAGTGTGCAGGGCTGTATTTATGTTACTGTTATCAATAGCATTAGTTGACTGAGAAAACCGTCAAGAAAAAAAGTTTAGCGATGTTACGAGTCGACAAGCATAATATGAACCACGGCTGTGATTGACAACCTGGACAGCCAGTCAGAAGCTAGAATGCCAACCTAGAGAGCCAATCAGAACCTAGAACGGGTGTACTGTATACGGGTGTGTATGCTGTGGAGAACATTAGTGTTCACAAGAACAAGGTACACTCCCGTGTTTTGTTTTAGTTGCTCTTCAGATTGAAGCGGCCAGTTTTATATCGACTATATGTGTGATCTCCTTTTTACATCTCGTTGTGTCATTTGAGTTTATTTGCTGTGTGTAGATTCAAGGATTTTGGTTATCTTGTCAATTTGTTTGGTTATCTAGGCACAGCTGTGTGTGACTCCCTCTGGTACACTGGTATGTGTTTTCCTAATGTAGAGAGCATTGATTAATTCATAAACTACACACTGAGTCTAGATCCTGACCAAAAATTCTTTTTTTGTTGATCAAATGTTTTTCAAAAATGTAATACACATTTAAAAAAATTCAATGTACAATCACAACCAATACAACACAAATTACAAAAAAATCTGAAAAAACAAACAATAACAACAATCAGACAAGAGGACAAAACTATGGAAAAATAAACACTCCCACCCCCAGATCTGGACCATCCTTGTATTTCTCATTCAATCTATTATAGCATGTTAACAAACATGGTACTTACTTTATTTGTACAGATCTACATGGGAGAGGATGGCGCGATGCAGAGCGCTGTCTGTGGTTGTGCACGGAGGATGTACAAATGCAGCCACGCTGCAGCATTGGCAATATTTGCCATGTGGCAGATCAGCTCCACAGAAGTTGAGTGCCAGTGGAGGAAGCCTGGCACTTCAAAAGTAGTCCAGCCGGTGTCTCAACTCTACCAACAGCAAGAGGAGACATACAACCCACTGGCCAGAGACATCGCCACTGAGGAAGTAGACTGGTTCAGGTCTGCACTGAGGGGCGCAGCGTGGCATGGCATGGCTTTTGTCACCTGAGCCGGAGCTGCAGCCTCAACATCAGGCCATTTTCAACGTGCCGGAGCTGGTGAAGGAGCATGGGGGTCGGGGGCTTGAGGCAATTCTTGCCTCAATGCGACTGAGCAGAGACCATTAAGCTGCCATCCAGACAGCCACTGTAGGACAGCAGACAAATCCTCAGTGGCAGTTACACAGGCAGGGCAGGTTGACAGCCAGCAATTTTGGTGCTGTGCTGAGGTCGGGACTTTCATCCACTCCATACGCGTCCCTCATGAAGAGGGTGCTTGGGGGGTACAATTTAGACGGAGTCATGGCTGTCAACTGGGGAGTTGTAAACGAGGTGTGTTTGGCCAGTGTGTTTGGCCTTTTAAGTGTGACACATATGTAGTGATAAATGCTTCACCTGACCACTGTTCCTAAATAAAAAAAGTTTTCTGCATCGTCAGTCATTTTTTCCAAATAATTACCAATATTTCACAAATTCTTCATGTCAACTTAAGAGCACAGCTGTATGTTGAGTGTCAGCTTTGCTTGGTTCATCTTACTGGGGGCAGCTACATGGATGTCGGTGCAGTCCACAATCATTTTGCAGTTGAAGGCAGAATGAATTTATTATTGACTCAGAATGAAGCACAACTTCATGTCATACAATACATTGACTTTATTTGTAATTGTGTAAAAACATATGAGCATTGATTAGCAAGCAGGACCTGCAGGAACAGAGAACGATGATGGATGGAGCTGGGAAGAGAGAAGAATAAAGAAAACAGATCAACTTTATTATCGGATATTAAAAATTCAATTTCAAAACAAGTTGCCGCTCCTACAGTTTTCTAGTATGTAAAGATGATTTCACATGACCTATGCAAAATATCACACTCAATACATGTGTCTCTCTGGGGGGTGCATTGTGCCTTTGATGTATATAAATAATATACCATAACCAAATACTATTACGTACAGTGGAAATCAGGTTGCCAGAGCAGGTCAGTGTGCATGTTCCTCAGGGTCTCAGCAGTTACAGGTGAGGTAAAGAAAATAAAAGAGAAAAAGGTCAGTAACAACACTTTAAAGTAACAACACTGAATAATTATCTATTTTAATAATTTTCTCTCAGTAATCACTAAACTACTGTCTTTCCAACAAACAGATTGACTCACCCTCACTCTCATCACAATGACACATGTCCAGAAGAATGTCATGCAAAGCTCCCTGCCTGCCTGCCTTCCTTCGACTCTCCCTGAACTGCTTCCTTAGCACCCGGTGGAGGGCGCAGTAGGCTACTCTTCAAATGTTTCACGAAATACTTACCATGATGACTAATCTTACTGTTTAACATTTTGGTGTACTTCATGTAATAAAATAATAACTTCATGGTAAGGCTACTAAAAATGACAAGGCTAAGTAATGTAATGCTAACTAACGTGCTCACTACTAGCTAGGTAGCTAACTTGACTATGTTCCATCCACAACATGTATATTACCTATGATATTACCTGATATGTCTGATCCAGCGACTCCTGGTCCTTTCATAAGACGGGAAGCGATAGAACGAGCAAGTGGTATGATCACTTTTGTGATTACAACATGGTACAAAGCACACAGGCTTCTTGTAAAAGTGAATTTATTGGAGCAATCTCTTATATTTATTGGAGGGAATAAATCAGATATGAAATCTTCTTCTTCGCTTTAATTACGATTCGCAACCACTTCGAGCATTATCGCCTGTGACATCACATGCGCGACCCAGAATGGGATTTGGGATTTGTAGTCTTTGTAGTCGCGTATTTTTCATAGTCTTGTATTTCAACAGTTTTACGACAAAATGTGACTTTTTTGACATGGAAATGATTGTTTAAGATTGACAAACATCATATGTGTAGTTCGTGGCACAATTCAAACGGGATCAAAAGATACGTTTTCTCTCTCCATTGAATTCAATGTATAATTTTTCGCTTCCGGGGTCCCATGGACCGGAAGTAGATGGGCGTGACTTCGCCTCTCTATGCCGGCGGATGTGGCCGTTGTTGAAGCCTCTTCAGGCTCCGCATCGGCAGGCCTCTCCCTCGGTGTGGAGCTGTCAAACTCGACGCTAACGCCGCTTACAGATCGGCCAACTAAAAGTTGTTTTCCGTTCACGTTGTCATTTTTAGACTCCTTCGCTTCTTTGCTTGTGAATCCAAAAGCTGTGACGCTTGGCTGTTTTCGTTTTGCCATATTTTTTTATTACACAGCCAGAGTTAAAAAAATATCAATATGAACATTTCAAATACCGTGCCGGCATCACCGCCATAATCATAGCAACGTAAGTAAGAATGCAGCGCCGCCACATACAGATGGCAACACCCAGACATATTCACAAATATAAAACAAATATTCAGAAACTGTAATGAACAATAAATATTATTTATTTCAAGAACTGTTATTTACAGAAACTCAACATTTCTAATCTGTGTGACACAAATATGCACGATTGTTTTGGGCTCCCCCTATTTATCTCAAAGTCAGCCTTCAGGGGAGCTCCCTCCCTCTTCGGGGGAGCCAAGCTCCTCCTAGCTCCCCCCCATTTCGAACAGTGTCTGTGGCTGAATGGCCAGCGATTAGGTGCGGCGCATTTGTCATAGGTGATCAGAGCTAACTGCCTGCCGTCAGATTTCATTTAAAAAACAGATCTGATTTTAAGACTATTTCTGCGCTCATAAAGAATGATAAGAATAAGAATAATGCGTTTCATTCATTAGTGAGTTTATTTAATACTAGAACCGCCAATCGGGTCAATTTGTGTGATGTGTGTTGTGTGTGTGCAATGTAACTTTTTTTCAATAAAATATTAAAGTCTCCCAGTCCCTGACTTTTCCTGAAAGTGTGTTATGTAGCACCCTATGTTGTTAAAAATTGCATTCTAATAGCGGGATTTGACAGGTTTAGGTAGGCCTATACAAAAACCTCTGGCGGTTCTAATGTTAAGGTAATTAGGTACAGTAGAAGCCCTTTTTTATCAGTAACGAATTTAGCAGTTGAACATAAAAGTCAACTAACTGAGGGTCACTTGCAATGACAGTGTTGTGTCTAACTGTAAGCTTGTCACTCAGAGTAACCTACCGTTAATTTAGCTGCTGGAGAAGAAAGATCAAGGGGGGAGGGGGGGAGAGAGCTGTGGTTGATGGGCCATTAGTTGTGTAAATACACAGCTGAGAGCTGCCGTTTCAATCAGACTGTTTAAAAAACTGTAACAACGGACTATTTTTCTTAGCGGATGCATGTCAATTTAAATCAATACATACAACTATTTTTTAAATCAATAAAAACATTTTCTAAATCCATAAAAGCATTTCAATTAATATTGGGAGTCATGTCGTTACTTTGTTGAGAATTTGGCCGTGTAATAAGCGGGATAATTTGCAGCGACTTGTTCCTTATGGGGAAAATAACACCCGTCATGTGTGTGTAGAGGTGTGTGTGGTTAAAACACTTTCATGAAGTGAAGGAATTTCCTTCTATAAAACAGCTGTGGGCAGCAGTGAGTGTCACGGACATGAATTCATAGATCAAGGCAGACTGGTGCACACACTCTCCTGTCCTGCCCGTTCTAAGCCGTGTCCCTCACTCCTCACATCCCAAGCATCCCCACAAGTGTATTATGTTGTTACATCGTTTCAGATGTTATGTTTCAGTTGTGCTCTGTCTATGTTCAGTGATGCAAACTTGTCACCTTTCGGCGAAATTCGCCGTTTTTAATCCAAAATAAGTCGTTTGTGTGATTCATGTAGATCTGCAATACAAATATTTTTGGGGTATGGGGGGGGCTGGGACCCGGAGTAATCTGCGGCCGTGAGCTGTTATGTGCCATCATGACACGCATGGTGTTCTTTTTTTATATATTATAATGAAGTACGAGCTGTGTGCTCGAGTCTTCCTGCCTGTCGGCTCTGCTCATGGATGTATAATAAGGCTCTGCTGCTCCGAGATGATGGTCTAGCTTCAGCAGCTACATTACCTACGGGTGCGTTCGTTAATATTAACTGTGCGTCCGGAGTCACTGTGGCACAGACTGGACCGCTGGTGAACAGCTGTTAGAACGGGCTGTTCAGGTGTTCAGAGCAGAGCTCCCTGTCGGAGCGGCAGAGCGTGATGTGAACTGAAAAGTTTTTCTGTGGCAATATTATTTAAGGAATCGTTGAGCTAGCTAGCTAGCATACATTGTCACTATCTGCTAACGTTAGCTTTAGCCTTCTATTTCTAATAGTTTTTTTCATAGGCTATAAACAGAGGTGGTATAAATATATATTGTACTTGAGTAAAAGTAGTACTCAGATCTTGTACTTGAGTAAAAGTAGAAGTACTCAGGTCTTGTACTTGAGTAAAAGTAGAAGTACTCAGATCTTGTACTTGAGTAAAAGTAGAAGCACACAGATCTTGTACTAGAGTAAAAGTAGAAGTACTCAAATATTTTACTTGAGTAAAAGTAGAAGCACACAGATCTTGTACTAGAGTAAAAGTAGAAGTACTCAAATCTTGTACTTGAGTAAAAGTAGAAGCACTCAGGTCTTGTAGGGTAAAAGTAGAAGCACACAGATCTTGTACTAGAGTAAAAGTAGAAGTACTCAGGTCTTGTACTTGAGTAAAAGTAGAAATACTCAGATCTTGTACTTGACTAAAAGTAATAGTCCTAGAGTGTAGGAATACTCTGTTACAGTAAAAGTCCTGCATTCAAAATGTTCCTCAAGTAAAAGTAGAAAAGTATTATCATCAAAATATAGTGAAAGTAGCGACAGTAAAAGTAGTCATTGTGCAGATTGGTCCATTTCAGAATAATAAATATGATATGTTTTAGAATGATTGATCATGAAAGTGTTCTCAAAGCTGCAGCTAGTTTGAATGACTTTGTATACTGCAGGGTAGCTTGTGGATTTACTCCAGGTGGAACTAAAGTCTGATTTAACACTTGATTATATTTCACTTAATTAATCCAGATCTGTGAAGTAACTAAAGGTATTAAATACATGTAGTGGAGTCAAAGTACACCATGTACCTCTGAACTGTAGTGGAGTAGAAGAACAAAGTAGCAAAACATTGAAATACTTAAATAAAGTACAAGTATCTCAAAATTGTGCCCAAGTATAGTACTTGTTGAGTTTATGAACTTAGTTACTTTACACCATGTGGCTATAAAGATAAAAAGACTTAAGCCTTGCACAGAGGCATGAAAATACATTTTCAAAATGCTCAACAGTGCTGCCAAAATTATAAACTGACTGCTCCACAATTTAAAATAAATGCTTTTATATGTTTCTATTAGATGTGACTCTTTGGCGTTTCTGTTATTATTAACACTGCTGCTTTAGTTGTTCTGACTGCTAAAATCCTCTGTCATTCCGTGGGGTTGGGGAGCCGGGGGCTCGGATCCTTGTCAACTTTTTCATACCTGATGAGTTTGCATCCCTGTATGTTGAAAAGCCTCAGTCACCTTAATTCATGTAATAAAAACATCTCAGGTCAGTAACACTCAAAGCTAAATGTGCAATACCATGTTCAGCTATGTTACTATTTATAATGTTATTGTTTTTACATCAGAAGATGTACATATTGAAATGATTTCTTAACTTACAGTAGGCTATTTTTTACAATGTGTGTTGGAAGGATTTATTAAATTACAATGAATATTGTCATTGTTGAAGGCTTTTAGAGAAGGGTGAACTATAAGCCTGAATTACATAAAATGTTATACCTAAAAACATAAAAGCCACAATAAATAAGTCACAATTATTGTAGTTATTTTTACCTCCCGTATTGCTTTCAACCCACCAGCTTTTATGATGTTGTTACGTCACTAACTGTAAGCTTGTCACATACAATCTATGGTCACTCAGAGTAACCTACTGTTCATTTAGCTGCTGGAGAAGAAAGATCAGGGGGGGAGGGGGGGAGAGAGCTGTGGTTGATGGGCCATTAGTTGTGTAAATACACAGCTGAGAGCTGCCGTTTCATTCAGACTGTTTAAAAAACTGTAACAACGGACTATTTTTCTTAGCGGATGCATGTGAATTTAAATTAATACATACAACTATTTTTTAAATCAATAAAAACATTTTCTAAATCCATAAAAGCATTTCAATTAATATTGGGAGTCATGTCGTTACTTTGTTGAGAATGTGGCCATGTAATAAGCGGGATAATTTGCAGCGACATGTTCTTTATGGGGAAAATAACACCCTTCATCCAGATGAGGATCCCTCCGCTACACTTTGGGATCCTGATAGACCGACGAAACTCCATTAAAATATACATATTTTTTATGAATTACTGAGTTTAGGCACGTTAATAACGTTTTAATGAAGTTGAATACAGTATATTCATATGTGTCAGTGATTTCATGTCAATTCGGCGAACATAAACATAAATGATCGTGGTGAAGATGATGATTAAATTAGGATTAAAAATCGAGAGCCGGGCTGCATTTCCTCCCGTTCGTTTTTTTCGAATAACACAATTATTTTGTTAAATAACAACATGGTGATGTTTTGTAAATGATTAGATGTCTCTTATTTAGGACAGTAGTATGATATCCGTGACATATGGATCTTAACAAAGTTCCGCTGTACATCCAGTATCTCACTTTATTTCACATGAGCTCCAGTGTGGAACCCCACTGCACCCCCTGGTGGATCAATGATCCATTGCAGCTGGCTTCATTATAATTACATTTATCTATCACGGGGGCGGTCTCAAGTCAAGCTGGAGGTTTTCCCTTGAGCGAGGGCAGATCACGTACCAATCACGGCCCTCGCGTTTCAAACTGTCTGAAATGAATCGCTACATCTGTAGATAGAAGAGTTACAACAGCGGAAGTCCAAAACCGGTTATCGTCACGTGGTTCATGTAGACGAGGATCGTTCCCCGGAAGTTCATGGCGGGCAATGTGAATGCATTGATAACAGGAGATAGAACTACGATTTTTGGTAATTATTAGTGAATAAAGGTTTTGATTTGCAATATTTATACAACAAATCGATATGTGTATGTATTTACATCAATATGTTTTAAAAAATAAAATAGAATTTGCTAATATTAAAGAGCCTGTGACACGAACCCAACAACTGTTGTGCAATGAAATAGTGGGCTACTAGTAATCTCGAACCGTCAGTTTAAAAAAGAAAAAGCGATACCGTTCCGATAAATATCAATAATATCGAACATCGCGGGAAAATTCCTTCGACTCATTTTGAGGTTTTGGGGGAAGCCGGAAGTGACGTCAATGCGGGAACGCTTCACTGTGCGGCGAGAGAGCCAAACAAGGACAAAGTGTGTTGTCATGCGTAGAAATTGTGAATTACTGAGTTTAGGCACGTTAATAACGTTTTAATGAAGTTGACTACAGTATATTCATATTTGTCAGTGCTTTCATGTCAATTCGGCGAACATAAACATAAATGATCGTGGTGAAGATAATGATTAAATTAGGATTAAAAATCGGTAGTGAGAGCTGCTGAATTTCCTCCCGTCGGATGTGATATAAAAACAAATCGATTATTTTTGTAAACTCAAGTGGATGAAACTACATTTATTAGTGCTTTCATGTCAATTCGGCGAACATATGATACATTAAATGATCGTGAGGATGATGATGTAAAAATCTTTTGTTTGAGCCGGTCTGCATTTCCTGATGAGAAAACAAACCTTAGCTTTTTGTAGTTGCAGTCAGTGGTGTAGTGGGCGTTGGACGCGGGGGTACGCCGTACCCCCACTTAATTGAAGCATGATTTCTTTTTTAAATAGTCTAATACATCTGAAATCATTGCCAGTGTTATCAGTTGCAAGTGTGTGTTTGTTTTAATAATGACGAAAACATAATAGGCAGATTTCACAGTAATTATAATAAAAACGTAGCTCAAGCATTTATGCAACTTGATTTGAAGCGTGTGTGTGTGAGGGGCAGAACTGTGTGTGTAGGGTGACCAGGTGTCCCGCACTGTGCGGGACTGCCCACACAGCATTTTTATTATTTGTCCCGCGTCCCACACATTGAGACTATGTCCCGCATTTGAGTGATAGTCGCGCAGAAAGGCCGGATCGGTTCGCTGACAGCCGGCTTGCCCTTTATTATTATATTGTCTAAACGGCATCATGTAAGTTGCGCTGACAGGCGACACAGAGGTCCCCAAGCCCCCCCCCCCCCATTGACAGTTCACGAGCGCATCCATAGTGTCTCCCGTCCACCCACCACCCCGTCCACCCAGTTAAACATCCCCACTACACCACTGGTTGTAGTAGTACACCAACATGGATTAAACGTGTGTTTTTTTTTACCACAATGTTGGGGAAATTAATGGATAAAATGCACGGATTATTATTATTATTATTATTATTATTCCCACTCCGATCGGGACACTAGGTCCACCGTTTCCCCGCAGCGAGGCTCCCCCCGTTGACAGTTTACGTGGGCTGGGCTGGGTGCAGTGGCGGACTGGCCATCGGGACGAATCCCGATGGGCCGGTACCGAAGTGGGCCGGTCGGATAAGTCACTAGCACATCCCCCACTCCCCCCGTTGACAATTTACTAGTTGTACCGAAGTGGGCCGGTCGAGAGACCCGGGCTGATTTTTAGTCCCACTCCACCACTGGCTACATGACCGTATGATCGCCCATATTGACGCACCTAATTCCTAAACTTCTAACAGATACAAAATAAACTGATCCTTCAGCCTCATATGAGCTCTCAGACACGTTCAAAATGAAACTGTCATCGCTGTCTGAGCTTGCTGCTGTGTGCGCCATCGTGCGTTTACATGCAGATCCTGGGATCCTGAACGGTGCAGCTGGAGCGCTGTGCCCGCATTGACGTCACCCATAATTTGGCGGGACTTGAAGAATCCCCGAGAAGATCCAGGAAATGGTCAACATTGAAGGGCAGATTAATGGTTATCAAAGTACAAATATCCAAAACCAGTTCAGTAACGGTTTTCAAGGGGACAATATTTACTCAAATTGATGGGTTTGGATGGTGGGGGGAAATCGTGTCACAGGCTCTTTAAGTACTAATAGGATCAGTGTGAACAACTAGTTTACATGTTAGGCTAACAGTGCCTTGGTTAAAGAGCCTGTTGCTGTTTATTTATAGCTTTGAATTCTTTAAAACCAAGATTATGTTCTTAAACCTGTATGGTAGTCAGGAACATCACTTTCTAATGTTTATTGATATATTTAGAGGGAGGGGATCTAAAGGAATGCTTCAAAATTCAGATTAGATTCATTTCTACCATTTTCTTAAATTCATGGTAGTTTCAGTAATCCCATGGTAATTGAGGACACAAGTTATCTAAATGACTAATGTCATCTTTATGGCTTTCAGAAAGGACAGGAGACCGACAGGTGACTATCAAAGGACTAGCAGCAGCAGTAGCAGCAGCAGCATGATGATGATGATGTTAAATGTGTTGTTTTAGGAACATCCATTGCAAATACATGGAATTCAATAAACATTGAATAGCATATCATGCAGTTTGTCTGTGCCTTTTCCTCCGTGTTGTCCTGGTTTGCTGTGCTGCCTCCTAGTCGCCACCATGGTTTGCTGTGCTGCCTGAGGATGCTCAAATCGCTCCGAGAAAGGAGTACAAATGTACGGCTTCCCCACTGACACAGAGCGGAGGAAAAAATGGCTGGATCAAGTCAGCAGGAGCAATTTCACGACCAACAGCAACAAAATATGTGAGGTTATTATATACAAACACTGCATTTGCACTTTTTTACAAAACGAAAACCACACCATTGGGAAAGCTTAATGTTTTGTTAAATACAAAAAAACAGGGAAAGGCTTGAAAAACACTGAGAGTTGAGACTCAGGGTGCAGGGTGAGGGTCTCAGTGCAGGTATTTAGGCTCCGTTGAATCCCCCTCTGGTTCTTGTGCTGAAAGAGGGAGTAACAGACAGGAGAAAGGGTTATACACACCTATATAGCACACCTATTGGATGGGAAATTGCCTTGGGGAGATAAGGTGTGGTCTTTGTTCCCAACTGAAGTTATGGAACTTTATTATTTGTGAGTTTAACAAAGTATGACAAATGGCATCAGTAACAGATGTGATATGAATTTCTATAAAGTTGTCTCACATTCTTGGTCATATTTTATATACAGTATGTAATGAGTATAACATGTCCAGTAAGTATAAAATGTTTCCTAATGCTGTGTATTCAACCACTATGGTATAGTGTATGGTACTATGGTATGGTATCCAAGCTTAATCTGTTATCTGTAAACGTTCCCTAAATCTACTAATTTAGGGATAATCCACTGACATCCTTTAATACACATGTTAATTTGAATCAGATGTACTGATAATATCCGCAATATAAATCTTTAAACTTCTTCTTACCTTTAAAAGTCCGTCACGAACGGTCTATTACAGTATGCTGCAACTCTACAGCTCTGCTAGCCTTGGCGCTAACTTCCGGGGAACGATTGAGAGGCTCCACGATCCGCCATTGCTGTAAAAAAGTGGTCCATTGGAGTGAACGGAGATGACGTAACTCTCAGTCTATATGGCGCTGGATTTAATAAAACACACATTAATTATTTACACTGTTACATACACCCCCCTTAAATTCTGTTAAACTCCAGGCAAATACTGAACATCATCGAGACAAGAGGGTAAGAAAAAGAAAAAAAAATGTGTGGTGGCTGTTCGAGGTGAAACCAAATCAAGGACACAAATTACAGTCGATACAAAATCCTCCCAAAATGGCGAAAAGTGAAAAAGGATAGGGAGGTACCAGGCCCAATACTTTTCTCAGACCAGCAGAAGATGCCATTTACACCTTCAAAGCATCACATCTAAGGCAACACACATAGCATACCCACAAATCTACAAACGCATACAAATACTACTCGGATATAGCCCATAAAAAACTGGTAGAATATCCTGACTGCTTAAACCTCAAATATCCTATGGAAGAATGCAAAAACTGAACTTGTAACAGATGAGGTATCTTCAAACTTCTGTGCTGCCATCTCATATATCAACTTTTTAGGAGGTTTGACATGCCTCCCACATCTAGTAGTGACTGAACCACCACAGCTCGCATGAACACTATGAGGTTGCGTGCAAATAGCATTGGTTTAATCAACAACTTCTGTGTAAGTTAAACAAGAAACACCAACTGAGTCTGGGTCAGTCAAGTCAGCAGCACTCACAGGGTCTGGGTCAGGTGGTAGAGTCACACTGTCAGGGTCGGTTGGTAGAGTCACACTGTCAGGGTCTGAGTCAGATGAGTGAGCATCAATGGCAGGGACCGAGTCAGGTCAGTGAGCATCACTGGCAGGGACTGGGTCAGGTGAGTCAGCATCACTGGCAGGGACTGGGTCAGGTGAGTTCATGAGCCAGTCCACAGTGCGATCGTAGCCATCTTCATTGTCCACATGCACAGAGACTTGACTACTTCCACATTCCTCATCCCCATTATCTGAGTTGACAAACGAGGCAGGAGTTTCAACCTCGTCTATGAAAAGAAAGTCAACCGGGAGAAGCAGGTTCCGATGCACAACTCTCTCTTTTCCAGATTGGGCATATCTTATCCTGTACACTTTAATCCCAGCCTTCAGCAACACAACATCATAGGGCGTAGAAACCCACTTGTCAGCAAGCTTTCTTTTGCCCCTCTCACCACGGTTGGCCAACAAAACTCGATCACCCACACCCAGCGGAGAACCCTTGACTTTGCGGTTGTAAAGCCGAGCATGACGGGCTTGCTCATTAAGGCTGTGATTTTGAGCAATCCTTGCAGCTTCACACAAGTCCTGTCTCAACTGAGAGACAAACTCATTATGGCTGACCACTCTTTCATCCTGAAGCCCATGCTGGAACACAATGTCAATAGGGAGACGTGGCACCCGGCCAAACATGAGGTAAAAAGGGGCAAAGCCGGTTGTCTCATGTACTGTGCAGTTGTAGCAAAAGGTCAGCGTCTGCAAGACCCGGGGCCACCTGGCTTTCATTGTTGGGGGAAGGGTTCTCAACATATTCCCCAGCGTCCTGTTAAAGCGTTCTTTCACGCCATTACCCATGGGGTGGTAAGGTGTGGTGTGTGACTTTTGCACCCCCACCACCTCCAAAAGTTCCTTAATCAGTCTGCTCTCAAAGTTGGCACCCTGATCTGAATGGATTCTCTTGGGGAAGCCGTATACACAGAAGAAATCATTCCATAACCGGCAAGCAACATGTTTTGCAGACTGACTCCGACAGGGGAAAGCATGTGCCATTTTTGAGAAATGGTCACTGACAACCAATACATCTACTGTCTTCTTGTCACCAAGTTCAGCTGTCCAAAAGTCAATGCACACCAGTTCCATAGGTTCGGATGTCTGAATGCTTTCCAGAGACGCCCGGGCTTCGGGTTCAAGTGTTTTACCAACAACACATCTCTCACATCGTCGCACATGGTCATTTATGTCTCTTTCCATGCCAGTCCAAAAAAAACTTTCCCTAGCAAGGGACAGTGTTCTCGCACGGCCCTGATGACCAGCATTGTCGTGGAGGCCAAGAAGAATCTGAGGCTTGAGATCATCGGGCACAATGAACTGGAAAAGCTTTTTGTTCAGTCGATGGCATGTTCTCACTCTGTACAGAATTCCATTGTGGACTTTAAGCTTTCTCCAGTGTCTGAGGAGTTTTCTGACGCCACCTGGTTCAGATGTTGCCTCGCGTCTGGTAGCTTTCCTCTTTTGATGCATATAGAACAGGACCCTGCTCATGGTCTTGTCTTGCTCCTGGAGATTCAAAAGCTGGCTCTGAGGAATAGGAGTGGAAGAGTCTTCCTCAGGCAACTGTGGCAGTGATAAGTTAGCACTGGGTAGGCCACGATGACCATGAGCCCTCAATACAGCTGACACTTCTACTGAGCTGATGGAACTTCCCACAGGCTGGTGAACAGGCCCAGCACCAAGGTCAGATGACGTTGACCGGGTGCCTTGGACAACCTGGCAGTTGTTTGTCAGCCGAAAAACATCCTGCGCTGTGTCCTTGACAACTCCATTGACTTCGTCCAGTAGTGCAACATATGGCTCTTTCAACAAGCGGCAACCAACACCTGACTGGACAAAAGGCTCACGGCTCAAGGCATCTGCAACAATGTTTTAAACACCCGGAACGTACTTAAGATCGAAGTTGTACGCTGCAAGCTTGGCCACCCACCTTTGTTCACAGGCATCCAAACGTGGTTTTGTCAGAATGTACGAAAGGGGGTTGTTATCTGTCCAAGCGGTGAAATGTCTCCACTTTAAACAATGGCTGAATTTGTCGCACACAGCCCACTTCAGTGCCAAAAACTCCAGCCTGTGTGCTGGATAGTTCATTTGAGACCGGGTCAGCATCTTAGTTGCAAAGGCGACAGGCCGCGCAACTGTCTCACCAGGTGACACTTGTGACAAGACGGCTCCAATACCATCAAAAGAAGCATCAACAGCGAGGATGAAAGGCTCATTGAAGTTCGGGTGAGCCAACGTGACACCGTGAGTGAGCTCACTTTTCAGAGTTTCTAATGACTCCTGACACGCAGGTGTCCAGTCATTAGACGTAAGAGCTGCTGGGGCAGAGGACTTTTTCTTGAATTTCTTGCCTTTCTTCGCATGTGATTGAACTCGTCGGCCAGAAATGAGTCTGAACAGAGGTTTGGCCTTCGCAGAGCAATCGGCAATGAAATGCTGATAATAGAAGACCATGCCCAAGAATGACCTGATCTTCTTCCAGGAAGGCGTGACACCATCGCTCTCCATCAACTCTGCTTCCCCCACATCAGCAATGGTCTTCACTTTGTCAGGGTCTGTTCTCACCCCATCTGGACAAACAATATGACCCAGAAACTTAGCTGAACTCTTCAAGAGATGACATTTCTTAGAGGCCAGCTTGAGGTTGCGATTTTTCAGACGGGAGAACACCATTTCCAGACGTTCAAGAGCCAGCTGTTCATTAGGGGCAAAAACCATCACGTCGTCAAGGTAACAGAGTAAGCTGCTGAAGTTTTCATCTCCGAATATTGACAACATCATCCGCATGAAGGTTGCGGGACTGTTGGACAGGCCTTGAGGCATCCTATTGTACTCATGGAGGCCGAAGGGTGAAGAAAACGCTGTGTACTTGTTGTGCTCTTCATGAAGTGGCACGTTATAGAACCCAGAAGTCAAGTCCATGGTAGAGAAGAAGACATTTCCTCCCAGTGCAGCAAGAGCATCAGCTTGATGAGGCAATGGGTGTGCGTCTTTTACAGTCTTTGCATTGATCCATCTGAAATCAGTACAAATGCGCAGACTGCCATCCTTCTTCCACACCAAGACCAATGGGGATGCATACTTACTGTGAGATTTCCTGATTATGCCCTTTTCCTCCATCTCATTCAGTGTAGTCCTCAGCTTCTCATACTGGCTTGGTGGAACCCGGCGGTAAGGCAAGCGAAACGGCCTCTCGTCCACAAGGTGTATTTTGTGGACAAAGTCTGTAGCCTCCCCACAATCCATCTTGTTTCTGGAAAAGATGGACTCATACTTCTCAAGAAGCTGAAAAAGTCTATCTTTCCACTGCTCAGACACCTCACAACTCTCCAAGTCCAAATCTTGTAGCCCCAGCTTGTTTAGAGCGTCCTTTCTTTGTTCAGGGGTCTTTGTTGTTGAAGAGCACTTTGAGACACTATGGCTATTTACTGAAACCTTTTCAGCTGGGGGAAGCTCTTCAACTGCAACACATGGGAAGACATCTGCAATCTTACAGTTTCTCCTCAGAGTCACTGGCTCACTGCTTGGGTTAATCAGTTTGAGGGGAACCCACCTGTCACCCCACAGAGGTGTGACTACACGGCCAACCAACACATTTCTGGGCCTTGATCTTGAGTTAGTCGGTTCAACAACCACTGTGCTCCCCACTGACAAAGGTGCTGATGCGGGCAATTTTCCCCAGACAAGGTGTTCACACAGTGGTTCAAGAGTAATACTCTGCCTCAACTTCACTGTGCCGATCTTGTCAGGCAGGGGTCCCCCACGCCATTTCTCAGAGTTGGAGAGCAGGGACAAAAATTGGCAACAAACATCATCTGCAATGTCAACTGGTGTAGCCAGAAGTCTCCAATAATCGTCAGACTTTTTCATCAGATGTATGAGCATCTTGATAGCATTACTACCAACAATCATGTCGTCTGTTTGTCCAGGGATGACTAATGTTGGGATGAGCAACTTGAACCCATAGATTGTCACCTCCAAATCATAGACTGCTGTCGGGTAGATATGGTGACCACCAGCACCAACAACAACAATGTCATCAGCAGGACTTCTCTTCAAATCAGGGCATTGCTGTAAGAGGCGTGCAGCTGCAGCTTCGCTCAGAGAGCATGACATAGAGCCACTATCAATCATGGCTTTCAGTGGAACTCCACTCACAGCACTAACATTTGTCTATAACAAGCTGTCGGATTTCTGAAGTTTCTGCGTCATTTGGAAAATGACAGTCTTTCCAGACGGTGCAAAGGAACAAAGAGATTCATACAAAGACTCCAAGTCATCAATGTCACAGCTGGGAGGGTCACTATCATGATCCACACTGTCCTCCCTGAAGTGCGGACCCATTAGTTTTCCGACTGTGGGGGAGCCGCAGGCGGCGCACGACCAGGACAAGTAAGCCTAGAATGGTTTGGTGAGTGGCACTGAAAACAGAGTCTATGGTCACGACAGTGGTTGAAAGTAGAGTGAGCAACATCATGACAAACAGAGCAAGGCGTGTCATGCAGCCCTTCAATCCTGGGACGTCTTGGGCCAGACTGTCTGGCTGGACTCGACTGAACAGGCCTCTGCAGAAGCACCTTCTCCAGCATGCCAATAAGGCGTTCCAGGGTAGCAGAGTCTATGGCATGTGCATGTGGTGCACCCTGTTCCCCGGTAGGTGGCATGTGTGGCATAGGGGTAGTCTGCTGTGTGTTCACCCCTACCTTCTCTTCAGTTACCTTACTCATCCTGGATGTCTTCACTGAGTGATACTCATCTAAGATGTCCTGAACTTCATGAGCAGTCCATTTGTCCATCGTCTTGGAGCGAAATGTCATAGAAAGCTCAGGGGAGAGACAGTTCCTTGTGAACATTCGAGTTACTTCTGTGCCAGGACTATCGAGCGTCTTGCCCTGCTCTCTAAGACATTCAATGGCAAGGTCTCACGTGCAGCCTGAGCCAGTAGTCAAATGCATCCTCACCTTTCCCAGGCAGTGTGGTGTAAAAGTATGCTAAAGGGAGCTGTGAGCATGGTGTAGAGTCAAAGTGCTTTCTTAGGAGACCATAGATAGCTTCAGGTTAACGTGTGATGTCTATGTCACTATTTCTGGTACCAAACCTGACCACGTCTTTTGCTTTGCCTCTTAGATGGGTAAGGATCTCCTCAGCCTGTTCCTCAGGTCTCAGGTTGTTTTTCCTAATGAAATCCCTCATGAGTTCCCCCCACTCTCTGACCGAAGTGAAATCAGAGCTGTCTCCTTTAAAGCATGGGGGATCTTTTAGCTTTCTGTGGGATACAAGCTGCACGTGAGAGGCACCAAGCACGTTTGAAGTCGACATGTCAACATTTACTGGTGAGGTGGCAGTATTGGTCAGAGGGGCACAAAGAGATGGGCTTAGTTGAGTCATAATATTCTGTACTACTTTCTGACTAACCTGCTGAAGTACATCTCCCATCTGATTAGCAATCTCAGTAGCAAGGGCATCAGGGCTAGGAATAGCAGTGCTTGCATAACGAGGCTCATGTAAAATGCCTACAGAGAGGCTAAAAGAAGGGGCTACATCCCTACTGGCCAAAGTGAACCCTGGCGTACCCTGACTATCCCCCATTACAATACCACGCCCACAAACAGGGGTCTCAAACATAGGAGAACCCAACATTCCCCTCCCCCTGCCAAAACTAGTTTCCCCCAGATTAAAAGTCATCACGAAAAATAAAAAAACAAAGATATTAAAAATACAAATGTCAAGCACAGATCAGTAGCAGAAAAAAAAACTAAAACAAACAACACATGAGCTATATATATAGAGCCAAAGTACTGTGTCCACCTGACAACACGGAGGAGCAGCAACAGCAGAAACAGTCCCCGGGCCGGGCTGAAGAAATAACTATCCAGCCGGAGAGTCGACGGGTCACGGCACCAATGTGACACTTGGGTCCTGCTTTGCTCTTGCTTTACTTGTACTTCACCAGAGTCAGTTTGAAATATCAATCAGCTTTTATTCTGCAAACCATGGAATGAAGACGTTTAGCCACAGTATAGTGAGATGTTGCTCCAAAGCTAAGAATCCTCTAACACTGTTACAGTGATCGTATAGTGGTATCATGTGTTTAGAGAAAAAGGATTCTAAATACAAACATAAAGAAACCCAATAACATTTATTACAAACATAAATCAATTTAGTTTGTAATTGTGACAATAAAGATTAATCAAATTACTTAGATGAACAGTATTCAATAAAAACATTTAACAGCTCAAAATAAACATACCTGCAAACCATGGAATGAACACACAGATCCACAGTTTAGCCACAGTATAGTGAGATGTTGCTCTACAAAGGAAAGTTTCACATCAGTGACGTAAATGCCACATGTACTCCACGACGTTAGCGGCTAACTAGTTAGCTGAAAAACGGCTCACTCTAAGTTTATGTACAATTCTTTAAAAAAGTGATACACTATGGAATCTAAAGACATTTAGCTAAACATAAAATATAACCAATAATGCAGATAGATTATACACAGAATAGTACACGTAGATCACAATTATGATTATATTTACAACTGAATGAACAGAGCAACAACTCACCCAAAGCTAAGAATCCTCTAACACTGACGGATTCCCAAAATGCACCACATTCAGCGCAACACTAGCTTCCGGCTGCGGCTTTTCAAAATATTTTTTTTTTACAAAACTAGGGCTGTAGTCCCAGTTTAACAGGATTTAATAAAACACACATTAATTATTTACGCTGTTACACCAGCATCCTTGGTATCTGTTGTTCACTGAGTTGATTCTCCCCCCATCCATCTTGATTTTTCTTGGCATCTCTTTATGACCATTCATTTACGAGTTATGAAGTATTATTTGAGTTATTTGAAGTATTAAAGTAACGTGTTATGGCAGGAAAGTTCAATCTGGTATATTCATTTTAATGTCACCTTATATAGAATATGTGTTAAACTTGTGATTTCTGCATTGAGTGACTTCTGCCTAGCAGATACCAAGAAGAGGCCCCTAGGGTCTCTCTGTTAATTATCAATAGTCCTTGCAATTAACAGGGGAAGTCCCAGATACATTTTCAGATATAAGGCAGTTAAAGTCTTGTAGAATTAATGTTTATCTCCTACACATCCTGCAGGCCTGGAGACTTGGGTCACCCAGCAGTAACCAAGATAAACGTCCTTTTGAGCTTATCAATAAAATGTATTCATTCCTAGTAAGCTGACTTTGGGGTGAAGGGAAGTTCAGGGAAGCCATTAAGCCACAAGAACAATTAAACTTCTGTTAATCAACCAAAACTCATGACTTTCAGGGGACAGGACATTCGGACCTATAACAAGGGTCACTTCCTAGAGAATATGTGTGTGTATTTCTTACTGTGATCAGATGTCCTGTATAATCATTTATCAACTATTCCTGTATTGGTGTTTTATTTGATTCCTCGGCTTTTATTCTTTCATATGTGGGTACTGGAGGGCTACTAACAGTGTGGAGAAATTAGCTTAAACATGTTTTATTACTCTATGGGAAATGGAAGCAGCATGTCAAAGGATCAGGGAAATCTACTTGTTTTAAATATATGTGTGTGGTTGATTACTTTGTATTAATAATAGCAGTATGTGTAAAGGAAGCTGGAAATATGCAATGTGAAACCTTTTATTTGAAATAAAGATTCTGCAGGGAATATTCTTAAAGAACAATAGCTCAAGTGTCTGGAAGAGTTGCAGGCTAAATGAGTGTGCGGTACTTTTTACTGCTTGAGATCAGAGCTGATGTTTTCCTCTTGTTATTATTGTTTGAGGTTAAGGTAACTCACATGTGTTATTTGTATAATCCAACTATAAAAAACTATATCTTAAAACTATCTTTATAAAATGCCAAAAGTATGTGAAACTTGCAAGGAGGGGTTTGTTATCTCGAATGTAAGGGTCGCCTCTGGCTCGCGCTGATTGGCTGTCTTTTCTAAGTGGAGGACCCCTCGGGGGGGGGGGGGGGCAGCCGCATAGCTCCTCCTGGGGTTTTGGATATAAGCCGATGTTTTCTTTAGACCAGCCTCTTCTTTTCTTCAAACTGACCAGATCCGTGAGATTGGAGGAAGAGCAGGAAGTACTTCCTTTGTATTTGTATTTGTATTTGTATTTTGTATTGTTACTTTTTATCATTAAAACAAGATTATTGTTTAACTTGTATTCTGGTGTTTCTTAATCCCTTCCTTTTTTCGAATTTACCCAGCTTATAAAACGACACGCGGAGACGAGGTTGGTTTTAAACATCCTCCAAATCTCCAACAAGTGGTGACCCGACGTGTCTGAGTGGGGTGTTTTCGGGGAAGAGACCACCAGCAGCAAGCGGACGGAATAGTCCAGGGCTAAACATCTCGGCCTCTTCTGACAACTAAAAACAGAGCTCTGTACAATAGGCTACCAGGTGAGCAGACACGATTTAATTCGAAACCTGTGATTTGACCATATTCCAAATTTTAGGGTTGTCAGACGAAGTTTACAGTGTTTTTATAGTAACAGTACAGATACATATTTTAGATAGGTAGGAAAGTTATATAACATAAAAGTGAATCAACGAGGTATGTAAGATGAAGGTGAAAGGCCCCGTACTTTTTTCAGAAAGGAGACGGCTGAAGACTCGTTGGGGGACGTCCAGTGACCGTTTTCAGACGGCATCCAGGAGACGAATCTGAATAACAATTCTTAGGTTCATAGGAATCGAAGTTGAGTTATAAGTAAAATCCAAAGGAGAGTAACGCAACCTTCGAAAACCAATTTTGAAGTGACCGGACCTCATTAATCCTTTGTTCTGTGGGGGTTGAATCTATAAAGCCAAACGTCACGATAAAGAGTTCTGTAAGCCTTGGTTACGTCAGCGTCACATCGTTGAAAGACGGTGTTGAAGCGCGCTGAGAGGCTTGCTAAACTTGTTGGAATAAACATCGGACAATAAAAGCTGAATAGACTGTACGGGGAATTTTTTCTGTGAATATTTACTGGTAACAAGGACAGTAAGTCAGATCAATATATATGAAGTCTGTGAATATTTACTGGTAACAGAAACAGCCTAAGTCAGATGAATAGATACGAAGTCATAATGAAGGGAGAATTTTAACGAGAGGAGCGTGAGTTAAGAGCTTACGAGAACAGTGGGTTCAAGCAAAAAAAAAATTGAATAAAAGGATAGCAGAAGTGTTAATTGTTGAAAGAAGCCCCCCTTTTCCAAAGGAGAGGCTGAGAGCTACAGCAGGGGAGAGAGAAGGGGGTGTCAGTATTTGTCTGTGAGAGTTCCCCCCACCCTTTTTCCTCTCGAGAGCAGCAGCGGCCCGGAGGGTGTCTGCTTGCTTTTGTCTCTAGTGATCTGAAGTTGGACTGAAATACATAGAAAATGAACAGATCAAGGTGTGATTTGAAGTGGTAGATATATTGAAATTAATAAACAATGATTTGCTGTTATTTAAATATAGTCTTTGACAACTGATTGATACCGTTGCATTGCGTTGTGAATTTCATGGTATTTGTCATTAACTAAGGATTGTACTTAATTATACTTCAAGGAAAATTATGTTACATACAGTAACCTTAGGGGAAAGTAAAAAGAGATTTACTGAGAATATGAAGTACATTAAAGTTAAGGTTATTCAAATTAAATATGATAGGTGGATTTTTCCATCTAGAATACGACATAGAAAGAGGAACATTTGTTAGACATGAAATAACGAACTCATTGGAAGAAATATATATATTGTGAGGTTATTTAGGAGTTGTTTTTATCATATACAGTTACTCTCAGTTGATGGTTGTTTAAAGTAGATAGGAAACTGAAAAAGTAAACGATCCACCACAATGGTGTTTTTTAATTGATGAAGAAGGAGTAGAAAGTAAAAAGAAGGTTTTTGTAAGTTTGTCAGAGGGAATCTGTTAATGTTCAAGCATGACAGAGGTGCTGCACGAGGCTAAAAGCCATCTCACACAGTTGGAGAACAAAAGAGGTTTTGATGAGAGAAGCTTGGGCCGGCAGCTGCAGGGCGCAGAGAGGAAGAGAGAGAGAAAAGTCAGATGGTTTGAAGAAGTATAGAGAGAGTACAGGTTATATAGTTACTACTATTCTGGAAAATGTCATATTGTTTTGTGAGTAACATGAAATAAGAATATATTTACTAGATATAAGAACAACAGGCTTATCTAGGTTAACAGAACATTGCTATTAACCAGTTTCAGCTGCAACTATCCTGTCTTTGTTCTAAAGAGAACATACGTTGCATTTATAATTAATATTAAGAAAGTTCACAATAGATACCATTAAAGACCGTTTGAGATTAATAGGACGAGTTTGTCATAAACATTCGTGCTTAGATGGAATAAAAGTGTTGAGAGATGTTCTCAAAAATGGGAGTTTTCACAATGCTTTTAGTTTTTATTAAAACAATTAAGTAATAAGGACAGAAAAATGTTCCGTGATGATTTATTTAGGTTTCAGCTTTAGTAATAATGAAGATTACATTTTGTAATAATTCCTTTAAGTGTTCCAAAATATATTCATTAACAAGTAGTCAGATTACTTGTTTTAAATATATAGCGCTGGATACAGTTAGTTTTGTATTCTGTTACAAATCTAGCCATGCTTGTAACACAACTTAGATAAACAATTTGAAAAGAATAGAATAAGCAAGAAGATTAAAGATGAATCTATAGTGGTTAAGAAAAGTTTTTTGTTTTGCCTATTAACTGAGAACTGAAGTAATGAAGAATAGGAAGACTGTTACCATTAATGGGTTTAACATTCACATGTTTCAGCATTCCTGACCATATAGACACTCAGCTGTTTTATTTTGTCACCCGCTGGGGGAGAGATTTACATTGAGTTTTTCTCAGTAGCTGATTTGCTGTGATTACAGCAGCATTGGATAGTTGTGCGCCACCTTTGGGTTGTACTCTGAATCGGTGTGTTGGTGAAAAGTTGCTCATTGCAAACAGAAGAACTGTGCAAAGAACACATCTCAAAGGAGGTTTTGACAGTTTGCTTGTGCCTCGTTGTCAAGGCAACCGTGGTGTGAAGAGGTACTGCAGTTTGTGGGGATTTCTGCGGTACAGAGGACAACGTGTGTCTGCTGATTGTATCACATTGATCCAGAGGTCCCTTCCCCCTCAGGACATCCCAATGCCAGAGAGAGTTTCCTTGGAGCCCACTGACCAGGGCCGGTTCTAGCTTTTTGGGGGCCCTGCCACTGACTTCAGCTGAAGAGGACAATGAATCATTGACTGTTCTCAATATGACAAGATCTTGAGACAGGCTGGTCTCAGTCTGTTCAGGCTCTGAAGAAATCATGCAATGATTTTACAGCATAACTGTGCAAGAGTTTATCAGAAGGTGGTGTAGAACGATATGCTTAGTGTTTAGGAAGGGAGGCTGATTGTTTAATGATGGTCTGGAATGCTGAAAGGATTAAGGTTTAATATCCTTGTGTGGCAAACAAGACATCTGATTATTATGTCACACATGATAATCTTGACATAGTGACTAGCTATGGGTAAACGTGTGGACGTTATACCATTATTATCATGAACTAAAAACAAATAGGGAAATAGTATCTGGTTAAAGATGAATGGATTTCATATCCTAGAGAGGATTAGTTATATTGTGAATACTTCACAAGGTATTTACTAATGTATTTTGAAGAACACACAAGAACACAGGTCCAGTTTTGTTTTGTTTCTAGATTAAATTTTCCATTACCAAAACTGTTCAGCTTAGGTCTAGCTTTAGACTTTGATAGTAAAAGAGTATTTAGGCTTATTTTTGTATATCTGACATTTTTTAAATATGTTGGCTATTCACTAGATAGAAAGATGGCATTACTCTCTATTTGTTAAGAACATTTCTGAAGATTAAATATTTGTTTCATTTCTAATATTCCTATTTAGGATGTAATTTGAGAGTAACAAGGCTGATGCTGAAATTGGAAAATATGTTAGTGGTTTGCATGATGTAAACAAAAAAAAGGTTTTGTGTGTTCAACCTCCAGTTAGATCTGAAACAGTAATAATGATTGATTTGGCCAAAGCTTAGTTTAACATCCTGATGTAACATTATGAGGTATGTTCACTTCTAAGGGTAAACAAATTGATAAAATGAATTATTATTATTATTATTATTGATTAATTTGGAATATTAATTCAAAAGGCCGTTTTCTGCAGGTTCACTTAAGAATGCCGTGCATGAACATTTGTCAGAACATTTGTTATTGTGTTTCCTAGGGGCGGTGTATTAATAAAGTGTATTGATCATTTGTTTGTTAAACATCTGAAGAAAATGGTGCTGCGAACACGAGAAAAACTTTGTTGCATTGGTTGACATCAACACAATGATGTCACTAGTACAACTCCAGCTAGTAGAATATTAAAGTCTCTGCAGAGCACGACACATGGCCAATGAAACTGAGACCAAATGACCTTTGACCCTGACTGACAGTGTGACTTGAGAAAAGCACTATCAATGACAGACTCTGGGGCTGACCGAACTTGACTTTACTACCTGACAGAGTGAGTGTGAATGTATTTCTGCATGTGATCAGTGCAACTGCATGATTCTAAAACAATAACTAACCGAGCATGTCTTTGGACTAACATATTATTTTGGAGCTCCAAGGGAAACATAGGTTTCCTAAAAATTCTGCAAAAGGGGGTTAACCACATGTGACCCGTTTCTAATTCCCACAGGAGTTGGCGGTTTGCAAATGTAAAACTCAAACTAAAATCTAAAGATTCTGTTTCTTTTAGGACTGCCAGCTGGAAATGAACACTTATTTTCCCTGGAGTGTTTACTGTGAAAAATGATGGATGTACTTTTGTGAATGATGTTTGGTATTTTCTTATAACCACTGGTTACCTGAAGGTTTTCTTCCCATACAGCAGTTTGTTACACATGTTTACATGTGTAAAAAGGGGGAGTGTGGGATTTCTTCATTTAGGGACTGGAAGAAACCTGCCGCCCCAACTCAGATGTTCAATCTGACCATTGATTGACAGTTTTAGATTTAACCTGCTCCATATCTGGGGATAAGATACTGTTTGATGAATGTTGACATGTTTCTAATATTGATTGAGTTATAACAGGTAACACAGATGCAGAATCAGTGGCCAAGGGGGTACTGAGAGAGGTAATTCCAGAATGAGAATGAGAAGGTGAACGGTGATAATGAAAACAATTTTGTAATATTTCAACAGGTATTAAAGTAACTGAGGTTTGAAATGTAGAAAGAACATATTACAGCTAAGTTAAAACATAGTAATGTAATGAGATAGAATTTAATTTAGACAACATCTTGGAACTAGCCTGGTAAAGAAGTAAAAGCCATAGACTTTTTGGTTTAGATCATTATTGGGATGTACATTTCATTTAAAGTCATAATAGAAAGACATTAGATGACAGTATGTTGGATTTCTGTATTCATTTTTCAGCTTGATAATATCCAAGCAGTGACAGGTAGAAGCAGTCTCGCCTGGAAATTATTCACTTGGTCAGTATCATGATTTTAGTTGTTTTTAATCCATAACATTAGTTTGTTCCATTACCAGAGACATTAGCAGTTAATATTATATTTAGATTTTAAATAGGATCTCAAGGATTTCATTTATAATAACACAGATGCTTGTCAGGAATTCAGAGCTATTGAGATATGTTATTTAGTTCAACTGAAGATGTTGGGGTTTATTTTGTTGACACAGGCCAAGTATTAGAATTCTGAAGCGGCCTACCAGTGGTGGGTCAAACCCCTGAGGGCCCAGAAGCCCTGAGCGTAGACTTGAGGGGTGGGTATCAGATTTCTCCACACAGGTTGCTGACGCCAAAAGGGGGACCCGAGGAGCAGGAGGCCGACACAGCGGAGTTCGTCTGGCTGAAGGTCAAGAGGCCTACGTGGCTCAACTCCAGGTTCTCCGGCCTCTACAGAGTGACCCAGAGGACATCTCATGCAGTCCGCCGAGGAGCAAAGGGGGACATCTGGTACTACTGGAGCCAGTGTGCGGCGAGGAAATCACCGGCTAGGACCATGGAGGACATCAGGACGGACCTGGCTATCGTCAACGAGGACATCCTTACAGCAGACGACGTGGAAGCTGTCATCAGCGGACTGGAGGAGAAGGACCTCGCGGACATCCCGACAGCAGACGACTCGGAAGCTGGCGTCAGCGGGCTGGGGGACTTCTCGAGGCAGCAGAGGAGTCTACTTCTCTCTGATCAGATTCATCAGTTCAACCTTTGATGGAAAGGCCGCATCTCCCCCTCCCTATCAGCTGCCCTTGTTGGCGTTTTCCGCTGAGGGGGGGGGGGGGGGGGGGGGGGGCCCTGAGGATTCAACAACACGCAAGGATGCTGCTTTCTGGCACTCAGGTTCGCACTCTGATAGTTCCTTCACTGACATTGAAAGTTGTGTTCTGTTCACAAAGGTATACTGTTGGGGAGCAGACACAGTGGCAAGGAAGGACAGTAGTTGTGTTTCAAATGTCTTATGTGAGTTGGTCTCGTGGCGGGGAGACCAAAAGGGGGATTGAAGTATTATTTGAGTTATTTGAAGTATTAAAGTAACGTGTTATGGCAGGAAAGTTCAATCTGGTATATTCATTTTAATGTCACCTTATATAGAATATGTGTTAAACTTGTGATTTCTGCATTGAGTGACTTCTGCCTAGCAGATACCAAGAAGAGGCCCCTAGGGTCTCTCTGTTAATTATCAATAGTCCTTGCAATTAACAGGGGAAGTCCCAGATACATTTTCAGATATAAGGCAGTTAAAGTCTTGTAGAATTAATGTTTATCTCCTACACATCCTGCAGGCCTGGAGACTTGGGTCACCCAGCAGTAACCAAGATAAACGTCCTTTTGAGCTTATCAATAAAATGTATTCATTCCTAGTAAGCTGACTTTGGGGTGAAGGGAAGTTCAGGGAAGCCATTAAGCCACAAGAACAATTAAACTTCTGTTAATCAACCAAAACTCATGACTTTCAGGGGACAGGACATTCGGACCTATAACAAGGGTCACTTCCTAGAGAATATGTGTGTGTATTTCTTACTGTGATCAGATGTCCTGTATAATCATTTATCAACTATTCCTGTATTGGTGTTTTATTTGATTCCTCGGCTTTTATTCTTTCATATGTGGGTACTGGAGGGCTACAAACAGTGTGGAGAAATTAGCTTAAACATGTTTTATTACTCTATGGGAAATGGAAGCAGCATGTCAAAGGATCAGGGAAATCTACTTGTTTTAAATATATGTGTGTGGTTGATTACTTTGTATTAATAATAGCAGTATGTGTAAAGGAAGCTGGAAATATGCAATGTGAAACCTTTTATTTGAAATAAAGATTCTGCAGGGAATATTCTTAAAGAACAATAGCTCAAGTGTCTGGAAGAGTTGCAGGCTAAATGAGTGTGCGGTACTTTTTACTGCTTGAGATCAGAGCTGATGTTTTCCTCTTGTTATTATTGTTTGAGGTTAAGGTAACTCACATGTGTTATTTGTATAATCCAACTATAAAAAACTATATCTTAAAACTATCTTTATAAAATGCCAAAAGTATGTGAAACTTGCAAGGAGGGGTTTGTTATCTCGAATGTAAGGGTCGCCTCTGGCTCGCGCTGATTGGCTGTCTTTTCTAAGTGGAGGACCCCTCGGGGGGGGGGGGGGGCAGCCGCATAGCTCCTCCTGGGGTTTTGGATATAAGCCGATATTTTCTTTAGACCAGCCTCTTCTTTTCTTCAAACTGACCAGATCCGTGAGATTGGAGGAAGAGCAGGAAGTACTTCCTTTGTATTTGTATTTGTATTTGTATTTGTATTTTGTATTGTTACTTTTTATCATTAAAACAAGATTATTGTTTAACTTGTATTCTGGTGTTTCTTAATCCCTTCCTTTTTTCGAATTTACCCAGCTTATAAAACGACACGCGGAGACGAGGTTGGTTTTAAACATCCTCCAAATCTCCAACAGTTACCAACATTTATAACTGCCAAAAGGGAGCCTTGTAAAGTGTTAAACAAATCAACATTTATGAATGAGCTACTACCATTTATAATTTGTTTAAGTTATATTAAGCCTTAAAGTTATGCATAAATTAGGGCGTGGTCACATTGAGTCACAGGTCTGTCCAGTGACTGCTGCTGTTAGCTTCCTGTCTCTCTGCTAGCAGCTCCCTGATGCTGCAGGGGCTCAGCCTCCTCAGCTCATCCGGGAAACATAACTTGCACTCGGCCGTGTTTGTTGTGCTGTTGCCTTGTGGACTATTCTTCAGAGGTGGGAGTAAGTCCTACATGTGCAAGTCATGAGCAAGTCTCAAGTCTTGACCTACAAGTATCAAGCAAGTCCCAAGTCACTAAGATGAGAGTCAAGCAAGTCAAGTCATGGCTCAGGTCAAGCAAGTCAAGTCAAGTCATACGAATTTCTGATGAATAAGCCCAGTTTCCGCATTTAAATCAGTTAAAAGACAGTGGTTATGAAAATGGATTCAACCCACACTATGATCTTCATTACATACACAGTTAATCATTTGAAATCTAATTTAGACCGATGACAATCATATTAGATTAATATTAACCCTAGAACTGCAGACAATATAGCTAGGACTCAATCAAAAAGTCTGTTCAAAAAGGCAGAATTCCAGGTAAGAAAATCATATATGGCATTTGCAATTACACATATTTAATTTAAATGTCTGTTAACACTAGAACCGCCAACAGCGTCAGCACCTACATAGATATCATTTTCAAACCATTTAATTTTTTCCTCTTCATAATTTCCTTATAAACTAAGCAGGACGATTTAAAACTCACTTAATTGGGTTAATTTAGAAATGGCTTCAGTTTATCATCATAACAGATCAAAAAGTTCAGATTCATTTTACAATAAATCAAGGAATGATGCACTTCTACAAACAAAAACAACATAATTAAAACATTTAAACAAACTACTAAAAGTAGATGAACTACATTATTCAAAAGTTTCCAGTAACTTCTGATAATAACACAGGGGAAATAAACGAGGCATCTCTTTTCCTCTCTCTCTCTCCTGACAGCCTGTCAGTATCAGGGTTAGTCAAAAATGAATCCCTTGGCGATTCTAGTGTTCATTTACCCCGTTTTGTATTCTCTTTGCTTAATCGATTTGAAACTAAGTCTAACGTAGCTTAAACTTAACGTTAGCTTTCTAGCTAACACAACACAGTCACGTAGCCTACCTTTCTCTGTGTTTTTTTTTTGTAGTGACAAATGAAGTTGGATGTTGTGGTGGTCCTGTCACTGATCTTTATGCTGCAGACCCTGCATACCGCTGTTCTCTTCTTATTAGCGTCATCGACAAAATAATCTTTGAATCCAAACTTAACTATTTTTGGTGTAAAGCTAGCTGCTGCCATGTTAACTGACACTCCTGCCGTCTAGTGGGTTGCCAGGTTTGCGCGCATGGCGTTATAATCATGTTTTTCGAAAAAACTAAACGTAATATCCCGCTACAAAAACAAACGCAAATATTTAATTTTAAACAGTCAAGTCCTTTCAAGTCATCTGTCTCAAGCTTAAGTCAAGTCTCAAGTCATGAATACCAAGTCAAAGTCAAGTCAAGTCTTTTATCAATGTTAGTCAAGCAAGTCTCAAGTCAAAAAATATGTGACTCGAGTCTGACTCGAGTCAAGTCATGTGACTCGAGTCCCCACCTCTGCTATTCTTCATGCTTATATCGGACTATTGTGACTCGCTCCGCGTTTAAAACAGACGGTGCATGAATGCGGTTTTGCGGTAAGTGAAATTCAAGTACTTTATTTGTGTGTTGCTTATGTTTTGAGTCAACTAACTTTAATGAATGTTAAGGGTTAGCATGTAAGCAAGTGGTTGCTACATCTGTGCTAACAATGCTAATCTCAGAGGTGGGTGTAAATCCTACATGTGCAAGTCATGAGCAAGTCTCAAGTCTTGACCTACACGTATCAAGAAAGTCCCAAGTCACTGTGGTGAGAGTCAAGCCAGTCAAGTCAAATCATTGCTCAGGTCAAGCAAGTCAAGTCAAGTCATACGAAATTCTGATGAATGAGCCCAGTTTCCGCATTTAAATCAGTGAAAAGACAGTGGTTATGAAAATGGATTCTACCCACACTATGATCTTCATTACATAAACAGTTAATCATTGGAAATCTAATTTAGACCGATGACAATCATATTAGATTAATATTAACCCTAGAACTGCAGACAATATAGCTAGGACTCAATCAAAAAGTCTGTTCAAAAAGGCAGAATTCCAGGTAAGAAAATCATATATGGCATTTGCCATTACACATATTTAATTTAAATGTCTGTTAACACTAGAACCGCCAACACAGGGTGTCCGCGCGGTAGTAAAAGGTAGTAAAAGGTAGTAAAAAGAATCTACCCAAATTAAGGCCCTTGAAAGGTAGTAAAAGGTAACAAACGCAATTTGACTTGGTAGTAATTTTTTTAAAACTCTGCCTCAATATATAATGAGTTTCCATTGTTTGCTTATTATTTGTGTCTGCATGTTTGAATTTCATCTAGCCTACGTAGTTTAAAAATATATACGGTGCTAACAGGACCTGAGTGAGGCGTAGTTGATAGCAATGACGTAGAGGTAACCTGTGTGGACTTCATAGCCTATCAGCGACGCTTACAACATTTTCCGCCTTTTTCCAACAATTGACGTTAGCAGAGCCGCCTTTTGCCACAGTTGCAGTCTACTTTTTCTGATGTTAGCAAATTCGAGCAAATTTAGTGTGAAATGGGGAAGTGCAAGTTTTCGCAATTATGGGTTGATGACCCCTTATATAAAGACTGGCTTAAACCCGTCATAGGAAATGACCGTGAAGCATTTTGCAGTGTCTGCAAAAAAACTATAAATGTTACCTGGAACGGCATTACTGCTATCAAGTCCCACAGTGGATCGGCTATACACCAGCAGCGGCTTCGGGTGAGGGGGGGACAGCTGCCGATTTCGTTGTTTTGCGATGCTAGCAGCAGCACCACACAGATCGCGGCAGATCATGCCAACTTATCAGCAACAGTCGCACCACCTCGGCAGCAAACCAGTGCCACCAGCACCACCACGGCTGCGATAGCCAAACAGCAGACGTTACCGCCACAAACATCAGCCCTCAGGGCTGAGGTTCTCTGGTGCCTGAACACAGCAGCTAACCATCATTCATTCAATTCGAATGAGGGCATTGGGGAATTGTTCGAAAACATGTTCACTGACTCCGACATAGCCAAAAGTTTTGTTTGTGGCAAAGATAAGACATCGTATATCCTTGGATTTGGCATTGCTCCACATTTTAAGAAGCTTCTTATAAATAGCATCAATGCTTCTGGGCCATATGTTGTCATGTTTGACGAGTCTCTGAACCAGTCCGCCAAGAAGAAGCAAATGGATATTCACGTTCGGTTCTGGAGAGATGACCGCGTGACGTCTTCATATTTTGGGTCACAGTTTCTTGGACATGCAAGGGCTGAAGACTTGCTGCAAAGCATTAAAGTGAGTTGATATTTTCTTGTTTGTTCTTTCTTATTGTCGTTATATGCCCATTTGAAAATGTTTATGTCATAGTTAGCCTAAGCTTTAGCCTACACGACGTGTGTGTCGGGTGTGTTTTGTGACCCTGCAAGGCGATATCAGTCGCTTTGCGCTCAATGCTATTTTGAGAAAATCCACGGTAAACAAACATCCGGGTTAAAATGTTGAATTTCATGTTTTCGCATAATTTGACAGTATACAGTCTACATATCATTTCATATCGTGGACAAATCACGGAAAAACATACGTTTTGACTGTTAAGCCCGGTGAAGATGCAACACATTAGCAGTCATACCATTTGTCAACGCCGCTTAAAAAGGTGATTTTCTCCTCTTCTAGCATTATCATGACAGGAGAACCATGCCACTTTGGATACAGTTATCTTAACGATTGTTCTAGCAATAGCCTCAATATACATATCGTTGGAAAGCTTAGTTTATGGCCGTTCATATGAGAACAATAACTTAGTTTTGTACATTTTACCAAAGCGACTGGTTTCGCCTTGCAGGGTCACATTTTGATGAAGGATTTGGTTAATATTTCTGAAAGATGCATACTGGTACTACAAAGGGGGAAACACGTTTGACTTATACTTACTGGCACTGTATTTACTGTCTATCTATTGTCTATTTTATGAATAACCAAAAACCACAGGACAGATTAAAATTTTCAATAAACTTTGTTTTTTGTGACAATTCACAGGAATGTGTTGCACAACTCAACTTGAGACACCTGCTGTCTGTCAGTATGGATGGCCCAAATGTCAACTTCAAGCTGCTGAAGCTCCTTCAGAACGAACATTCAGAGCTTCATGGGGATGCACAACTCATCAGTGTTGGCAGTTGTGGCTTGCACACCCTCCACAATGCCATGAAGGCAGGATTCGCAACATGGCAGGTAGACAAACTGTTGCGAGCTATGCACTACATCTTCCACAATGTTCCTGCCCGTAGAGAAGATTACACCGCCACCACAGGATCTTCTACCTTTCCCCGATCTTTCTGTGGCCACAGATGGGTGGAAAATGTCCCTGTGGCTGAGAGAGCTGTCGACATTTGGCCTGTGCTTTTAACATATGTTGATGCTGTTCAGAAGAAAAAGGTGACAAACCCAAACACGGCGTCATATGATATCATTTTGGCAGCACGGGATGATAATTTGATAATTCCAAAGCTCCAGTTCTTCTTGTCAGTTGCACGAAGCTTCAACCCCTTCCTGACCAAATATCAGACCGACGAGCCTGTGCTGCCCTTTTTTGCTAAAGATCTGAAAGAACTCCTGATGGTAAGAAATGTAATTCCTGTAGAGTAACTGTCTTTATTTGAATGTGATTAAACTGTATCAGTTGACAGGTGTGACTTGATTGCTAACAGTTTTTGTTGTTCTTTTAAGGCTTTACTGCGGCGATTTGTTAAAAGGGAACTTATACAGGACCGAAGCCCACTGCAACTTATCACAATCCAGGTGTCTGAGGAGAAGAACTGGGTGGCTCTGAAAAATGTGGACATCGGCCTGGGTGCTGAATCTGCCATCAAGGTAATTACTGCAGATACTTTCAATGTCATACATGAAATGTGCTGTCGGCACAAATAAATAGTTACTTCGAACTATTAGGGTAGAAAATGAATGAGTAACATTGGGCATTATTTAACCACCTCTGTGGTAAGCAATATAGCTATCGTAATTGTGTGGTTGTTAATGGTTATCTTTCAAACTTCAGTGGTCTTCACCACCAGGCCTTTGGCATTGAGGCTTAAACTGAACCACAGCCATGAGGATATACCAAACCTCTTTCTCACTCTGGTTAAATTGTTAGGATTGTTTTAAATGTGTAACTTGTCATAGTTTAATTTCCAATCATAGCAGTGAATGTTTATGCATCCTGAACTCATCCTGAACTATACTCACATATCCCATCACTCCCCCACCCACCCACACACACACACAAACACACCCACACCCACACACACACACACACACACACACACACACACACACACACACACACACACACACACACACACACACCCAGAGAGCAGACAACCAACATCTTTTCCCCACAGGTTTTACACAAGTATCTCTATATATGTGACAAATAAATATCCTTGTATGAACATTAATGTTCTCTATTTGTTAGGCCCTTCAGAGCAAACCAGGAGGCAAGATAGGGGAGCTCTCTCTGCTAACCTTCAGGAAAGAATGTTTGCAGTGCCTTGTTAAGGTTGTCATGAAATTGCAAGACAAATCCCCCCTAAAGGTTCCAATGGTTGGGCACATTGCATGCCTTGATCCCACACAAATCCACCAAGAACCGGAGTGGTGCATCAAGCAAATGAAGAGTGTAGTGCAGACATTCCTTCAGGGAAAGAGATTGACAGGTGGCATTCCAGCTGGTAAGAAAAAATACAGTATGTCTAGGGACAGGGAAGGTCATTCAAATGAAGGCCATGTTCTAAGGGTGTTCTACTTTGAAATGTACTTAAATGTCATTAATGATTATGTTTTTGTCAATATTGTAGGTGATGTTATCATTCAACAGTTCGAATCGTTGACCTCTGTGGAAGGACGGGATGAACGTTTCCTGGCTTTCAAGCCACTGAAGGACCGCCTTGATGTGTTCTTCTACACAACCCTCAGCAGGCCTTACCCTGACTTGCTGCAGTTTTGCCAGAGTCTCCTCCTTCTTTCCCATGGCCAAGCCACTGTGGAAAGAGGATTTTCAGTGAACAAAGAGGTGGAGACATGCAATCTCCATGACCGCACACTGGAATCACTGAGACTAGTTTGTGACAGGATCAACAGTTGTGGTGGTGTTTTGAAAGTGCCCCTCACAAAGGAGCTCCTTGCCTCTGCCTCATCAGCTAGATCCCAGTACAGACTGTACCTTGACAGTGAAAAGAAAAAGAGAGAGAGTGCTGCCCATGCTCTGAGGAGGAAGGCAGTGGAGGAGGAGCTTCTGGACCTCAGAAGACAGGAAGAGGTACTTCGCCGTGTTTGTCACTCACTGGAAAAGGACGCGGACAAGTTGGACGAGCAGGCTGAGGGAAAGGCTGGGTCCAAAATGGCTGAACTGATAATCAAGTCCAATACCCTTCGCAGAAGGCAGAAAGAAAAAAAAGAAGAGCTCTGCAAATTGGAGAAAATAATTGAAGATAAGTCCTCACAACTGAGACTTCTGTGACTGTACACCCCTCACAGTTATTGTTTTAAATGTTTCTCTTAGATACAATGTAGATTGCAACAACTGCACACAGGCACACCCACAGACGAATGCAGGCACACGCACACACAAACACACACACACGTACACCCCTACAGTTATTGTTTTAAATGATTCACTTAGATACAATGTAGATTGCAACAACAACAACATCCATACAAAGGCGCACCCACAGACATGTGCATACATGCACTCCTCACACACGTTATTGTGTTTAAATATGGTGAATGTTATATTGAAGCAGATCTTTGAAAGCTGTAGTCCTCAGAGCATATTGTTCATTAAAGTTATTTATTTGATTGATTTTCAATTTTTTTCATTAATACGCATTATTAATACGCACCAGTAACTGCTTAAGTGTGTGTGTGTGTGTGTGTGTGTGTGTGTGTGTGTGTGTGTGTGTGTGTGTGTGTGTGTGTGTGTGTGTGTGTGTGTGTGTGTGTGTGTGTGTGTGTGTGTGTGTGTGTGTGTGTGTGTGTGAGAATGCGTGTTTGTGAGAGAATGCGTGTTTGTGAGTAAGTGTGTGTGATGTGACACTTTATTATTAATATTTATAGTTGTTAAGTGATATGTGTTTAAGAAGTGTCAAGGTTATTACTCACTTTATTAGGGCTAAGGGTCAACTCAACACTACAAAAAAAAACACAATTGACAATGACAATACTTAATGATCACAATTAAACATTAGTGTACCTGATATGTATGACGGGTGTGACAGTGTCACACTAATACCTTATAATTAGTAGTCCAAAAAGGGCTGCTGCTTGATGTCGTGTTGGTAGTAAAAAATATTGTGGAGGTAGTAAAAAAGGTAGTAAAAGGTAGTAAATTCATCTCTATGAATCCTGCAGATACCCTGACAGCGTCAGCACCTACATAGATATCATTTTCAAACCATTTCATTTGTTCCTCTTCATAATTTCATTATAAACTAAGTAGAACGATTTAAAACTCACTTAGTTGGGTTAATTTAGAAATTGCTTCAGTTTATCATCATAACAGATCAAAAAGTTCAGATTCATTTTACAATAAATCAAAGAATGATGCACTTCTACAAACAAAAACAACATAATTAAAGGACACATGTCATGGCCATTTACACTGATCATAATTCTATTGTTGAGGTATACTAAAATAGAAAAATACTGTGCAATTTTCCAAACTCACATTGGTTTCGCATACAGCATCTCTGTAAAGTATGTGTATTCAGCAGTATTGGAGAGCCGCAGTGACGCGTCGTAAAACCCGGAAGTAAGTTAGCATTTTTAGCACTTCCGGTTCCTTCCTCAAAAAGCAATGCATTTTTTCCATAGGGTTTTGGAAAATAGCTCGAAATAAGGTCTGTGGTTGACACAGATTTAAGAGGTAATTGACGTTTTGTTCTACGACATTAAATACATCAGCAGTGACCCCACTGGGGATTTTTGAAGAGTTTACGTCTCTGAAAAACGATGGTTGTTACCGAATGTCTGAATAGGACTACAGAAATTGTCGAGGCCGTTGTACGTCATTACGCCGAACACGTAAACACTCCCGCTAAGTTTGTTTTCCCCTGTGTTCTGCTTAAAAGCAAGTACCTGCCTATCTTTAGTATCTGTATATCTATATCTGACCATTAGAATCTGTATTTTTGAAATTGTCGTTTTTAACACCGTAGTTTTACAAATTATAGAATAATTAATTACCAGTGTTTTCCAATTTTACTCGGCAGTTCGTTTCGTTGGCTAACGTTAGCTAAAGCTAGCGCTACTAGTTAGCTACGCAATGGTTTGTTGCTTTGCTCCGGGTTGCAGCCACAGGTCTTCGCATGAAACGTGCTTGTTCTATCGTTTCCCGGCCAATGTTTTCCAAAGGAGAGTCTGGATTCGTGCCATGAGGTAAGCTGACGTTACATTTTTGTCCATGTCACGGTGAAATGTAAATAATGGGTAGTGACTGTATCGCCGTTATAGAGATGGCGCTGCTGAAAAGACCGCAACACAAGTAAAGATAATGAATACATCCTATTAAAACCTGTGTGGCTTATATGATAAGTCTTATTAGTACAAGCAGCATAACGTTTCACCATGTAACTAAAGATTGTAGTCAGGGAAATCAGTTTGACATATTGAACTAATAACAAATCACCTCTGGCTGGCAGAGAACTCTCTGCTCCATAGCTTCTCTTGGACGTAAAATCACATGTACATTTTACATTTATATTCAATTTAATATTCCATCCCTCACATACTTTTGTATATATAATAACTTATATTTTGTTTTTTTTGTTATGCTGCTGCAACACAAACATTTCGCAAATTGGGATCAATACAGTAATATCTTATCTTAATTAATTAAGAAATATAACTATTATAATTAGTGTAGCAGCTGACACCTATTTTCAATATGGATTAATCTACCATTTATTTCTTTAGTTCAATTTTCATCTATAAAAATGTCAAAATAGTGAAAATGTTCACGAGACTTATCAAAGTGCAAGGTTATATCTTTAGATGTTTTGTTTTAGCCTATGTACTGTATGTCTTAATTAGACCCTCCAGAAAAACGCGGGCAAAAATCCTTGATTATGCGGGCTAAATTCCTTGATTATGCGATTAAACATGCGGGGTTTTATGTGATTTTATGCGGTGAAACTGCGGGAAGTTGCAAAATATGCGGAAAGTTGCGAAATATGCTAAATATGCGGGAAAAAATTATCGATTTTTTTTTAAAATATTGGGCTGTCTTATTTATTCTCTCTCACACACAACCTGCCACTAACGTTAAACCCCTTTACTATTCAATTAAACACATTCAATGTTTATTTATTGTAAAAGCAATTGGGCTATTTTAATCTCACGCACACACACACACACACACACACACACACACACACACACACACACACACAAACTTCTCCGCCTCATTCTGTTTTCATTTACTCGTTCGTTATCTGCAGCTTCAATCTTGTAGGCTACTCACCTCGTTTCTTGTAGCCCTCGAAAGGGTTTTGGAGATTGATGCCTCGTGAACGTGAGTTGTTTGGCTTTCTTTTCCGCCGCAGCAGGAAGCATTTTCGAATGTTTGAATGAATCAAAGTGGGTCGTCACCGTCGATTTTCTCTTATGCTCCAACACACAGTTGCACGGGGTGCAGAATAGTTTCCCCCCACTTTTTGCCCGGTCTTTAGTAGAAATGTTCGTCGGTAAATGAGATGGATTAGATATTTTCATCTTGGTGTTTTCTCTATCGTGCTCCACACGTTGACTCTATACAGTGTTGTTTACATTCTGTGATGTGCGAGCTGATGACGTCATGTCAAGACGAGTTAACTTTTTTTTTTCTCAATTTTGTGTGGAAAAATGCGGGGATTATGCGGCCTTTTGATAAATATGCGGCCTTTTAGAAATCTGCGCCATTTTGCTGATTATGCGGTAAATCCTGCGATCGCAGAATCGCGTTTTTCTGGAGGGTCTACTTAATGCTCTTACAGTATATGTGACGGTGTGACTTCCATGAAACTATATTTTATATCTTCCCAACAGACGAGCTGACAGAAAACCTAACACTCTAACAACCACAACATTGCAAAGGCGAGTAAATGTAAATTAAAAACAATTCACAATTGTATTATTTCTTCTTCTTTCTTGCAGTGAGGTGAAGCTGACCTTGGACTTGGTGCCAGTAAGGATGTTCCTCACGCAGGCTGAATGTTTCTCCTTCCTTACTGACAAAGAAGCCCTTGATTTGCAATGCTTCACTAATTGTCATTTCCCTTGCTCCGTAGGGACACTTTACCTCAAGCACAGCGGAAGACCCTACCAGACCATCTGGAGATGCCCCCAACATTCCTGATTGGGAGAGCCACAAATCTGACTCATGGACCTGCATCTGAGTTGCAGTGGTGAATGCCCTGACGCCCTCACATTCATTCATAGTCCCCCACTGTACAGACAAAACACCATCAAGGGCCTGTTGTTGCCTTAGCACCCTGGCAATAAAGGAAGCAGTCACACGCTTTGACCTCAGGACAGCTCCAAAGTTGCTGGCAGTCAACCTTCCTTTCCTGAACAAATGCCAGTTTGGGCTGGTTCGCTGACCAGTGGTAGCCACCTGAATTGCCCTCTGTTGCTCTTCAGACAATGCCATGCTTGCCACAATTGCCTCAGGTCCCTGATGCCCAACAGATTTGATAATTTCAGGAACAGTAAGTGTTTCCAAGCTGTAGTGTTCCTCTTCTGGCTCGGGGGAGAGAAGCCAAAAAATTCCTGAGAACCTGCCCCCGAGTCTGTCCCTCAGCCAGTCACGATCTTCGGAGGTAGGCTCTCTTGTCAGCGGGTTAAATTAGTTATTGGTTTCAACAGTCACATTAAAACAGTTACTAAATCAGCTTACTATCACCTAAAGAACATATCTAGGATTAAAAGACTAAAGTCACAGCAGGATTTGGAAAAACGTGTCCATGCTTTTATCTTCAGTAGACTGGACTACTGCAATGGTGTCTTCACAGGTCTCACTAAAAAATCTATTAGAAAGCTGCAGCTGATTCAGAACACCGCTGCTCGAGTCCTCACTAACACTAAGAAAGTGGATCACATCACTCCTGTTCTGAAGTCTTTACACTGGCTTCCTGTGTGTCAAAGAATAGATTTCAAAATACTGCTGCTGTTTATAAAGCACTGAATGGTTTAGGACCAAAATGAATTTCTGACCTCCTGCTAAATGATGAACCATCCAGATCTCTCAGGTCTTCAGGGACTGGTCAGCTTTCTGTCCCCAGAGTCAGAACTAAACATGGTAAAGCAGCGTACAGTTATTATGCTCCAAATATCTGGAACAAACTCCCAGAAACCTGCAGGTCCGCTGCAACTTACTACTTTTAAATCCAGGCTGAAGACTTTTCTTTTTGTCGCTGCTCTTAATTGAACTATTAATATCTTAGACTGCACTGTAACTTATATCCATGTATTTTTTCTTTTAATGTTTATTTTATTAGCTTTTCTTTTTAATGACTGATTTTAAATGCCATTTTCTTAATGTCTTTCATTTTTTGTAAAGCACTTTGAATTGCCTTGTGTTGAAAAGTGCTATATAAATAAACTTGCCTTGCCTAATAAAGATTTCATGTGACACATAAAATTGATTTGTTGATGGGAATTAATGAATAAATTAACTCGGTCTTAAAAGGTTAACGGTACTCTTGCTATCACTACTCACCGACACTATAAACCTTGTCCCTCATGCTAGCCCTGACAATACCGGTAAGCACACCTTCATCTAGGCTGCACTGTAACGTGTCCTGACTTGTAGTGGTTCTTCTCCTCTATCTACACTCTTCTTGTCATCTTTGTAAAATGATATCAGACTGGTAATTGACACAGCCATGACTTCTAGTTAAATTCAGTGTGGCTAAAATGAAAAGCTTTGTTAAAATATGCAAGCACGCGAAAGTCAAATTCAGCCTTATTGTCAAAAATTCTACATGTGTTATACATCCAGAAATATCGAAATATCGTTTCCCACAGTGACATGTATACATAAAACAAAAAGGGCCTAGATAAACGTGGTATACATTAAACAAAACGGGCCTAGATAACCGGGGTATACAGTTTAAAATGTTAATATATTTAAAGTTTTCAAAGTGCAGTTTCAGTGCAAGTCAGTTGAAACGATCTTAAGTTGGCGTGACGTTGAAGTCGTGCGACCCTGCTGCTGTACTGGCTTGTAGTTCGTTTATAGCATAACGTTAGCATTTTGCTTCTGCCGACTAGATTTATTATTCAAAAATTATAAAAGTAGGGTTGACATGTGGATATTATCTGGCGAAACAAAACGTGATCCATCTCTTAAATATGTGTCAACCACAGACCTTATTTCGAGCTATTTTCCAAATCCTATGGATTAATTGCATTGCGTTTTAGACGAAGGAACCGGAAGAAGTTTACTTCCGGGTTTAAGGACGCGTCACTGCGGCTCTCTATTGACTTTCTCCACTAAACGGCTCGCCGCAGCTCCCCTCCCCCCCCCCCCCCCCTCCGTGATTTCCTTGTTTAGCGATACACAGCCAAACACAGCCAAACTCAACCTGAACACACACAAAGTCACAGCCGAAATAAAAACAATAAGTGTGGCTTGATATTGAGTAAGAAAAGGTTTATAGGTTGATAAACGCTGTGAGAATGGGTCTGCAGAGAGAATTTCGCGCGATCCCAACTGTCTGTTATCAGCCTGCAGCACGGAGCAGAAATCAGCAGGGCTGTCTGCACTGAGTGTCTGTGTGGATTGGTCAATTTGGACCAATCAGCGGGGGCTTAACGTAACTGCTCCGCGGACGTAACGTAACGGCTCCACGGATTGGTCCATTTAGTTCCGGGTACGTGCTTTCGTAAGCACGTACCCGGAAGAATCAAATGGATGATGACGTCATGATGATGTTTCACCAACGAGGCGTTTTGCGGAGGTATTTTCTGTGTTAGAGTTTTACTCGCTACAGGGTGTACTTTGAGGGTTTTGACTCTGCACACAGTTTACATCCAGAAAAACATTCATAACACACAAGGGGACGGGTAATAACCGGAGCCTGTTTTTCAGGTTTCAGGCTCGAAAATGACATTCCCAGAACAAATGACCATATCTTCCCTTCTAAAAGGGTTAAATTAATAATCTTTTTTCTCAAAGTAATGATAAACCTGTGAGTTGGAAGTAGAAAAGTCAGAATCAATATAGATGTTTTTTATTTTAAAGAATTCAGATTGAACATAGTAAAAAACTGTAAATTAAAGTGTCCATCCAAAAAGTATAAATTTGTACTTATAGTGAAAACTAACCTTGGATGATGGGTTAGTACACTAAAAGCTTTAGGAATCCAAAGTAAAACATATAATAAGTACCCTGTATCAAGATTGATGCAAAACAAGTGACATTTGACCTTTTTAGTCAGATTTAGCAAAAAAACCCACTTCTGGGGCCATTTGGGTGGATTTTCCATATCTCTGGCCCCCCTTGTTCGATTTTGACATGTCACATCTCTTTCTGACCGTTAGAGCCAATAGAATCCAAGGGAAATCGTCCCGCACACACTCATGTTAAAAAAAAAAGTGCCGTCTCTGCGCATGCTAGCTTGCAGCAGAGGGGAGAATATTTAGAGGCTTCTCAATTCTTAAATTTCCCCTCCTCGACTCCCCTTCTCGACTCCTATCCTCGAGACTTAGTCCCGCCCACAGGAGATGCGAGCGGCAGTGTTGCCAATTTGGCGGCTTTGTCGTTAAATTTGGCAGCTTTCCAAACCCTCCGGCTACTTATTTTTGTCAAAAGCGACTAACGAATAATCTAACGTCTTGTAATGGTGTTATTAGGGACTTTTCTGGTGTTTGGAGACTCACGTATTGTTCAGCAGTTAACGAGCCGCGGGTGCTGCCGTGAGCCCCTCTGCCCCTGCTCTGCCCTCCCATAGTACTCACAGGCGCTAGTTGCCTCCCTCAGCAGCTCAGCTGCAGTCAGAGCAGAGAGGAGACAGCTACACCCTCCTGCGTCGAGACTGTAAATGAATTGCGCATGCGCCAAGCCGTCCTGGTTTTGAGCGGGATTTAAATGTAAAATGTAAATGTTTCTTCACTGTCACACTATAATAAATAACTGCCTTTGCTTTGCTCACACACAGCCCCGGTCACTTAATCACCTCGTCCACTGTGTGCGTGCCTCAGTGGCGGCCGGCCCATAGGGGCGCTAGGGTTGCCGCCCCACCTCTTCCCACATTACAAATTAAAATAAAAAAATAAAATAAAATAATTTATATATATTTTTTTTAATATATATATTTTTTAATATATTTTTTTAATTTTAATTTTTAATGAACAAGGTAAATATTATATAATTGGTATCAGTAAAATGTATAATCTACAATAAAATCTCGTTTAAAATGGTGTTACGATGTCTAAAGTTACTGATAAGTCACATGTTTCCTGCCTGGCCTTGCCAGTGTATCATTACCCTCTCTCGTCTGGGCGCTAAGAGAAGAGCCCTCAACCAGTGCAGCAGCAGCCACTAGCAGCTGACTGTTGCTATCTGTAAGCTATGGCTCCGAAACATAATTTCAGCCAATCAGCGTCGTCAAATCTGATGATCACCGGGCGCCAATGTCAGCGCCCGGTGCAGGGTTATGGCTAGAAAGGATCCGTCTTGTGTAAAACTCTCGCAAGAGTTTGCGAGTCACCTGGCTGAATGTTTACGTTTGACAGGCAGCCTTTCAGTTACGATCATTAACATCAGTGGGCTAAAGCAAATGATGGTGAGAAGCTAAACTATCTATTAATTATGTCAATTACAGGGAGTGTGATTGTAACTGTGTGTGTGACAACGGATGCAAAGAGGTAAACACTGTGGGACAGATACTATGTGCCCGTGCTAAACACACACACAGACACACACACACACACACACACACACACACACACACACACACACACACATTATTTTTTTCTAATATTTCTGTGTTTCTGAACCACGTCTGTGTCTGCATATAATGTTCGTATTTAGTCCCCTCAGGGTTCCCGCGGGGTCTTAAATAGCCTTACATTTGATAATCTGAATGTAAGGCCTTAAAAAGGTCCAATGACCAAAAAGATAAGAAAGGTCTTAAATATGATTTAGAAGGTCTTAAAAATGATCGGATTTGAAAGGTACTTCTGTGTTGCGATAGCGTTTAAATGCGTTTTGGGGGAAATGTTCGGGCTGCAAAGTAACCAGTACGGTAATAGCCTTTCAGTTCCCCCCAACAATTTGTATTGAATTAAATCAACATGGAACCAGTAATCACTAACTTTGTTTCCCCCGGCCCCTTATTGGAGAACACCCAGCTAGTAACCTAGCAACCAAGCTTCAGCTTGCGGCAGTCAGAAACTCATGTATCTTCGAATCTACTTATAAATTAATATGGGGAAGTGTCAGTTCAACCGTATTTGGTTGGAAAACATCTAATTTAGTGCTTGGTTGAAACCAGTGGAGGGGAACGTGTTTGAAGCCCGCCGCACCATTTGCAAAATAAATAAGCGTTTGTTTTGCTAGTACAGCGTTAGCTAGTGGAGTGTTAGCTAGTGCAGCAGCTCCTGCAACAACACCGGGGGACCTCCGGGCGACGTTTGGGTCTACGTCAACCCTAAAAGCGGAGGTGCTGTCGACGCTAAATACCGTAGCTAAACACCAATCATACAACAGCAACGATTAAATAGTGTAGCCAATTTAATTTAAGGGGTAATTTCTCAAAATGTTCCCCGTGTGGTTTATTCACCATTACAATAGCCCCACCTAAAATAATTTCCACCAGCCGCCACTGGTGTGCCTCTCTGTGACAAGCTAAACATTCACGTAGGTCATCATGTCACAGTCTAAACTGTAATCACAAAAGCACAGAAAGGAGTGGGAATCAAACCCTGAGTTTAAAGGATGGTTGAAGCCATTTATTGGAGATGACACACGGGCATACTGCCTTTATTGTAAGGGAGATTTCTAATAAAAAATATTAAAACTCCTTTCTACTTTTTCTAATAGAGACATTTCTGATCTACTGTCGTCTGGATTTACTCTGGTTTCAAGTTTTGATCCTCCTTGAAGGGGGTGGAACGTTTTTTTCCCGCCATTACATGATATGCAAATTAGGCAATGACGTCATTTAGGGACTTCTGGCGACTTTTCGGACAGCCAATAGCTACTTTCCTTACTGTGGAGTTGGCAACACTGGCGAGCGGAGGACTGAGGAGGGGAACCGAGGAGAGAGGAGGGGAAGCAGCAGGCGGTTAGAGAAATGAGAACTCCTCTCCTCTGAGCGGTCATTTTAAAGAGACGTCCATTAATGATGACAGGAGGCACAGCAGTCCTCTGTCTGATGGAAAGATGTGTTCATGACGACTTATATATTTACTTTGAATTCATTGAGAGTGCGGTATAATGAGACAATAACAGGCTACAGATGCGGACACATACACACAAATATATTTATATAAATATATACAATTTAAAGTATGAGAGCACTCTCATAATAACGTAACCCAATCAGAGACAGGATATATCCCCCCCCCCCTCTCTCTGGTCGCTGAAATGGGGAATTGAAATTACGGGCCAAAAGTTGTATTTACAAGTATTAAAAGTAAGCAGAGGACACCAAACCAACTGAGACCCGTCCGCATCTACGCACTGTACAACACACACACACCTACACACTGTACCACACACACACCTACACACTGTACCACACACACACCTACACACACTGTACCACACACACCTACAAATCCTAAAGCATAATCAGGCTACAGCCGTTGTGTATTTTATTATGTGAAGCACTAAATGGTCTTAGAAAAAAATATCGACTCTTTGTTTGTAGTTATCTACTAAACTAAAGCAAATAAAGAGAGTAGGCCTGTTATACTGAGTGATATATATTATAAGCACTGCTCTGCTGTTCTCTCAGGAAACATCGCAACGCGATGAAAGCAGTTTCTAAAATAATATCCAGGGAATGCATGCAGAGCTGTCATTGGCTGAGATAAGTCCGGCCGTGCGTCACGCCTCCACCGTTCCCGGAAATGCATCCGTGGAGGAACCATCAGTGTATCCTCGGTTACAGCTCCTCCAGAGAGCCTCCTCGATGCTCGATCCTCGGTGTGCATTTAGAGAAATTAGATGTTCTTCAAAATGGCTCGCTGAAATTCATTTCCGGGTCACTACCGGAGGACCGAGGAGTCGAGGAGTCGAGGAGGGGAAATTTGAGTATTGAGAAGCCTCTTATATGCTCTGATATAAAGCAACTGAAAAGCAGTTTTATTGCTTATGGATTATCAGAACATTTCAAAGGGGACGCAGCCACATTGGACATTAACCTATGGATTAACTACAGCGTCGTTTTTATCGTTTTAATGCCATTGAAGACCAGTTTAGACCAGACAAAGACGAAGGTAAGCCATGTTAGCGTTGTGGGTTACCTAGCGCCACTTGTTTTGATGTACGTTTTTGTTGATAACGTCAACGTCGAGTTTGTATCTTTCAGTGTTGAGGTGGATACCGTTAGATTCTGTGTCTCCTTGCGATCATAAACGATGTGTTGGATGTGCACCTAGGATAAGTAATAAGGGAGATGGAGTGATTATCGGTGCAGTAATAGGTTAGCATATTTCGCTCGGGTCATTTAGATGCTTCTTACGAGACTTGTGTTTTGTTTTGGTAAAAATGGTTTGTATCGTCAGTTAGCTGAGATTATTCCCGTTAATCTGGTACAACACATTAATAGGTTCTTAAATATTAAGATCCCCTTAGACACAGTGTCGTGAAATTTAAAAAAAAAAGTACCTGCCGGCGGGGACCTTGGGGCTTAACAGGTTAAACAAACTACTAAAAGTAGATGAACTACATTATTCAAAGGTTTAAAGTAACTTCTGATAATAACACAGGGGAAATAAATGAGGCATCTATTTTCTCTCTCTCTCTCTATACCTCTCCTGACAGCCCGTCAGTATCGGGGTTAGTCAAAATGAATCCCTTGGCGGTTCTAGTGTTCATTTACCGATTTGTCTTCACTTTGCAATGCTTAATCGATTTGAAACCAAGTCTAACGTAGCTTCAACTTCACGTTAGCTTTCTAGCTAACACAACACATTCACGTAGCCTACCTTTCTCTGTGGGTGTTTTTGTAGTGACGAATGAAGTTGGATGTTGTGGTGGTCCTGTCACCGATCTTTATGCTGCAGACCCTGCATACCGCTGTTTTCTTGTTATTACCATCATCGACAACATAATCCTTGAATCTAAACGTGACTATTTTTGGAGTGAAGCTAGCCGCTGCCATGTTAACTGACATTCCTGCCTTCTAGTGGGTTGCCAGGTTTGCACGCATGGCGCTATAATCACGTTTCGAAAAAACGAAACGTAATAAATATCTCAATACAAAAACAAACGCAAATATTTAATTTTAAACGGTCAAGTCCTTTCAAGTCATCTGTCTCAAGCTTAAGTCAAGTCATGAATATCAAATCAAAGTCAAGTCAAGTCTTTTATCAATGTTAGTCAAGCAAGTCTCAAGTCCAAACATATGCGAGTTGAGTCCCCACCTCTGCTAATCGTAGCCTCTTAGTTAAAACGTAATAAAGAAGTGTTACTGTAAGCATTAAGTGGGATAATACTGTAGAATAAACGGCTTCTGTTTGAGGTTGGTAAAATAAGGTCATCCTTGTAAGTTAGAGAGATATTTTATTAGGTAGTTAACTGTAGGCCTATGCATCGCTAAGGTTAATTTAAATTAGCTATGATCGAGTATGTAGACAAGCTAACGTAGTTCTGAAGAGCGGCATACTGTATGTGAAATTAACCTCACAATAAGATGTGTGTATATTACAAATAATAATGTCATATTTCAAGATGATTACTTAGATATTACAATATAGTTGGTTGAGCTGGAGTTCATTATTGAGCTTACACGTCAACATCACAGTCATATCTGAAGAACGAACCAAAACCTTGTTCTTTTTATTAATTGTATTACCAAATTGGTATCAAATAAGTAGTAAGCATTGGTAACACCAATGCTGATAAAGTAATCTATTTTATTTGAGTATTTGTCTCTGGGAGAAGGTACTGTACCCAGTTCTTATGTTCGGCAGTTATAGACTGGGCTTTCTTGTACAAGAGAATACAAAATAAAAATCAATATGAACCATTACTGTATAATTATCCTTAAATGATGTTGTATAATGCACCTAATAAACAAGTATGGCATTTTGAAACATGATGTGCAACAATTTTTACTGTAATTTGTGTGCATTTTGTTGTTAAATAATATGATGTTATGATTTATTTTGTGTGTGGACGCTTTGGAAATATCTGGAGAAGGAATAAATGGGTGTTCGGAATGAGTTAAAGACAAAAGGCGGAGACTAGTGTTGAAACTAGTGGAGAAACGATCAAGATGCCACCTTGTCCCTCTGATTAGACGGCATGTTAAGTCAGGAAGTAGCATTATTAGTGATGAGTAGAGGGCATACAGGAGAGTGCTGAGTAACATGGGGTACAACCACTACACCATAAACCACAGAAGGTGGTTTGTGAACCCCCAGACGGCAGTGATATCCAAAGAGCTTGGTCGACCGTCAAAGGACATATCCGTAGACTGAGAGGAAACCTTACAGAGAGTTAGTTGGAGGGACACCTCAAGGTTCTTGAATGGTCATCTTGGCTTGGCTCTGGTCACCGTGATGGACTGCTTGGATGCTTGTTGAAGGATATACACAAAGCCTTTCCAGTCTGAGTACCATTATGTCTTACCTACTCTTTAATTTATGTCTGAGAAAAGCTTTTATGTTTAATTATGTGTATCAGTCATACTAAATAGTCATTCTTTTGAGTCCTGATTTTCTTCATGTGTGAATAAAATATTTTGCCTGGGTCTGTTGCATCTTATTTTGCATTTCATGTGAAACATTTGTATTAGGTAAGCGTGAATATTATAACTCATTCACGAATGGACATGTGTATTAAACTTAAAAACAACGCACCCTTTCAGTAGTTATATATGTTAGCAGAGGTGGGACCAAGTCATTGTTTTGCAAGTCAGAGTCAAGTCTCAAGTCTTTGCGCTCAAGTCCAAGTCAAGTCTCAAGTCAGGATGGGCAAGTTCAAGTCAAGTCTCAAGTCAGGATGGGCAAGTTCAAGTCAAGTCCTAAACTTTGACAAAACAAGTCTTAAACAAGTCATTATGTGCCTTTCACCAAAATTAATGACATCGATCAACAGAATAATACTTAATAATCAAACTGCTCTTTATTAGTCACATTAATAATTTAATAATCAATTTTCTCTCTGCTGGTAAAGTAACGTGTTTTTCTTCTATTTTAAGAGGGATCTGTAAGGTAATGCTACCGTGATGGTTTGATTCAGGAAGAGTTTAATGTATAAGATCCCTGATGTTAAGGTGACCAGAATGTTTATTTCCACTGTGTACAACATGTCATAAGGGACCCACTATGCCAGGGATAATGTGCAGCGAGGTGGTCTCTATGGGGAAAAGAACACCTGAATCTAGATCCCTCTGCAGGTGGTACTTTAAGTATATGTTGATGCTAATACTTTTGTACTTGTACTTGTAACATTTTGATTGCAGGACTTTTTATTGTAACTGAGTATTCCTACACTCTGGTATTTTTACTCAAGTACAAGATCTGAACTTCTCTCACCTCTGACAATAAATCCTGAGTGGTTACCAAAAAATAACCCTGCTCTGAAGGTTATTGTTGAGGTTTAGGATGGCAGCTTCTTCTTACGCTGCAATCGGAGATAAATAGTGGAGACGGAGACTATGAACTTTTTAGCCCTTGAGCATGTTTTATTCCTCTGCTTCACAGGTGATTCCTTCGCTCAGCCGAGCTAACTTAGAAGAGAACAAAAGATAGACAGTGAACACGTGCATCAGGTGAACACACCCTCATTTACATGACGCAAGCCTGGTCATTACGTAGCACGTAATACTACAGTGCCTCACAGTGGTACAATAACAGTATTACATCCCTATAGTACAGAATAGACACAATCTCTCTATACATACAATAACTGAGGACATACAGTATGTAAACATTTCCCTTAACACCCCCACTTGTTCTCAGGTTGCTGTATTCCAAAAATGTAAACAAAATGAAAATGTGGACCTCCTCACACATTTTAAACTCCTAAAACGATTCCTGCAAACTTCTTCAGTTTCTTGTTAACATATTTTTCCTGTGACATCTTTACACATCCATCCGAATGTTTGAAATCGATACCCAGAAAATGTTTTAGGTTGCCTAAATCTTTCATCTTAAATTTGGCAGAGAGCATCTCTTTCACTTCCTTCAGTATTTTGTCATTGCTAGCTGCAATGATCAGATCATCGACCCAGATAATTATTATCACCTTTCCACCTTTGTCCTCTTTGGCATAGACACAGTGGTCTGCTGGGTTCTGTGCAAAATCGTCTTCAGTTAAACAATCGTGCAAAATCCTGTTCCAATTTCTACCGGATTGTTTTAGACCATAAAGAGATTTTTCTAGATTACACACTAGACCTTCCCCTCTTTCTTCGTAACCCTCTGGTTGTTCGATATAGATTTCATAATCTATAGGAGCGTGTAAGTACGCTGTTTTTACATCCATCTGATGCAGTAGCAAGTCCTCCTGTGCTGCTTTCTGTAACAACACTCTTACACTCGTCAAGCTGGCCGTGGGGGAAAAAGTCTCTCCATAGTCAATCCCCATCCTCTGGCTATAGCCTTTGGCCACAAACCTTGCTTTGTACTTGTCCATTCCCTCAATATCACTTTTGATAGAGTAAACCCATTTGCCCCCCACTGTCTTTTTGCCTTTTGGCAGATTTGTCAGGGTAAATGTGTTGTCGTTTAATGATTGGATTTCGTCATCCATGGCTTTGACCCACTCTCTTGAGTCAGTTGACGTCATAGCCTCCTTAAATGTCTGTGGAATGCCACATACTGCTCTGTAGCAGTAGTCTATGGTAGTATGAATCCCATCACTATCACTGTCTTCAGTTACAAAGTCCTTTAAGTGACTTGGTTTCCTTCTGTCTCTATTCGGGTATCTCCCACCCTCAGATTCATCATCTGTCCCACTTGGTTGTGTTTGGCTACTGTCGTCAGACATAGTTACTGGACTGTCACTTTGTGCACTAGTCTCTTTAGCATTCTCTGTGCTCTCATTTATCTCCTGTGTGACCCTGCTAGCCCTAGGCTGCCTCACACTGTCTTTGTCATCATTTGGGTCTGACCCAAATGTCTGTGTCTGTTTCTCCACAGTTACCTTGTTTACAAACTTGACTAGCCTGTGCTTTTGTACTTTCTCAGTATCTGGGTGATAGACCAAATACGCGGGGCTGTTCTTGTCATAACCCACAAAACGCCCCTGATCACACCTGGAATCAAGTTTTCCCTTGTCCTGTTTGTATGTGTAACATACAGACCCAAACTTCTGCATTGTAGAGACGTTAGGCTTTTTATCTGTCAGCATCTGGTAAGGGGTTTGTCCTGTACGCCTGTTAAAACATCTGTTACGCACTATGGCTGCTGTTTGGACTGCGTAGTTCCATAACTCTTTTGGTAGCTGACTTTCAGTTAGCATACACCTACCCATCTCAAAAAGAGTATGCCAGCTTCTCTCAGCTGTACCGTTCTGGTGGGGTGAGTACGGGGCTGACGTCTCATGTCTTATCCTATTTTTCCTTAACAACGTTTGGAAATCCCTGCATGTGAACTCTGTGCCGTTGTCTGACCTTATACACTTCACTTTCCCGTATGGGGCTGTATCTGCTAGGAATTTTTCCGTTGCCTGTACCGTGTCACTTTTAGTTTTTAGAAAATATACAAATATTGCACCCGAGTAGTCATCAGTGAATGACTGTACATATTTTTAACCATCTCTTGACTCTGTAGCTACTGGACCGGCTAGGTCCGTGTGTACCATTTGTAATGGAGCCTTTGCTCTACTATCAGGGTTTCTATTTCTGGTTTGTGCAAATTTCCCCTGAATAAACACCTCACATTCTTGGTCGGGTTTATCTGTTTTGTTCTTGATCCGCATACCTTCAACCACATTTTTGCATTTGTAGCACATCGTCATAATTACAGTGGCCTAGTATTTCATGCCACGTCTGTACATCATGGCAAGCATTGCATTTGTCACTATTCTTACCTTCAGTGTGCAAATAATACAACCTGTTGTACACATGAATGTCAAACCTGGTACCGTCTTTGTGTATCAAAGCGTATTTTCCCTGCTTGAAAACGACCGTGGCTCCGTCGGCGGTCGCTGCCTTCACTGAGAAGATGTCCAGGGGATATGACGGTATAAACAACGCCTTTCTCAGAGTAGTGGTATGTCGCCGTCCTCCGCTGTCGACCAGGCAAATCTCTACCTCTCCCTTGCATTGAGCGACGCCGTTGCACCGGGTACCGTCTGCCAGCTCCACGCAGTGTGTCTCTGGCTTAGACGTGTCATCGAAGTTTTTGAACTTGGTGATGTCCGTGATGATGTGTGAGGTGGCTCCTGTGTCGACCATCAGGCCCTTCTCCTGGAGGCTGCTGCGTGCTGGCTGCCGCTGGACCCTGTTTTCTCCGCCTTTTATCCTGAAGACGTAATCTGCGTCGCCGCCGCCATCTTCTTCTGAGACCTTTCTCGCGCCATCTTGTCTGTCTTTACGCCTGCACGTGGCGTCTTTGTGTGTGTCACTTTTGCATTGACTACACCATGTCTTCTGCCGACACACTCTCGCTCTGTGGCCTTTTGTGCCGCACTTAAAACACACAATATCGGCATTGTCACTGTTCCTGTTATATGCACCTTGCTTGGCGGGCCGCCGTCCGGGTCTCGCTTGAGTCTTCATCACGTTATCACTCGACTCTGTCGTGCTTAATTTCTCTGTGTCTTCAAAACTCCTTAGCTTTGTCCTGAACTCTGGAAACGTTATATTGCCATCATTATTTGCCACGTGTATTGCAAATGGCCTAAACATCTCAGGCAGTCCTTTTAAAACCATGGCTATCAATAGGCCGTCGCCTAACGTTTCACCTGCGTTCCGTAGCGCAATGATGGTGGTTTCTGCCCGTATGATATAGTCTGTGACACTTTCGCTGTTCGTCTTCTGAAGCGATGTCAACATGGTATACAAGTTTATTATCCGGGGTTTTCCCCTCTCGGCATAATATCCCCTTAATATCTTTAAGGCTTCTCTTGCATTGTCGGGCGCATCCCTCATAATTAGCGAGAGGCTTTTGTCGTCTAAAAGTTGTATTAGCTCAGCATACGCGTCTGCATTTTTCTTGCCGTCTGTAGTCGAGACGGAGACGATAAACTGTTTAGCCCTTGAGCATGTTTTATTCCTCTGCTTCACAGGTGATTCCTTCGCTCAGCCGAGCTAACTTAGAAGAGAACAAAAGATAGACAGTGAACACGTGCATCAGGTGAACACACCCTCATTTACATGACGCAAGCCTGGTCATTACGTAGCACGTAATACTACAGTGCCTCACAGTGGTACAATAACAGTATTACATCCCTATAGTACAGAATAGACACAATCTCTCTATACATACAATAACTGAGGACATACAGTATGTAAACATTTCCCTTAACACCCCCCACTTGTTCTCAGGTTGCTGTATTCCAAAAATGTAAACAAAATGAAAATGTGGACCTCCTCACACATTTTAAACTCCTAAAACGATTCCTGCAAACTTCTTCAGTTTCTTGTTAACATATTTTTCCTGTGACATCTTTACACATCCATCCGAATGTTTGAAATCGATACCCAGAAAATGTTTTAGGTGGCCTAAATCTTTCATCTTAAATTTGGCAGAGAGCATCTCTTTCACTTCCTTCAGTATTTTTTCATTGCTAGCTGCAATGATCAGATCATCTCTCTATACATACAATAACTGAGGAGATACAGTATGTAAACATTTCCCTTAACAGTTATTTTCATTTTACAAATCCTGCACTCAGCTTTGCTTTCTCCAATATCATTGAAATGCAGCCAGATGCTGCTTCTTTTTTCGGTTTTCGCTAATTCCTTGACTTTTTCCGACGCGCTTGCATTTAAATCCGGCTCCCCGTCTCCCCGTCGCTCTGTGTAGCTGGCCTGCAACACTACACCTGCTGTCTTTGGAACGTCTGCCCCCCACCCTTCTTTCACATAATGGTATGATCCCAGTGTGTCCTCGCATATGATTGGCCGCATGGTGGCCCAGCTAAATAAAGACCCGCCCCTGCCTACAAGGATTCTCAGCAAGAGTGAGCGGCTGAAGATTCTGCTCTCCCCGACGGGAGTCTGCTCTTCTAGCCGCATCTCGCGATCGGCGTGTTGGAGACCTCTGAATTAAATTATCAAGTAACCTCAAGTCAGAAGGCTCAAGTCCAAGTCAAGTCCCGAGTCATTGGTGTTCAAGTCCGAGTCGAGTCGCAAGTGTTTTGTGATGTTGTCAAGTCGAGTCATCAAATTGGTGACTCGAGTCTGACTCAAGTCCAAGTAATGTGACTCGAGTCCACACCTCTGCATGTTAGTGACTCATCAATAGATGGTGATGTGTTTCACACTTTACAATAAGGCTCCCTTTTGGCAGTTATACGTACATGTTAGTAACTCATTCATAAATGGTCATAAGAGATGCCAAGAAACATCAAGATGGATGGGGGGAGAATCAACTCAGTGAGCAACAGATACCAAGGATGCTGGCTGATGAAGAAGACGAAGTAAGCTAAGTAGCCAATATAAGGCTTAGCAGTACAGATAAATGTGGGCTCACTATTTGGCAAGCAACCGGTCAAAGTTGCCCTGTTTATCTCATGTCTTATAAAAGCGTATTAATGATTTATAAAGTGTTCACAACCTAATTAATACATTAATTACAAACTATTCGTAAACCCTTTATCAGGGTAGTCTTATTGTAAAGTGGTACCGAAAAAACATACGCTTACAGTGGCGAAGGAAATGCTCTCTTCGATTTGCTGAGACGTTGTCTTTTGCTTCAATTTTTGCAAAGAAAGATGTCAAAACGAATATTCCTACCAATTTAGAATGACCAGTTATTCCCCTATGGTATCCCCATTATTAACTGTCACAGTCATATCATATTCCTTATCATATTATCCACAAAATGCTAGATTGAACTTCCAATAAGCCTCACTAACAGCGTGTCACCTGGTTCAGTCTTCAATAACAGACCAACTCTGCTAATGAACATATAGAACAGGCTTTATTTATACCATGACCTATTCTTCTTTCTTCTCTTTACTAACAATGTGTTGAATCTCTCTTATACACAGATCCACCTATACACCCATGCACACACACATAATGACGTGATGCAATTCAAAGTAAGAGGTTGCTCTATAATGAGGGTCATCATAGCAGACATGGACCCAGTTTATTCCCACATCATTATCACCCTTTCCTCTCTGCTCTTTTAAGAATACCCCTATGTTATCTAATTGTACTCGTAAACATGAAGATACAGGCATGCATGCAAATCAAAGTATACTGTATCATAGTTTCAGTACAACTTTTGCAAAAATACCTTTTGTAGAAGCTATGCTCACAAAATCACCACTGCGAAAAGACACAACATCTTTGACACATTCCCAAATTCCTTTAGTAAAAAAAAAAACACTTCAATTTTTCAGAAATATTAAAATATTGGAAGTTATCTGAAACCATACATGTCACACCTTAGTGAAGTAGAATTGATAATAGTTGCATTATATAGGAAATTAAACATACTTATTATTACATTCTTGGGATCCATCGGCTATCAGGCTGGACATATTTGAGCAGTTTGGGACAACATTTTGGGGGTTTATCTGGGTGTATCTGCGCCATTTTCCATCAACCAGTCATTGTTGCAGTGAGATTAGCAATTAAGCAAGAATGGAGTTGAGGACTAATTCAACCGGATTGTTTCACAAGTAACCAGTTTACAAGCTCATTAAGAGCTGAAAACTAAATCACTGTAAAACTTTATCCGATTAGCTCTATTACATTTCGTCTCATAATCAGAAGTTCGTGGGATCTAATCCAGCTCTACTTGAACATATCCCCACTAAGAACGTGACCTTCAAAAGAACCAGCACACCTTGTTTTTACTATGAAAATCAAACACTGCCACAATACATTATGAAGATCATGCAGCGCCACAACATTTATGGAAAGCGAACAGTACCACAATACGCAACTATTTTAATAACGTATTAAAATTATCACGTATTATGGAGTTTTATTATAATCCAGACACTGAAAACTTTCTTAAGGCGTGTGCGGGTTGATCTATTTATTAGCTATCTTATTTTATTTTGATTTAATAACAGACTATCTTAAACTATTCCATACTGTCTGATGAAACTTTATTCAGACATAGTAACAATATCCCTTTCAATATCTGCTTAACGGATGAATTATTTGCACAATGCCGGCCAAACAGTCATTTTCTCTGAGGGGAATTTTTTTGTTTATATTATCGCTTTATTACAGCATAACATACATTTCGTTTTTATAGTTTTATGGTTAGGGTTAGTGTTTTTTATTATGTGTAAGATTAACATTTTAAGCATATTACAGAAATATTCTAATGGTTGTTATTATTCATTATATTTCTATTTTCATTGCTGGAAATGAGTAAATATACACAAAGACTAAAATACAACAAAAAGGGCTCTGCTGCTGCAGGCCACCACAAGTGTGTCTGCAATGGGAATCCCAAAAATGCTCAGCAGAGAGAGATGTGTCCAGTTTTAATAGGTTGCTGGACAGTACATTTCCCCTTTAGCTTTTCTTCATAAAGCTACATTTATTAGGATACAGCAAGTCAGAACCTTTTTGGCCTAACAAGGTGGAGGCCATTTAATGTGACAGTGGATGTGAGAGAAAACAGTTCGACAGCAGGGGAGTGGTACTCGGTTTGTTCAAATGTAACAAGGCTGGTGTACGGAGGAATGTCTGCCTGTCACACACGTCACTGATCAAATTCTGACAGCCTTGAGGGAATGATGCATCTCACTGTTATCCAGGATTTCCCCCCAAAAAATGCACAGCACAGAAAGCGAGATACAATTACAGGTCGAAGCAAATGGACACCTCAATTGGTAAAACAAATACTCCAACCCGTTTTCTTTATGTGACGAGAGATATTTACTAAGCTCAGAGTCTAAAACCATGCAAAAGTTTCTTTGAGGATAAATGGTTAATCGTCAATTTATTGGTGGATCGGTGGGTTCGGTGGGTTTTTTGGTTGATTGTTCCCCTTCTGTTTTATGTTTCTTACAAGATATTCACATATAGCATAAAGTCAGCTTTTTATTTCTGCTGATTGCATTTACGCTCCAAAGAAACGTGTGTTGGCCACAAAGCTTATATTCTGATATTGTCAGGGTGCGTGGAAAAGGTAGGACCCAAAAGCAGTATTAACGAAAAATGAGCTTTATTAAATAACAAAAGCTGTGGCAAGAAAAGGCAGTATCCAAAATATCCAAAAACAAACGAGCAGCACAAGGAACACAGACCGTAGAATAACATGGGGGTGAAACAATGAACCGACATGGAACACAGGGGAAGACTAGACTAAATACACAGAAGGGTAATCACAGGACAAGACACAGCTGGGCAGGGGAGGGAGAAACACAAGGGCAACAGGTGAACACAATGAGACAATCAGACACACCAGGGAAACTAACGACAGGGAGGAGGACCAGACAAAACACTGAATGAACAAACTTACAAAACCCATAACCAGACAGACAACACTAAAACCGTGACATAAACCTAGGAGTGTGACAGAACCCCCCCCTCTCAAGGGACGGATCCCAGACGTTCCAAAAAAAAAAAAAGAAGTCCAGCAGGGTGGGTAGAGGGGGACCGGAGGAGGGACACATAACTTGGGCCAAGAAAGGGTGGGTGGAGGGGGTCTGGAGGACGGGTCTCGGGCAGACGGCCTGGGGGCAAGGCAGAGACCAAGGAGGGGGTCTCGGGCGGAAGGCCCGGGAGCAAGGCAGAGACCAAGGAGGGGGTCTCGGGCGGACGGCCCGGGGGCAAGGCAGAATCCATGGTGGGGGTCTCAGGCGGGCTGCCCGGGGACAAGGCAGAGTCCATGGAGGGGCGAGGACCACAACGGGCGAACTCAGGGGGCCGAGCATGAGGGCGAAGGCAGCGGCAGGAAGAGTCAGGAGGCCGAGCCCGAGGATGAAGACCGCGGCACTCAGGGGGCCGGGCTCGAGGGCGAAGACCGCGGCTCTCAGGGGGCCGGGCTCGAGAGCGAAGACCGCGGCTCTCAGGGGGCCGGGCTCGAGGGCGAAGACCAGACAGCTCCGGAGGCCGGGCAGGAAGGCACTGACGGGACAGCTCCGGAGGCCGGGCAGGACCCGGTGGGTTAGGCTTCGGCAGGATCCCCCCACGGAAGAGGACCAGGAGTTGGCAGGACCCCCGGCGAGACAGGTGACGGCGGGACCTCCAACGGAACAAGACATGGGATTGGCAGGACTCTCAGCGGGTCCTCCAACGGAACAGGACATAGGGTTGGCAAGACCCCCTGCAGAAGAGTAGTCGGCGGGACCCCCAACGGGACAGGACATGGAGCTGGCAGGAACCCCAGCGGAACCTCCAGCGGCACAGGACATAGGGTTGGCAGGACCCCCGGCAGAAGAGTAGTCGGCGGGACCCCCAACGGGACAGGACATAGAGTTGGCAGGACCCCTGGCAGAAGAGTAGTCGGCGGGGCCTCCAACGGCACAGGATATAGGGTTGGCAGGACCCCCGGCAGAAGAGTAGTCGGCGGGACCCCCAACGGGACAGGACATGGAGTTGGCAGGACCCCCAGCGGAACCTCCAACGGCACTTGAGTAGGGACTTGAGTGGGTAATCGAGAGGGCTTGAGAGGGAACTCGAGAGGAAACTTGAGAGTTGACTTGAGAGGTGACTTGAGAGGGATCTCGAGAGGGAACTTGAACGGAGACTCGAGAGAGGGCTTGAGAGGGAACTCGAGAGGAGACTCGAGAGGTGACTCGAGAGGTGACTCGAGAGGGAACTCGAGAGGTGACTTGAGAGGGAACTCGAGAGGAGACTCGAGAGGGGACTTGAGAGGGAACTTGAGAGGGGACTTGAGAAGTGTCTTGAGAGGGGACTCGATAGGGGACTTGAGAGGGGACTCGAGAAGGAACTTGAGAGTTGACTTGTAAGGAGACTTGAGAGGGAACTCGAGAGGAGAGTTGAGAGGGGACTTGAGAAGGGACTTGAGAGGGAACTCGAGCAGGGACTTGAGAGGAGACTTGAGAGGGACCTGGAGAGCCAACAGGAGACGAGGTGCTGGAGTCGGCCGGTACGCCGACAGGACACCGGGAGCTGGCGTCGGCTGGAGAGCCAGCAGGAGACGAGGTGCTGGAGTCGGACGGTATGCCGACAGGACACGGGGAGCTGGCGTCGGCCGGAGAGCCAGCACTGGAGCCGAAGCTGAAGTCGGGACCATAGCTGCTGGGGCCGGAACCATGGCTGCTGGGGCCAGGACTGAGGCTGGAACCATGGCTGCTGGGGCCAGAACTGGGGCCGGAACCATGGCTGCTGCGACCGGCACTGGAGCCGGAGCCGCTGGAGTACGGGCTGGAATCCTGGCCTTGCATCTTCCAGAGACCTTTTGGAGGCTCCGTGGACCTCCAAACGCCAGACGGGTTCCTGAGAAAAGGTCTGAGGCTGGAACTGGAGCCACTGGAACCGGAACAGAGGCCTGGACCATGGCGGTGTGGGCCAGGTAATCGAGCAAGGAAACATAGATCTGCGGGCCGGTACTGGCGCATGGATCCATGGCTGTGGAAACCGGAACTGAAGCCGGGATCATGGCTGTTGGAGCACGGGCTGCAATCCTGGCCCTGCATCTCCTAGAGGCTTTTTGGAGACTCCGTGGACCTCCAACAGGACAGTAGTCGAATCCCAGGAAAGGGTTGGAAGCTTCGGACAAGTCCTCAGGACAACTTGTGAAAAGTTGTAGCCACTCAGGCAACGAACTCCTCAACAAAGGCATTTCGGCCACCTCCATTTGTGCCTTTTTGAGGATAGCCTCTTTGTCCCTTCTAGAAGAGGTTCCACTCCACTCGGCATGATAACACTGTAGGGAGAAATGCAGATCGAACAGATCCAACTCAAAATCATAAAAATCCGCTGGGTCCATTGTTGGTCGTTTCATTCTGTCAGGGTGCGTGGAAAAGGTAGGACCCAAAAGCAGTATTCACGAAAAATGAGCTTTATTAAATAACAAAAGCTGTGGCAAAAAAAGGCCGTATCCAAAATATCCAAGAACAAACGAGCAGCACAAGGAACACAGACCGTGGAATAACATGGAGGGGAAACAATGAACCGACATGGAACACAGGGGAAGACTAGACTAAATACACAGAAGGGTAATCACAGGACAAGACACAGCTGGGCAGGGGAGGGAGAAACACAAGGGCAACAGGTGAACACAATGAGACAATCAGACACACCAGGGAAACTAAGGACAGGGAGGAGGACCAGACAAAACACAAGGAGGAAGACAAAACACCGAATGAACAGACTTACAAAACCCATAACCAGACAGACAACACTAAAACCGTGACATAAACCTAGGAGTGTGACAGATATACCGAATCCAATGGGAAAACCCCATTGCCTTAAGTCGAGGGAGCCCTTACAACAATATGTCATCACTGCATCTATTTAGCCTAGGGGGTAAAACAAATAAAGGACAGAGTCTTGAACAGTATGTGTCCGTACCATGTGCTTGTATGGCACGTTAATTGATGTTTCAAACACTCTAACATACATTTATTGGCATCGCCAATCAGAACAAGGAAAGATAAACCTTATTTATATTTTCAGTTTTATGCCTACTAAGGCCTATTGAATTTTTACAAAAAAAGGTTTGATGTTTTCATACAGAAGTTTTTTAATTCTCTCTTAGTTTCCAATGAAAATAATAGAGTAAAGTTGCCAGTGAGGCACAATGCCGTCTTTGACACTTGCACTTCTGTCTGTTAAAAATAATCAAAAGAAAGTATCATTGTGCATTTCTTTGTCAAAATTGCAACAAACTGTGACTCCAAAGCCGGCTTAAACCAAACCGTAACCTCTGTTTACATCCTGACACTCTTTTCCTATAAAGACCGCTAATAAGAATATTTCTGAAAATGTTTTCGTCCCTTTAGAGTGGTAACATGTGATTTTAATGTTTTAATCATTATAATTTGAACAGATTTCAGCACTAACTGCTCATGGACAGCTATTTATGTAGACAGTACCATTTCAGCTGTGCACAGGCTTCACTACGGGAGCCCTTAGTCCCTAAGAGAGAGTAATGACAATAGGCAGATAAAGGGAAGTCAGCACATTAAACAGCATTAAGCCACTCAGTACCAGACGCATTACGGAGAGAGAAAGAGGGAATGAAGAAAGGGATGAGACGGGAGAGAAAATTGCAGCAAGGCCCAGAGAAAGGAGCGAGGCAGTGATAAATCGCAGGACTAATCCGAGCTACTACAGAGGGATTAAATCGTTCTCTGCTGCACGCCGGTCTGCTCCGTCAGACGGCGGAGGTTAAGCAGACCATTCTCTCCCTGTCCTGTTTTTCTTTCATCCACTCTTCTTTTCCTCATCCGTCCAATGGCATTAGAGAGGTGTCACACACACACACACACACACACACACACACACACACACACACACACACACACACACACACACACACACACACACACACACACACACACACACACACACACACACACACACACACACACACACACACACACACACACACACACACACACACACACACACACACACAGTTGAGCAGATGGAGTGTCAGGCTAATAGATGTCAGTGTTTCTGGTAATCTGATGGGGGAGAGAGAGAGAGATAACAAAGAGTCATTGATTTCCCTTGTGGAAATGTATGTGTGAGTGTGTGAGCCTCACGTGTTGCTATGTGTGTGTTTCCATTCCAATCGGCAATACTATGAAATTCCTTAGGAGAACAATACATTATATTCTATTCTATTATTTAAATGTTAAATGGCTAAGCAGGGGAAATGGTGTACTAAATTGAGAAACATGTTATTAAAGTAGTATTAAAATAGTACACAAAAATAACTATTATTTGAGATTAAAGTTGTATATTGAATATAAACATATGCATAATGAGCTTTTTTTTAAATGAAACTATACGACTCAACAATATGTTTTCATGTTATAGGCATTAAGTGGGATCACAGTTCTGCATGTACAATGTTTTAATGGAGGGATAGTGCAGCATGTGTTACATAGCAAACAGTTACTAAGATAGTTAAATAGCAAGGTGGTTGACTATGTTGTGTTCCTATATTGTCCATTATTTCTCTAGCATTCCCATTATTAATAATATTAATTTAAGCATCACGTTTATTGCTGAGATCAAGCATGGATTATCAATAGGCAAAAGTGTTCAGCTGCTGTGGGAATACCCCGACCCCCAGGTGATCCAAGGGCTCTACTTTAGGCATGTCACTGTTCAGGGTATATGCAGGAATCCTGAAATCAAATGTAATACCTTTTTAAGAACTTTTTTAAGACCCTTTCTATACATTTTAAGACCTCATCGCCACTTCGAGTTTTAACCGGTTACATTGGCGTCACACTTTACCTCACATTTACTATATACAGTATTGATTGTCCTTCCTCCTTATTTTCCAACCATTTGGACGCAAACTTGCATTTCCCCATAACGATGTTGTTTAACAACCGGGGTAAACGGACCTTCGTGCGCTATCAAGCAGTGAGCGTGCGATGTCCTGTTCAGATGACGTCAAATCCAACGGGATGCCATAAATAAACTACACACCTACGCAATGATTACATTCAGGCACACTGTAGAATACAACCTCTTTGGACAATTTATATACTTATTGAAAACAAGCTACAAAATGTAATACCTTGGAAAATGCAGTGTAATACTTTTTAATAGCCTTAATTTTCGCTAAATTGATTGATCAACTTTTAATACTTTTTAAGACCCCGCGGATACCCTGCTGTTTAGTCAGTGGTTAATAACCAACCCAGTCTCACAAAAAAACGTGTAATAACTACGTTGGTCCACAACTTGGGACGTAGTATTTCTACAAAAACGCCTCTGAAATTGTAAGATCCCTACATTTTTTTTCCCTACGGGAAAATAACGTATCTATGCCACAATTTTAGATGCAGATTTTGTTAAACTAATACGTTTGCGCTGTAGACCAACACTATAAATTGACGGGGAAGAGGGTAGCAATAAAGATAACACCATTAACCAGTTACACAACAGAAATAATATTGATAGCAGCGTCCCTAGCAACCACCTTGGTAACAATGAGAACGTTGAATGGACACAATTTCCTGAAGTAATCTTCGTAATATCTAGCAAACTAAAGATCATGTACATACACTGCACACATAATCTGAAATAACAACTTATATTTCTCGCATCAAATGACAGCAAAACGCATTTTAATGGCCAAACTAACCTTAAAATAGGCATTTTCCACCGAGAATAAAACGAATGTCGGCCATGTTTTTTTTTCTGCAGGGAGAAATTTGAAGATCACGTGACATAGACGCCAGCCATTGGAATGAATGGTGAACAAAAACGTAGGGATCTTACAATTTCAGAGGCGTTTTTGTAGAAATACTACGTCCCAAGTTGTGGACCAACGTAGTTATTACACGTTTTTTTGTGAGACTGGGTTGTAATAACCGCTCTTTACATGGCACTTTTTTCCAAAAGGCACCGATTGCAGGAGCTAATGTAGCCTAATATGCAAGGCAATGAAAGAAACATCAGGAGCAGTTTAGGTTCTGCTTTAAGAACAGGAGAAGCTGGAGATCAAGCTACAGAGGTTATTACGGCAATTGTATGCATTGGGAATACGTTGTTAACACTGGATACACCTCTGAAGCTCATTATATACAGAAGCTATAAGGGCCTCTAATCCACACCTGTATTATTACCTCATCTTGCAGAGGCGCTATGTGTTCAGACTTTATCCAGCCTCATTCAATTCTGTTTAAATTGTGTTTCATTCACAGAGTTAGGCATGTGCAATAATACTGTCATTATAGAAGTATTCCTATTACTGTTCAACAACCATCACACTTTGCCAACTTCCCTGCATTATGTTTGTCCTGCTGCTTATTTTTCTATGCAATAAGGAATTATGAGCAACATTACAGCAGCACTAGTTTTCAGTTTAAATCCAACTGAAACAGATAGTGTGGTTAAAGTGTTAACCTGTTGCTTTCCTTCGTGGTAATGCCTGTTGTGTTCCCGGATCTTAGCAATTACTTTGGTGATTAAACTGCTATCAGGACTGTTCGAAATGCTGACACAAACTATGGTATGTACTGTTATACACACCAACAATTATGTATTTCTTGGTGGAATGTCATTAGGATAAAGATATATGGGAAATTAAATAAAAACACCACTTTCAACAAACACGCATCACCGAAAGAGAATGATAATATAGTGCAGGGGCTACTGTGTATGTAGAGCTGAATCTGTAGTCCACACACACTCTTTTTACATTTCACAGGGAAGTTGTCACCTACAGAAATCTTCACCCGCCTTACGCACGTTCTCTTGAAGCTGCAGATAAGAGAGATTTCTGCAACAACCTTCCCCTTGTGAACGCGTAATGACAAGCGTGGGTGTTTACCTCGGTGCAGGGAAGGTTCAAGCGTACACCATAACGCTCCTCTTTTTCCTCTTTCTGTATTCCTTATGCAACCCCCACCCCCGGGCCCCCTCCACCCACTCAACACCCCCTCCCCCCCCGCTGCAATGGTAATTGGGTATGACATGGGATCAACATGCGGGGAGCGAGGATGCATTCGAATGCGCCTCACGTCGTCTTCCTCACGTCGTCTTCTTCACGTCTCTTTTCCTAACCTGCTGCCTTCAAGCCCCTTGCTCACCGCTGTTACCGTAGCAACATCTGCGTGACCACATCCCACCCGTCCCCCCCTCCGACCCCCGTGTCATTTATTTTTATTAAGATTGGCCGCTAGTGCCCAAATGTGTGCGTGTGTGCAACAGCTCGACAGCAGAGGGTTGCCAACATCCGAGCCAATTACCGCAGCCTCACTACAGAAACGAAAGCTACAACTCAAGGAAGAATGAGCAACGAGCAGAGAAAAATGTAGCCACTCGAGTCAAACTTGCTACATTAAGTCAATCGAGTACATTATTGCACACCTGGGTACAACCATATTTGGCTCACAGGAGACACACACCTGCCACGGAAAAGTCCACACAGCTTTGACAAAATAATCCACCTATTTCTTCTTCTCATGTCAAAATATTAAACACAAAAAGGTGAATTGCAGTTGTTTTAAGCATTCAATTTCTGTTTTCAATCCCGCATGTATTGTTCTCTATTTATTTGCAGCTCAAGCCTGAGGACAGCCGTTTTCTTTGTCTTCCTAATTATTTTGATGGTATATCCCCCAGGCTACAAAGCTGGGAGGTTGAGGACTAGCAGCTGTTTGTAAGCAGATTAAATATGAATCGTGATAAAAATTCATGTCTTCTAAGAGGCGTTGGTTCATGTTCATTGTCTAACCATCTGTTGCATCACTGTGAGAAGACCTTACTGAAACTGATGCTTGCCTCCTGCTTCAAATGAGTATTTCGGTATCGTCTTTCCTTCGGAGGATGAATGAGAATGTTTGTTTACCTTTGTTATAACCAGAGAGAAACCTGACAAAATGTACTTGTATATTCAGAACATTCCCTGGCTAACCCTGCCCTAACCCTAAAATCGCTCACAATACATTTTCTAGAGAGCCATTCCAGACGTTATGCTTGAGGACATCACACATTTGAGTTTACGGTAGTCAATGGGATTTCTACACCGGATTTCCGAAATATTGCAGAAAATATTATCTTAAGTAAACGTTTAAGATACTTGCACATTGTGTCCAGCAATATAATCTCCGCATATAAAGAGAATGTTATGATTTTTTAAGCAAAAAAGGCCATACCCAGAGTTCAAAAGCTAACGTCTGGCTGTAATCCAACTACGTCACGGTTACATGACAGCGCATCACCACCGCTAAACTAAAGACAGCTAATGTTAGCCTGATGCCATAGTAGTCTCATTTAGCCTCATGTTAGCTACTGCTGTTGTTTCTGAAACATACAAGCTTTGGATATTCATGCTTGGGTTATAAACTGACCTATGTTATACAATACTTCCAAATCTCTTAAGTTTGTGTTAAACAAAGATCTTATTTCAGACATCCTACCAAAAACACGTTAAAAATCCATTGACTTTGAGTATGAACACATTAAACGCAGAATGCTTGCTCATTCATTTGTTTGCCTCAACCATGATGGTTGCCATCGTATGGTCAGATCCTGGGGTGGACCGGTCACTGATGAAGGCGATATTCATGTCCTTTTGAAGCACATTAAATAATAGGTTAGCACATAAGAGATAATGAATTAGGTAATTGCATACTTTTTAAACTGTCACTCTTAGCGAATTCAGAGCCATTATTACCAGCTGCTAAAGCAACGCTGGTATTTTTTTCACCTACTGAGTCTGCATGTGTGTGTCGTCATGGCAATGTGGTCCTGAAGACACACAGAGGTGGTTTTGAGTATTTTGCCTAGTGTTTAAATGCATGTGGACAGATTTTGTCAATCACAACCGTGCAAGTTTTAGTGTATCTTCTCGTCTTTTCTGCAGGTTCCATACAATATTTGAACTGGTTAAGTGAGGAGCAGAAGCCACTTTTCACATTGTACACAATCCTTTTCCCATGCCATTGCTGTCAACACCTATCCATGCTGAATGTTGCTAAGATATTATTGATTGGGGTGTGGCCAAAAGTGCAATATGCTTCAAAATGTAACTGACAGAGAGCAGTGCGTTTATCCTGTGTTTACAGTGTTACACTGTGCCCATGGATTTTATTTTATTTCAAGATTTTGAATCACATCGCTAAACTCCTTGAAAAGGTCCTCTTCCTTTTCTCCAAGGTACACGACAAGGCAGCGGATGGCTATAGTTCTCTGCGTACTTCAATTGTATTGTGCTATTTTTGAAAAAGGAAAAAAAAGAGAAATTACCTAAATTAATATATTCTGAATGGGTGACTGCCAACAACTTGCATTTCAATGACAACTCTAAATAACAATCCTACCTCAAGAAGCATGTCTTTGATCTGCTTCACCGAGATTCATTTTTAATAAAAAGCTATCACAATAGTACCAAAGTATTTTTACTCTCACAGTAGCCTCTACTACTTTGTATCCTCTCACAGAACTATTCACAGTTCAAAGGCTGCTAATTTTGGTCAAACAGCAATTTGCCTATACAGTGCAACTACAAGGCTATCTACTGTATTTGAATGACAAAAGATGACACTCACCTTAAAATGTCCTTTGTATATTTCTATTTGTCTTAACTGTCGGAACTTGTCCAGGGATGTTAAGTGGGAGTGGACTTGAAATCCTTAACTCAAGGTGTAGAACAATTAAGTTATCAAGCCAATTGCATTACTTACTACATCTTGAATTTAGTTTTAAGTCAATTAACGCAGAAATCAGAGTTCAAATTACACACAATATTAAGTTGATGTAATTACCAACATTATTACGTCAACACAACTTATAAATGAATGTTTGCAACTTAAAATGTTTATCTGAATCAATTAACTCACATCTTTATCTTGCAACAGTGCATTTAATTAACTGGAGGTTAAAGGTCGCCAGAATTCGTTTTTAGAGTGTATGGCTGCTCCAACATTGCCTGCAATTATTCAAACTGGGCCACTGACAGTGTTGTAGAAGCATTTTCAGTCAATAATAGTGCACACAATAGCACTCACTATTTCTGAATGAGAAAAAGTACCAGTTTCACCACTTAAAAGTTTTTAATGTGAACTAGCTGTAGTGGGAGTCTTTGTTTCCAGCAGTAAATCTATAAAGCTCTACTAGAGGAGGCAACAGTAAGTCAATGGGTTAAATTACTTAATCAAAAAGTGTTTAATGCTGTGTAACACATTATTAGCACCCTCTGCATATAAGTAGTTCATGGTTTTTCACAACTTCTTTAAAATGAAATTCAAGGACTTTTTATGGACTTTCGAGATAATTTCTCCTTAAAATCAAGGATCTGAAACGGCACATATTGAGCCACAAATCAACATACATTTTCAATGACCAATTTCAATTTATTTTCAAAATCAATTATTTTCCAATATTTAGACACTTTCAAGGATTTCAAGGACCCTGGGAACCCTGTTGTGTAAGTATTTATAAAATGTCAAATTTGAATGTTTTGCTTTGTCTGTACCTGTATATTTAATAGATGATCTAATTCACAAACACCTTCATATACCTGAACTACTCAACCTGTGCCATACAAATTAGCATAGGTTAGGTGAGAGTTTTGAGGTGCATGTAGGTATGGTCTTTGCTCTTTAGTAATCAAAAGATAAACACCAATTATACTTGATTTTTGCAAAAAGGAAAAAAAAAAAGTGTAATTATACATATAAGGGGAAATACATTGTGAAAGAAAGAACTTTAGACACATACTGTACCGGATATGAATGGTTTAATAAAATCTTACAATACATCACAGGTTTGGTGGATTTAAGTCATGGCCAGGATAACCTGAACTTATTCCTGTGTTGTTAAAAAAATATAAAACCAAAAAACTCAAAAGCCATAAAACCGAATCAGTTCTTCTTTTTCAGTCAAAAATCGAAACAAGGACGGTCCCTATGCACTCTTCATCTCACACCTGAAATGATTTCCTTCCTTTTCATACTGTCAAAGGAAGCAGAGGTTTGGACGAAAACTGAATCTCACATTCAGATGATGGGGCGTTGACCCTGAATGATCTTCACAGCACACATCTCAGAAATACTTTCCGCTGATCTTGTGAATGACTGAATTGAAAGTGTACTGACTCCGACCATAAATCTAATACTCACTCATTTCTCTTTCGAAAAGCTTTCCCTGCAGAATATAACAGTGCAGAAAAATAAAGCAACTTTACCGGTTGATACCGCAGATAAATAGCATAATAAGAACTTTTTTCTTTTAAAACATGGCATGCTAACAGCAAATCTCTCTCATAATTCCAAACAGGAAAGCGACAAGTGCCGCTCCTAGTGCCAAAGTGAAAGCCTACGTCAGTAACACTTTTACCCTTTTCCTGTCACTCTTCATCCGTGATTGACCAGCAGGTTCTAAGAGAAAAAAAAGAAGAAGAAAGAACCGAGAGTTAGTTCATCTGCACTTCGGCCACACCCTCCGACCTTTTACATGCTCTTAGGTGAAAGGACTGTCCGTGTTTTCGGCACACTTTCCCAGCTTTAACGGAGCAGAAGTGAAAGGTCAGAGCTGCTAATAGTAGGGTTAATTATCTCAGTAATGGAAGTGAACCTGCTGAAAGATGTTCCTCAGCTCTACATCGATAGTGCACAGGCTTTCTCATGTTGGGACAAATTGCACCTACGGGAAGACAAATATGTTTCCTTTATCTTGGTATGTCTTTAATGATGCAGTCTGTGTTACATATTTTATTTAACATTACATTACATTGCATTGCATTTAGCTGACGCTTTTATCAAAAGCGACTTACAATAAGTGCGTTCGACCAACAAAGTACAAACTTGAAGAAAACAGAATCATATAAGTACATCAGGTTTCATAGAGCTAAAACATTTCAAGTGCTACTCAACTGGCTTTAGATAAGCCAGTCCTTTATTAGTATACAAGTGCTTTGTTAATAGTTCTATCGCTCGAAGTGGAGTCTAAAGAGATGAGTTTTCAGTCTGAAGAAGATGTGTAAGCTTTCTGCTGTCCTGATTTCAATGGGGAGCTCATTCCACCATTTTGGAGCCAGAATAGCAAACCCACGTGTTTTTGCTGATGGGAACTTGGGTCCCTCTCGCAGTGCGGGTGCAGCGAGCTGTATGGCTGATGCAGAGCGGAGTGCACGTGCTGGGGTGTACGGTTTAACCATGTCCTGGATGTAGGAAGGGCCAGATCCATTCGCAGCATGGTACGCAAGTACCATTGTCTTGAAGTGGATTCTAGCAGTTACCGGAAGCCAGTGAAGGGAGCGGAGGAGCGGCGTGGTGTGGGAACATTTAGGAAGGTTGAAGAACAAAGGAGCCGCTGCATTCTGGATGAGCTGCAGAGGTCGGATGGCACATGCAGGTAGGTGAAATTTAAGAAACAAATAAGGCTCTTTTTCTTCCCATATATCGTTTATTTTGTCCAATGTACTTCAAGTTTGGACCATTTAGTTCTACTTTACTTTTTAAAACACATACAATCTTATAGCCAGGCCTTGATTAATCATGTGGTTACATTACTTTGTATATGTTGGGTATCTTTAACAATGCGGTAGAATGAAGGGAAATATATAAACTCAAGTGAGTGGCATCAAACAGCCAATCCTACAGCTCTTAATCAGTGTTATCCAAGCAAACGCATATAGACTTTCTCATATGTCCTAATCGAAGACGATTCGCCTAGGTAATTAAATTCACATATGATTTGTAGAGGTAGCATATCATAGTATTTATTGTTTATCATGATGTGCAGTTTGATTTTGGAAAGAGATTCACACAATAGCCTTCCACCTTTCATAGACGCGAACCAATACAGGATTATCGAGACCAATTTGGATGTTTGATTGGAAAGATTCCCATTAACAAGGTACCTTACATCATGCTTGTTTTTTTTTTATCATTTCAGTGTCTGTTGCCTTTCACTCAATCCAAGTAGTGCAACCTGCATCTTTCAACCAAAGATCAATGAGGTCCTTGAAACCCGAACGTCTTGTGTCCCTGTGAGAAGACGACAGGTCTGACAACAAGGATTCCAAGCTACATTGTGCAATTTCGTCTCAAATACTGGGAAAGGCCTACAATCAGGCAACAAGGATCAATTAAAACCTTGAAATCCTGGCAAGATAATACACAAATCGGGCCAAGGTGGTAACTAGCCAATTGAATAGAGCTTCACCACCATTTAGTCCAATTCTTATAACCTTGAGTGCAACCTATCAACAATGATCAATAAAAGCTAGATATGCAGTACCTTTTAAGTGAGATGGTCTCAATAGCAGTGTATGGAGAGGTGTTAAATGGTAGGTAATTGGCCTTCATTGAGAAGATCGATAAACTCTTTGAAGCCTTGGTAGTTATTTATTATGTTCTCTAAGGGAGACAACCGGATGGCAACTAGCTACGATTATAAAAGCTGATTACCACAGGAAGACTTGACCCTGACTATTGCATTGGATTAAATGCAGATGTGACGCGTTCAGCTAGTATTTTTAGTGAGTGTCTGCAAAGTGCGCCGTCATTAGTGCCGATTCCCTTAAGGAAGGACCATGCAAGTGTCAGTGTCATTATTATTTCAAATACAAATAATAAAGAGAGCACACACTGGATTTATACAAGCTAGGGTGGTGAAAAAAATGTATTAAAGAGGCCCTATTAAGATTACGGGGGTTTCCCTTTTCCTTTAGTGTGTTATATGGGTTTTTGTGGATGAAAATGGTGTGCAAAGTCCCAAAGTTGATGCCAGACAGAGTTTCTCTCCAAGACACCCCCCCCCCCCCCTCTGCCTAAAACACTCCATTGGACTCCTTTGTTTACTCCTGTAACACAATGACTTCACTATGTAAAACTCACGCTTCTATTGGCTAGCCCTCCACTCATTTTTTGTGATAGGCTAAGGGGCGGGACATCTCTTAGCGGTTGACTAATCACTACAGAGCCGGCCAGCTAACCAATCAGAGCAGACTGGGCTCTGGTTTCAGACAGAGGGTGAAAAGAGGTGCTGCAGCACAGGCAGTATGAGGAAAAGAAAGAGCTTTTTGAACATTAAAGCATGGAGACATAATATAATATGATGAAATACTATTGCGTCTGGGTCTATGTGTTTCATTAAAGCTTGGCAATGTGTGTGTGTGTGTGTCTGTGTGTGTGTGTGTGTGTGTGTGTGTGTGTGTGTGTGTGTGTGTGTGTGTGTGTGTGTGTGTGTGTGTGTGTGTGTGTGTGTGTGTGTGTGTGGGGAACGAGCCATTTTGTGTGCGTGAGCGAGAGAGAGAGCGCACCGGTGTCGGAGATCGTTGTTGTTAGCTTCTGGTGCTAGCGAGCTACGCTAACGGATATAAGGAGCTTTTTCAACATCAAAGTGGAGGAGAGCTGTCCTGTCAGACTGAGAGACTCAGTGAACTAAAGTACTCTCTCAGTGTTTAGGTAGTTAACTTTGGTCTAAGTTATCTCAGTGGGTCTCAAACGGTTTGGTCACGATTAATGTAAACAATTATTTCCGTGGCACACGTTTATATGATCATTATAGTTATAAAAAAATAAGAGAATAAATGAAAAACAGGGATGAAATACTATATGACAGTAAAACAAGAATAACGTTTAAAAGGTTGATTTGTAAAATATCCATAAAGAAATAGTAAATCTGTTTACAGTTCTGTTTCAAATGGGTGTTGAGAGATGTATCTATCTCTTCATTTTGCTCTCAAAGTACACCAGATTGATGCATTTAACTTCAATATTTAAAAATAAATCTTCCCGGGGAAACTTGCCCCCGGACCCCCCTATGTGAGGTCCACAAACCACCTATAAAAATATCACTTGACCCCTGCTTACAGCTATATGCCGTGAGCTGATTATCGAGCCTTCATTGTAACAGTCGTGGGTACACTGTGTGTGTGTGTGTGTGTGTGTGTGTGTGTGTGTGTGTGTGTGTGTGTGTGTGTGTGTGTGTGTGTGTGTGTGTGTGTGTGTGTGTGTGTGTGTGTGTGTGTGTGTGTGTGTGTGTGGTGTTGCAGTAGAACATTCCACTGTAGCGACCGGTACATTAATGGGAAACCCTAAATGTTTGAGCACCCTCTATGAAACGTTAAGCTACCCCACAGCACCCCCAAAATAAATCTCTGGCGCTGCCACTAACCCTGACCCTGACTATTTGTGTTGGGGGGGGCGACTTTTTTTTTTCTCCAAAGGGGGAGCCTGACAGAAAAAGTTTGAGAACCACTGGTTTAGCCTGATCGATCCGATCTCCATTCAGAAAACACGCATTTTAAAAGGTTTTTCGCCTGCCGTCTTGTCTGCACACTTGTCAAAGCATTAATTCATGGTTTTTACTAACCATTATCAGTATTTTGTTACTTCGGCATCATTTTGAAACGTGTATTACAATTAAATACGGTAAAATATGTTAATTGTGTTGTAGTTGAGTCTACAACAGTATTTACATGGATATAAGCCCCGCCCCCTCTCCAGCGCGTCCTGTTTGAATGACAGGAGTAAACACAGCTGACAGCCGCAGTGATACTCCAGCGATTAGAGCAATGCGAATATTCATATTGCGTCCGTTGTGAACCCAGCATAATGCAGTTCAGAGACCAGACCACTGCTCTGACGCTTTTAAAGCAACTTCGAGATTTTAGCAGTGTGAGGCAGGGGCGGTTCTAGGGGGAAGCCAGGGGGGGCCAGTGCCCCCCTAATACTGACTTTGGACCCCCCCTGTGGCTCCTCTGAAAATGAAAACGAAAAAAAAAGTGATTTATTGGCTGACGGAATAGGCGTAACTAATGCTATTTGTCATTCTAGTCGGACCCATTAGAGCAGGGGTCTCCAACACGTCGATCGCGAGCTACTGGTAGCTCGCAAGCCCTCAATAAGTAGATCGCCAAGCAAATCCAAAATGTAAAAAATACACCCAAAAATAAAACAAAAAATAATCTACCATATGCATAAATGAAAACTCAATCATAGCAAACTCTATCTACTTACTACAACTCTATATCTAACTAACACCCCTCCTCCCCCCACAATGAATATCACGTTCTCACATTCTTGCAACAGTTTAAAAGGGGAGTGATTAGTAAAATATGCATAAATAAAAATAAAGAATGCTAACTATAACATAAGATACGAATAAACAAGTTGAAATGATTTGTTATTGGTTGTGATCATATTCTAAAGATGTTTGGATTATTGAAAAGTATACAGCTCCCTTTCATATGAGTGTTGAGAGTTGTATCCATACATTCATTTTGTGCTCAAAGTGCACCAGATTGATGCATTTAACTTCAACATTTAAAAATAAATCTCCGGACCCCCCTAGAAGATGTGAGGTCCACCTCCAAATTAAGCAGGTTAAAATAATTAAATTGCATGCATTTTCCTTCAGTAAACACTGAAAACGGGTCCCACAGACCCAAACAGCACACAAAGGTTAAAGGTAAGCATATAATCATGTTAAAATGTGCTAAATATATACACTGCAAAAAAAAAAAAAAAAAAAGGAGTAAAAGTAGCTCACGACTTGTTTTATTTTCTGAAAGTAGCTATCATCCTAAATATGGTTGGAGACCCCTGCATTAGAGCGTAAAAACTGTAACTTTAAGTATTTGAAATACATATGTGTAATGAAAAAAAATACCAATAACTTTATTGCATTGTTTTCTAATGCGCAATTACTCCATACTGTCTTTTTCTTTTTCGTCCTGCATTTATTGTACCCCCCTCAGAAAATAAATAGCCCCAGCCTGGCCCCCCCACTCAAATTGGTCTAGAATCGCCACTGGTGTGAGGGGCACAAGGGCCATGGTGCACCCCCCACTTTGAGAAACACTGCACTAGAGGCACAAAATACAAATACGAAACTGAAAATGTTATGTTATCTCTAACTTTTATTCTGCAGGAACAGAGGATGAATTATTAATTCCACTCAAAAACACAACTCTCCTTGTACAATTATTTTTTCATTTAATGCTTTGTTAAAAAAAAATATTCTGCATTGACCATTCAAGTTATCAATAGAAGAGTAACATATATTATTTATCCATGAGTCTTTATCATAGACTCGAGCTTAAACCATATTCTCTTTTAAATGTCCTGTGGTGTCCTATTCAGAATTGTTTCAGAATCACTACTTGTCTGAAGTCTTCTAGTAACCCATGCGCAACAATGCAACGAGCGGAATTGACTGTTGAATTGAGGGCCTGGGGTGCATTGACCTGTCTGACATGCATTCATGTACTTTAGGTGCATGCATGTGTGTGTAGACTAGAGGCTCATGCTATCTGTTCTAAACACTGCAGAGACCATTCCAGCTGTGAAGTCAGACCATTGAAACCACAGAGAGACTCAGAGAGCAGGGTGATCAATATGGCTCCTCTCATCCCATCCCTCCGATTTCCTCTACTCAACTTACATTCTCTTGCCTCCCTTATCTTTGGATTTTTCCTTATTCTGTGCTTGAACAAGTAGGTGTTTACACACGCTAAATTACAATAACTGAATATTTGATCAAAAGTGTTTGAATAAACATCAATTAAAGCTTCAGTACATGCAGTGGTGACTTTTGACCAGTCAGTTCAATACAGGTGAGTCAGTTTTTAAACATCTCCTTTGAAAAAACTATTTTACAAAAGCACAAACTACAGTATAATTAAAAATAAAAGACAACCTCTTTGTTTCTTAAAAAAATTGATAAGTTTTATGTTTGTGCTAAGAGTGTTGTTGTTATTTGTTTGTGCAGGATTGGCAGTCCAATAAACTTGGAAACCTTCAAACCAACATGGAAAAAAAAAGAGTTTGTTGGGAAATAGAAGTGTTATCATTGACAACCGGGCAAACTTATTTGGCAAATTGTGTCATGTGGTTAAAAATCCAATTGGACTTTGTGGTCAGCTTTTTTTCTTGAATCTCAAAAGATAAGTATGCTTATCTGAGAACGTCTTAAAAGATTAGCTCTTAATGAAATGCCATTTTATAAGAAAGGAGGGTAACATGATGGCGATGGAGGGGATGTGTAGGAGAGAATTATCTTCTACAATCAAAAATACAGGAACTAAATTCATTATCAACTAATCTGTCATCATTTATTTTGGAGTATTTAGACACTCCAAAAAACTAAATGATCAAATGTATATCAAACAGAGATAAGTAGCAAATCCTCATACTTGAGAGACAGGCATTATGTTTTTCATACTATAGATAATTGTGTAAAAGATGTCCCCTGCCTCCCCTGTCTAAATGACACCTCAGTTTTAGTGCTTTCGGATAGCCACAATTATAGAATTGTGTATTGATGCACTACTGACCACGGCATTGACAGAATTAGCAATTAGTATCCATACATGGTCTGAAAATGGAATCTGTGGACTTCTACTCCATTAGAAAAAACTTGTAACACTTCAGAACTCACCCACTAACAAACAAATGGATTTCCCACCAGTTGCTTTAATTGAAGATCCATCCTGAATTTAAGTATGGATTAAGAAGACTTTCTGGTGTTACACCACACTGCTTCCCAGAAAGCGAATTGGTATCTGTCCTTTTACAATAATATTTTTTTCATTTTCACATGCACCTAGCCAGCAGATCACACAGAGAGGGTGAGTGCAGGTAGTAGGGAAAGAAGAAGAGGGGCCGAACACAGTAGAAGATAGAAATAAACAAAACAAACTAACAACAAGCAGAAATCCAGGTGAAGTCTGCCTGTTCTCCAATCTCCCTGACCTAGCAGCCTTGACTCAATTGGAAACCCATTTTATCTGATGACTGGCAGGCAATTGGGGCTCCCAGGTGATAGACTGAGGCGCTGTGGTTGATAGGCCTGACCACTCTACTGCTGAGGGATGGAGGAATGAAGATGGGGGGGAGTGGGGGTTGGAGAACACATACCCGCAAAGATTGTCTTCACTAACAAAGTTCATTTGAGGTTACATGGATAATCAGGCTCCTCCCATTCCACTGCCCTAGCCCACACAAAAACGAACAGATATTTTCATGATCAGTTCATTTGTAAATAATTTTTACAAATAATCTATAAACCTTCAACCCAAAGTTATTAAATATACAATGTCATAAAACACAGAAAAGTGGAAAATTCCAATCTGGAGGATGTAACCGTGCAAATCACGATTTGTTTCTCCTTTTCCAGGCCTCTTCCAGGTTTGAAGTTTGTGAGGGTTAGATCGTTGGTATCAGATGCCCCTTTCCCACCAAAGCAGTTCCAGGGCCAGTTTGGAGCTAGTGCCCGACTAAGCACCGGTTCTTCCTGTTTCCACCGCAGTGGGGTTGGCTCGTGGCCCCGAAAACCGTTTCTTATCTGGTCCCTCTCGACTGCCAGTCAAGAACCAAATACGTCAGGCTTACGTCACAGGCGGGGGCAGGGGCGCTGAGTAAAGTGACAAGAACGCGACCTCACACTTAAAAAAAAATCACACTTCACACATATAAATCACACATATGAAGTGAGGAAACATAAACCAGGCATAATGTGATGCTGTATGTTTTTATCTACTTTTAATGAACATCTTTTCGCTGTTATTTCCCGTTTTTAAAGGTCCCATGCCATTTCTACTGATCATAATTCCATTGTTGAGGTCTACTAGAATAGATTTAAATTGTGCAATTTTCCAAACTCACATTGGTTTCTCATAGAGCATCTCTGTATAGTATGTGTATTCACTCTGTCCTAAACGCCCCCCCCCCCACTCCCTATGAGCCCACTGTGCTCTGATTGGTCAGCTCGCCCACTCTGTTCTGATGAGTCCACCACCATTACAGTGGAACATCAGTGATTATGTATTACAACAGCATTTGATAGCAAGCAGAAAATGACACCAGTAATGAAAAACAGATGAAAATGCTGCGTGGGGTCTGGGTGCCGTGTTGGTGGGACGTTGCGCCCCTTGCTGCTGCGAGGAGCGGACAGTGTGAGCTGGGTTCATTTCCTGGTTGCTGCCTGGGGTCAGCGAGACAGCGAGACATCGCGAATGGACGCGGGAAGGAGGGGTGCTGAGGGGGCTGCAGCACCCCCATTTCCGAGGCTCCACTAGCACCCGAATGTTGGAAGCACAGAATGTTAGATTTGACTGGACACACCATATTACAAGTTCAAGAGCCACTGTTTTCGGACAATGCAAATAAACTACCACCGTGTGTACATTGCCTAGATAATGAATCGCGAACACCTGCAGTACTGCTATAAAAAAAGAAATGTCCAAGTTTCACATGAAAGTGAACTTGTCAACATAGCTCTGGGAGTAAACAATAACACAATGTTATTTATTTATTAACAAAAAGGCCAGCGAAAGAAAAAATAATCGATCTCTTTGGGAGTACAGGGAGTGAATTGGAGAGCAATCAACAAACGAGAGGCAGGCCTCGACTCATAAAGAGAGGGAGGAGGGGGAGAGACAGACGGATTGAGTGACAATGGGACACAAAAGAGAGGCTGGTACAAAGTGGACTGTTCCGATAATGTTGGGGCTGCTTGCAGGCTACAAAAGCCAGTAAAAAACCCACCTAAAAGCCCTGCTGTTGTCCTCTCTTATCCCAGCTGGTGGTCTTGGTTCCACAAAACCTCTTGCTAAGCGTGTCAGAGAGGGGGGGGGGGGCGATAAAATGCCAGCCAGAAACGTGGCAAGAAAAAGAAAAAAACCCAGTGTGTCAATTGCTTATGCGGCCGAGGTGGCTTTCAACAGAGCACAATACAGGGGACTGTGTTGTATTATTATCTGGGCCCCCATCAGAGAATGCAGAAAGAGGGAAAGAGCGCAGGGGGTCTCGTGGCGCGAGCCGACAGGGGTGGTGGCGCTCAGAAAGGTCAGTGAGGTGAACAAAAGCTGGTGAAAATGCACTTCCTCAGGAGGCAATTGTGAGTACCCTCAACTCCACCCCTCCCTCTATGTCTCCACAACCCCGGCTCTCCCCTGGTTTGAGGGCTTTGAGGTGTCTGAGGGCCACTGGGGGCCACGAGGCAGATAAAAGGAGAAACAGATTTGGCTTGATGTGCGATTCGGTCGAACACAACAGTGCAACAAAAGACAAGAAATAAAGGAGTGGGGAGAGAAAGGGAGGATGGAGGCCGAATGAGAGGTGGCAGAGAGACAGAGAGTTGATATGTCTCTCAAAGAAAAAGAAAGTAAGAGAAAGTTCCATGTGTAACAAGGGTTGCAGAAAGTAGTGGAGGACATTCTTTGTCAAAGACAGGCATCTGCGTGGATTGTTAAGTGTAATTATTTGCAACAAGAGGCTGCGCTCATTTCTTCTGAAAGGTTTGTGATGCAGTTTTCTTTTAAAGACATCAGATGTCTGTCTGAATGAGCCATTTTTCACAACACTTAAGCACCTCAGACGCAACAAAAAACTAAAAGAAAGAAAAGCCTAATTCACTAAATACATAAATGTACTAAGTTGAGTGCCGATTTGATACATTAAAAAATAAAACCCACAGAGCACACAATACAAGGCAGACAAACCACAAAAGAGAAGGAGCGAGAGCAGATAATGACGCTCGGTTGTGATCGGCTGTACAATGATCAATGCCGGCTTGAAAGGAGGCAACGCTGATGGTTTATGACAGAGGGAACAACTGCCAACAGTATGAAAATGAAATCAATAAGTCAACTGCGGTGCAGGGAGAGAGAAATGAAGGAGGCAGCCGAGAAAAAAAGAAAAGATAGGGGTTTAGAAAAAGGAAAACAGATAGGAGAAGACAGAATAACACAAGAGAGACAAAGAGAGTGGATTTAACCAGAAAAAAGAAAAAAGAGAGATGCAGACATGAAAGGCGTTGGTTTAAAGGAAGCAGAAAAACAAAATTGACAGATGAAGGAAGATTCATTAAAGATGGATACAAAAGAGAACAGTTTACAGGCAAAACAAACAGATAAACCAACTGATAAAAACGTTTTCAACAAACTCTGGGAGCCGATTTAAGCATAGTTGGGCATGTTTGTTAAGTACTGTAAACATAGGTTAGGTTAGGTAAACATATTTCCATACAGAATATTCTTCCTTATTAAAGATCAGGAAAATCGTGTCCTTTTATAGAGAGCCTTAGAAATACATACATATTTATATGAGGACCTTTTACAAAGTACTAAATAAAGTATTTTGACTTTAAGATAAAACTGCTTAGTTTGTTGACTTGATTTATAAGTCTCATACACCTTTTCCACCTAAGAGCTCCGGGGCCAGTTAGGAGCCAGTGTCTGATGTGAACCAGTTCTTTGAGTTTCCACTGAAGCACGGCTGCCTTTCGGTCCTGAACATTGTTTGGCATTTGGAACAAACAATCTACTTGGTTGGAACCAAGAACCTCATAGGTAAGAGGGTAATATGGAGGCTGAAGCAACAGTACATTGTGATGTAGCGAATAGTAGAAGTGGCGTAATGACGTGGCTCCATCCGGGCACTGGGCAGTGGAAAACGAGGGGTTACGTATGGTAACCCTTGTTATATAAGCACAGGCGGAGCCCTCTACTGGCCTCTATGGGCACTACCCCTTGATCATATCATTCAAGCATTCATCCACTGAGACTTCTATAAACGTAGCCGGCCCCGGGGCGGGCCTACCTGAATGCGCGTGCATCTCACCGCATAAAAGGAGGCCTCGCCTCCTGACTGTCATCCTACACCTCTCTTTAGCGAGTGGCATAGAACCGACAGGGCCCAGAGTAGAGGGCTCCGTCTGTGCTTATATAACAAAGGTTACCATGCGTAACCCCTCGTTATATCTCTCACAGGCTCCGGTTGTAACCGTGGAGAAGTCCGGGCCGCGGCTGAGATAGCACTCTGGCGCGCTTACCTCGCGAAAAGTGTGCTCAGAAAACAGTGCTGAGGGCTCCCCCTGTCCGCCCATAGGCAGATGGAGAGAGTCCGCAGCCCCATATGGGCTCACTGTGCACCACCTCTCCCGAGTCCTTAAGGAGCACGTGGAGAGCCCCAGCAAGCACAGACGATGAACAGGAGCCAGACATGTCCAAGAGATAAAACTTTATGAAGGGGCCTGGGGTTGACCAAGACGCCGCCGTGCATATATCCTCCACACTCCCGCCATTAAATAAGGCTGTTGACACAGCCACATCCCGTGTAGAGTGTGCACGGACCCCCGCGGGGCAGGCTCTCCCCGCCTGTTCGTAGGCATGCGAGATGCACTCGCAGAGCCAGCCTGCCAGGCGCTTCTTGGAGAGAGCTTTACCGGCCACGCCGCCCCCAAAGCACACAAATAGCTGTTCAGTGCGTCTAAAGGCAGCTGTGCACTCTACATAACATGCTAGCGCACGCACCGGGCAGAGGAGGTGCAATTTAGCCTCCCTGGCCCCACTATGGGGTGGAAGATTAAAGCCCCCCCAACTGAAGAGGCCAGGGCATGTCGGGCCGGTCCGGTGTTCAATCAGTGGTGAGTCCACTTTTTTTCTCTTTCTCTATTCACGTCTTTGCTCAGTGTTCTCTTCCGCTCGCTGAAGAGAAAGGGATGACAGTCAGGAGGCGAGGCCTCCTTTTATGCGGTGAGATGCGCGCGCTTTCTGGTAGGCCTGCCCCGGGGCCGGCTACGTTTATAGAAGTCTCAGTGGATGAATGCTTGCATGATATGGTCAAGGGGTAGTACCCATAGAGTCCAGTAGAGGGCGGAGCCTGTGAGAGATATAACCAAACTGGTTTGTATTTGGCTCTCGGTTGAACGAACTGCGAACCAGCAAGGAACTAGAACGTAACTGATTTTCAGATGAGAAGGGGTATTGGTGGTTTATATGAGTTCTTATGCCTTGTGTGTGTTTAAGCAGACATTAATGATCGCCCTTAACTGATTGATGATGTCCAAATAGCTGCTCAATACATCTTAAGCTTTTATTGTTTTAAGCATGCTGTGTCATTATTAAAAAAGTATTAAAGTATATTCAACCATATAACACTTTGAAGGTCCATTGCGTTTAAAAGTCAACACGCTGCCAACGTATGACCTGCATCATGTCAGCTCATTATAATTATTATAATAATACATTACATTTATAAAGCGCTTTTTCTGGTGCTCAAAGCGCTTACAAGCAAGTAAAACTAAATAAATTATGAGCATCAAAGCTCCATAAGAGCAGAAATATTATCCCTACATTGGTGACGCTATCTGTCATACATTGACTACGTCTTCTGACCTTCATGGGTAAGCACAACTTACTGCTGTCTTCTGTCAACTTTTGTTCAACACTGTGAGCTAGGGTGGAATAAAAAAGTTAAAGGATAGCTTTTTTATTTTCTTGTCTGCAAGCAGTCACAGCTAATGAGGCACAAACAGACCTTCAACTGAGAGCAGAACAGAAACAAGAATCTGACAAAATTGTCCTCCAAAAGAATGCCAAATGTTTTAATTAAATCTTTGCAAAAAAATAAGTATTAAACAATTTGTTAAGAATTTAGATATGTTATGTCTGTTTTATTTCTGGTTTCTTCAGTGGGCACAAAGTCACAATGGTTAAAGCACCCTGAGTCACAAATAGAATGTCAAAGGATTAAAAAAAGTGATCTACATCAACTTTGTAGAAAAGTTTGGCACTTTGAAAGAGGATATAAAAACACTGCAAGACTTTAGCCCCAATTAAAGCAACCTACACTAATTTAAAAGCTCGGTGAAAACTTCCATGCCTGAGATTTTATTTTTTCTGTCTGAACAAATATAAAAATGTGAACTCTGTTCGTTAATTAGGCCTAGTTTAAACAGAGCTACAAGACACTTTGCAATGTTCATTCACGCATAGCAACGAGGTGAATGTTGAGTTTGACTACTTGTACGCTTCATACAGTTTGTGTCAAAAAATTGGAGGAGGAGCTCATATCTAAGTGAAATGTGTGTGTGTGTGTGTGTGTGTGTGTGTGTGTGTGTGTGTGTGTGTGTGTGTGTGTGTGTGTGTGTGTGTGTGTGTGTGTGTGTGTGTGTGTGTGTGTGTGTGTGTGTGTGTGTGTGTGTGTGTGTGTGTGTGTGTGTGTGTGTGTGTGTGTGTGTGTGTGTGTGTGTGTGTGTGGTCAGTTTCAGGTCCAGCAAACAGCACTCATTCTTCTTCATTAGTGTTGACTGCTGAGGGGCCTGCTATCTCTTTTTCTCTCTAACCCTTCCTCTATAACTGCTTACCTGCTCCCGATGCTCATCCCTTTCTCCCCCATTACTCCAATTTATGACATGAGCCTCGTGCCTCCTCCACCCTTCCCCCCCAATTGTGCATCTTCCAAAACCTCTCCTACATTTTCTCTCTTAACAAAAGTTCCAACCCCATCTCCCATCATCCCTTGTCTACCTCGACCTTTGTTCTTCAGTGACCACCTCCTTCTCTTCATGATTTCTCCCAGCTACTGCGCTTCCTTACTATTTTTTTCCCTTTTCCAGCTTCAACTGTTCATTGTTCTCCATAATGTCTACAATGCAAATCAGTTTTCTTTTTTAGAATGTCTCTCCAAGCAATCAGCGTAAAGATCCTAGGAATGGCGCCGCCTGTTGAAGCACATTTTCGTAGAGGACAAACGGTGGTACTACACATCCACAAGGTCATTAGGGCCCAAATACACGTTATCATGGACTTAGATTGGGAAAGGAACATCTGTAAATCAGTCGGAAATGTTATATTCCTTTTGGTAACCCAAATTAAATTATTCTGTCTACAAGAATGTATATGCCCTAAAAGCCGAATACAGAGTTATGCTACCTCTCCTTTATTTGACTGAGACGAGACTGGGAGATTCAAGGCGGGGCTTAAGGAAACTCAAGTATCCATGCTCTATGGTCCCAGGGTACTTTTTCTACCTAGTCAGTCCATTTTTGGCTTCATGTACCATTGAGAAACACTTTATCCAGTTTTCTTTATAAATCCATAATCAGTGCGTATCCCAGCATTCATCTCCCCTTTTTCTTAACCTATTTATTCATTTGAACCTGCCTATAGAGGAAGTTTGTTCTATTATTTGTTTCACTTAAACAGATATCAAGCTACTTTGTGTTACCGTTTAATCTTAGGCTTCACTTTACACCTATTCTTTTCTTCTTTCACTGTGCTTTCTTATCATGCCTTAGCGCTCCCCTCCTCTTCTTCCTTTCCATTCATCTGTTTTTCAGTGTTTTTCAAGGCCTCTCCATTTATTCATCACTGGCCTTTCACATATACTCCACTTACAGTTTCTTGGTTTATCTACTTCATGTTTTTTTTTTCCGTCAAAGCCTTCTCTTTGTATTTTCAACTCTTTGTTTGTCTATCTGTCGGCAGAGTAGCTGAGCCGCTATGATCTCTGTACCAGCATGACTCCTGTTCAATCAACAATAAAACTGAAGGTAAAAGAAAAAAAAATCAATATAAGGTTTTATACCGCTGTGATTCACTGGCTTTGCGAAAGTCTGTTTGCATTCAGATTGGCCGCAGATACAGATTTATTATCAATGTATCAGTATTGTCCATAGGGTTTTCTTCTGAGAATGGACTTATCAAAACTTGATGAAACTATTTTCTCTTTCCCCTTATCTTCTGGTGTGCTGTCCACAGGGAATCATACTTGCACACTAAGCATGCCTCAGAAACAGAACAGATTCCTGCACAATAGTCTTACTCTCTCTTAATCCTCTTCATCTCCAATGGGACCTAAGGCTTTGTTGTTCTGCCCTTATCAAGACCTACCATTTGGAATTACATCAGTCTTTTAAAAATTCTACACCATCCCCCTGTGGAAAGCTTGCCCGCATTGACTACAAAACGTCCCTCCCCAACCCTAATTATATTAATAAGATAAGAACAAAAAATATACTGCAAACATGTCTTAGTATATTGCAATGTTGTCAATCGATACTTCCTCTGGTGTTAAGAAAATTCCAATGTGTTGTATCAAGACGTCTCTAAGAAAGATAGATGTTTTCAACAAAAGGGGTTTAATGACACCTAACTTAAAGCTCAGTTGAACATTTCAATGACCAAGTTGAAATTTGTAAACATTCATCTGAAAAATGCCAATATCCATCAACTAGACAAGCCTATGCATCATCTTCATAGCAACGATGACTGTAATTCTAACTTCCAACTTTCTTGGTAAGAAACAGTAACAAATAAATAAACAAGACAATGGCCAATTTGGGCCGTCCATCCGTTGTGCAATGTGACCAAAGGGCCTGTATTTGTTGATCACATTTCTTAGCCTTGTGTCAAACAGACATAGTTTTCATAGAATCCTACCCTTCCTACGTCAAGAACGCTGCTCTTTAAACAGCTATTAATCTGTAACAGACTTGAAACGTACCAGTTCATGTCACTGAAACTTTTCCATACAACGTTTTAAAGGTTTTTTGTCACGTTCAAATCATTGATCTGAGGTCGACTTTAGTTGTATGCTATGTTTTAGTTCCTGCTTTGTTGGCAACCTTCTGAACCTAAATGTTGGCACTTCTTAAAGAAGGGGTGTGCAACATTTTTTCAAAGAGGGCCAGATTCTTTAATGTGAATATGCCGTGATTGGCTGGACTTTGGGATGGGATGAAAAAATGTAGGTTCCAGGAACTTTCAGCAAAACAAATGCAACGGCTGGTTCGCAACAAAACCAAGTAGGATATTACTAACACAGGACATGATTTAGCAAGCACTGTGTGGAAGTGCTATAATACCGGTTTTATTTGGAATTTCTGCACATTTGGACAATGTTTTGTAATAGATTATCTAAAATCAGCATGTCACCAGTTTGACTAAATGTTTTCAATGACGTTGGGCATTTGCATTTTCAGTAAAAGTGTGTAGTTGTTTTAGTATACTCTAAATCAGGGGTGGGGAACCTTTTTCCTCTCAAGGGCCATTTCAATTTTTTCAACATCCTCTGAGGACCGCACAAATTATTGACCTCTGCTTAAAAATACTAAAATCACAGCCCATTCATTTCGCCTTTCTTTCATGCTGTGCAAAGGAAAAGCAACCTCTTAATCCAGATATCTTGTCATGACTCACGCATGCATGCACGTGCATGGTTGTGGCATGACCACCAAAACAGAAAGATATGGACACAAGATATGTGCAAATGTACAAGTGCCGGAGCGGCGTTCCGGTGCTCTCTGTCAGAACTACACCCCTTTCAGACGAGACATATACCAGTTGATGACACGTTAGGCTCGTGCTGTGTTCATGGACCCTGACCTTGGCCAGGAAAAACAGGCACTCGCTTGTTTAATTCTTTTGCGGTCTAGATTTCTTTAATTTCTTTTTTGCGTGTGTTTATAAATTACCTTGAGGGCCGCACCAAATGATCTCGCGGGCCGTATACGGCCCGGGGGCCAGAAGTTCCCCACCCCTGCTCTAAATAGTCAGAACAATTCAACAAACTGCTAGATGGAACAGATTATTGCACGACAATCAGTTGTGTAGCAGAGTTTTCTGCACATCCATATCTTCTGTTTCATGTAAAGTGACAAGCTGATTTTACATGGTAAGGGGCCGGTCTAATGTTCTTTTTTGCTCCGTTTTTTACCTCCTACTGCGGATGGGGTCACCTCTATTAATTTAACGAGACAGACATTTGAAAGTGGGATGTGATTCATGTGCAAATTATACAACTGAGAAAAGCTCCATCTTAACACAACACTTAATAAATCTGTAGTGGCCTCTGATGGACAGTGGACATGACATGTCATCAGTCAAACCTCCTCCGCTGTTTCAACTAGCCCTGGATGTCAAGACTGTCAGCGAGTGAACAGTCCAGCAACTTAAATTATAAGCTGAGCAGAAGAAAGGGGAATTAAAGGTGTAATTGAATGCCTCTCGCGCAGGAGAAGGACAGTCAATCTTAATGTACTGGGTAATTTTTGGAGAATGTCTTACAGTATGATGGCTGACAAATCTGACATCTAATCAGCAAGTCCTCCTATTGTCACTCACATTGGCTGTCAGGGATCAAGGACTTCAACTACTTCGACAGGTAACAAAGCACATAGGAAAGGCAAAATTACAAGAACAACTGGTCCTATTTAGTAAGAATCTACAAATTATACTAATGGGCTGAGCATATCTATCTCCTTTGTTGATGAATGTGCATAGAGCAAGACAAATAATATTCAGCCTAATGTTCTCATGATTCCTTATATGACTGTATGTCTGCTGTTCAACTGTTATTCGCGTTGTACATCTAACAGACATGTTTTTCCCTTTTGTATTGCTTTAGTCAGAAAAATAAACCTTGATCTATTGCTATTAGTCAAGGGTTATGTCTGGCTTTTCCTGTAATGTAGAGAAAGGTGTCTTCAGAACAGCCACCCTTAACTATTATCATCAACAGTCAACACACATAATCTGACTTTTCACATTTGATTAAATCTGTGAATTGCAAACATCAGGTGTCCTACCTATTCAGAAAAGTAATGGTGTGCCTCCTTATCATTGTCAAAATAAAAATAAAAGCAACTCTTCTGCCTGGCTGTTAAAAGCTCAGTCAGTTGATCACAAGGGATGTCGGTAGAGGAACGGAGTGCTTTAGCCGTCTTTGCAAGAATTTTGCAGCAAATGAGCTCACAAAAGCAAGGCATTTAGCACTTTACCGTTACCATTAAAGTCAGTTTTGAAGTTAGGCAAAATGTGAGACAATACTTGAATTTGCAAAAATAAATGAATTACAATGGTTTGACTGCAGGAATTATATTGGACATTAGGCTTCTTCAAGTGAAGTTCTGCGGTAACAAACCTACAACAAGGCACTGAAACAGTCCAGGGGAAAAGGACTGTGGACGTTCTTCATTTGTTGTTTCTATATGGCCATAATGCACGAGATCAATACCAATTACTCTTTATACACGATGTTTCCAAATCTCCTTTTCAATCACCCTGCTGCTCCTCAGCACTTTGTAAAGTTTTTTGTCTCTGATTCTACCTCATTCTTTTTTCTCTGTTAGGTCCGGTCTATCTCTCCAGTCTGACAGGCAGCTTTAAACTTTAGCCGTAACTCCCTTGGGATTAGACCCAAAGCCTTGTATGTCTGTATTCCACAGCAGGGCTCCAGACATCAACGCATGTGTGTGTGTGTGTGTGTGCTTCAGTAGTTGGCCTTGCTGGAGGGGAAAATAACGGCGTTTAAAGTTTTTCTGAGGTCTCAACTTGCGGCCGGTCAGATCCTAACCTCGCTGTAGCTCCTGTGACACCCTCATCTCTCTATGTTTCTTCCAAATCTCTTTACTCCCTGTATATCCTTCAGCTTGTCTTCTTTTCCTCTCCTTTCAGGTATTTCCTCACCTTTTTCAATTGTCTTTGTTCTTTTACCACGTTCTCTCCTCTGATATTGATCAGCATCAGAGGAGGCCTCTCTCTGAGACTGGCTCAAAATGACTTTAGAATCCCACCATGCACATAGACAGTGCTTGCATGATTGTGCGGCATATGTATTCCCATCCGAGATTGCAGATAAATGACTAGAAAATCCTGCCGTGAGTCTGGGCAGAGCTACCTGTAGCTGTGCCCACGTCAGACCCAGACTCCCAGAGGGTAATGACTGGTTTTCGTCTGCTCGGTCTCTGTGGGATCCTCCCCTCATTTGCCATCAAACACGCACGCATATATACACAAGCACACACAAAGATGGTGCTGTAACCCAGTGGGAAGACGTCTGATTTGCAGGCCTGTGCACTGACCCGCTGTGGCACTGATCAAAACACATCGCAGTCGCTTCTGTTTGGCTGCAAAGACAAAACAAAAAACTGGACAACATTCAGTCCCACTGAAGTCCTCTTTCACAAAATGTAAAAGCCTGGGAAAGACAAGGCATCATCTGTTTGCGTATTCCCCTCAGAGGCTTTCTAGTATCATATCTTTCTTAAAGTGGACCTATCATGCTATATTTGAATAATACTGTATAGCGTAGGACCATACCTATAAAAGGCATATTTGTACTTTTTATTTTTCAAAATACCAAACAGATCATGCATTTTAGCCATTCCTCATTTCGCTCAATTTAACACTGTCTTTGCATGGGCTGATTCTGTGAGAAAAGCACCATCTACAGGCCTGGCATATGTACTACAGCATCTCCAGCGCTTCCGAACGGCAATGTCCGTGGCTGTCTCCTCCTGATTGGTGGAGTTGGCCCAATAGCCGTAGCGCCACTTCTGTGACGTCATAGAAGTGTTCAAATCTGGATCAGTCTGTATCAGATCCGTTGCAGCCCCTTTTTAAAAGATTTGGGTATGGAGGAAAATAGAGAGGGTTGTGTTTTCTGACACTTGGTGAGTTCCCTGGAACACCGGGACACATATTCATGTATAAAAGACGTACAAAAGTGCATTTTGCATGATAGGTCACCTTTAATTTATCTTCTCTTGCTTTTTCCAACATTTTGAAAGGTTTTAAAGCCGTATTAATGGATTGGAATAAATAATTTGTCCTCATTATTTTGAATGCAAAAAATTGCTAATCAGTATTTCCCAACAGATTGTTGAAATGTCAACATTTTTTGCTTTACAGTAAATAACATTATTACCTCCACCAATGAGGTTGTGTTTTTAGCGGGAATTACGGAAAAGTACGTGCCCGCTTTTTTATAAAACTTGATGAAAGGGTGAATGGTCCAAAGAAGAACCCATTACATGTTGGACTCATTCTACACCACGGGTCGATACACGCGCAAACTAACCCTCATCAAGATGGCCTTGGCGGACGTCTGCACTCAACAACTACGCTTCTAGTTTTTCTTAATGTAATATCAATATGCTAGATTTTGTCGTAATTGTAAATGTAGCTGAGGAAAGTAACAATAATGCACAATACACTTTTGTTTGTCAAAGGGTGTTTCTATTCAGCTCTTTCTAGCTATGATAGCTACATCTTTTCCTTTTACATGCAACTGAACAAGGCTAAAAAGCTAGCTCGCAAATAGTCATATTACATCTTTAGCTTAGCATACATTCATATTTTGAGATTTTCCTATGATTAGCTCGAAATTCAATGTCATGACAATGCTACCATAACAACTGTAAACACCATAATAGAATAATGTCCTAGTATTATAAATACATGAAAATCTAAGGAAACTTACTGACGTTGATTTTAAGGACAATACAGACTCAACATAATTTGATATAGAACATTAGGATTAATAAGCATTAATTAATTAATACTAGCTTTGCATTAAAGAGGCTATTTTGTGTTTAAACATAGCAAGTTCAACATGACGAGTTGCTTTACTTCCTACAACAGTGGGTCAGACCTTTTAGTTCTTTCAGTTAAATCACGGCTTACTCTGTATCTACTCCAAAAAGGAAAAGGAAAACCAAGTCATCAGTGATAACTGAACTGTGACAGCTTCTAAAGACACATAATGGAGGAAAAACTTTTCAAACTTCCAAATTGACGTTCAAATCGGGTGAAAGTCAGGTAGACGCCTGAGGGGCTAATCAGGAAGAAAGACATTGATGTGTAGGTTAAAGCAGGATGCATGTTTCCACACACACACACACACACACACACACACACACACACACACACACACACACACACACACACACACACACACACACACACACACACACACACACACACACACACACACACACACACACACACACACACACACACACACACACACACACACACACACACACACACACACACACACACACACACACACACACACACACACACACCAAAGACTCTTCCCTTCACTCCTCATTATCACACAACTGCTAATATAAAAATAGACACATCACACATACACAAAAACACACAACATAACGCTTTTCAGCACATTTGACTTGGCACACATACTAGAACACAAACAAAGCTTTAGCTGTGTGTAAACAAAGGTGAATTTGAATGGGTTATACACAGGACAGAAACAAAGCTATAGATGCCATTAAGAGTTCCCACACGTACAAGAAGCAACACACACCACCAGCATAAGAGCAGAGGAATCGAGTTGCAGCGAGCTGATTATCACATGCTGTATTAATGTATGCCAGGGGAAGCCTCCGTGCCCCTGAGCAGCGCAGGGAAGGGCATGTTTCCAGTTTTATCTCCTGCAACTTCTCCTCCCCAACTTTCTGTGCATTTGTAACTTAAAGCTGCTGCTGCACACGCTTGAGGAAAGGAACCTTGTCTTCTGTTGAATAATAAAACAGTAGAGCCAATTGAGGAATGCTGAGAGCTAAAGTACAAAGGCTGGATTTTACAGAGTGCATGCATAAGCAGTGGTTCCTAACTGTGTTTCAGTGTGGGTGAAAACTTCAAAAAAGGAAGCGTGATCTCATTGACTCACTGAATATTTTACAACTTTACTTTACTTTGAAACAGCTCTAATTGAAAGATGATTACTTTTCCAATCAGAAAATGGCAAACCAAAATCAACATATTTGAATTGTGTGCCCTTACTGTGACATGTTTCCATGCTTTAATGTTCAAAAAGCTATTTTCTCATACTGCCTGTGCTGCAGCACCTCCTTTAACCCTCTATATGAAACCAGAGCCCAGTCTGCTCTGATTGGTTAGATGGCTGGCTCTGTGGTGATTGGTCAACCGCTTAGAGATGTCACCTACAATACATTTGGACTGGAGGGAACTTAGGGTTTTTTAGTCTCTGCAGACCATTTATGAAAACCTATATAACACAATATTGATGATTTTTTTATCATTTGATTAATTGATCTAATGTCAGACTGTGGTCTTAATTTAAACCATGTTGCAAAAACGTCAATTTTCCACCAAAGGAACATTGCCAGGATCAGACCATTTTTAACTCAGAATGCTGCTGAAATGGCTTTACTTGCTTTTATTACTAGTCACTTGGACTACTACATTTCTCATTCTTAATGGTCTCCCTAAAAAATCTTTAAAGAAATTGCAATTCATTCAGAATGCTGCGGCCAGGATTTTAACAAACACAACAAAAGGGAGCACATTCCTCTGTGCTGGCATCACTGCACTGGTAACCGCTGCATTTTAATGATTTACAAGGCTTTACATAACCTGGCCCCTGTACATCACTGACTGCCTTTCATTTTACAAACCTACAAGGACAGTCAGATCCTCCAATGTCTTTCTTTTAGAAGTACCGAAATTATTTTATAGGAAATATTCTGTAATATCCTTCTATTGGATGTTAGAATCCAGCTATTGGAATTTGTTCCTATATTTTAAAGGCAGCTTTACATTTTGGGTAATTTGAGTTGTATCACTGTTCATGTTTTATTGTTTTATGGTTCTGTGATATAACTCTTTCTGTTTGTGTATAACTAGTTTTTAATGATGTTCCTTACTCTTTATTTTGTATCTTGTCTGACTCTGTAAAGCACTTTGGGCTGCGTCTTGCATTGGTACTATATAAATAAAGTGTATTATTATTATTATTATTATTATTATTATTATTATATTTATTATTACTATCACAACATCATATCTTTTTTATGTTAATTGTATATTTTTTAAATCAGGCAGTCTCACGAACAGTAAGACTTCTATTACACCATAAATAAATAAATAATAAGAATTATTAAAACTGCGGTTACAGTCGTGCACAGTTGTGGACGGGCCCTCGCGTCTTTGCGCCTGTCGGGGAGGGTCGCTGGTCGTCTTGGCGTCAAGTCCACGCACACGAGTCATCCGAAATGAGCCGTTTGTCATTTCTCAAATGTTTGCGTACTCCTCGGTCCTCCGGCAGCGACCCGGAAACGGATGTGGGTGATGCGCCGTCTCGAAGGAAAACTAATTTCTCGAAAGGCTCATTGAGGATAGATTATCGAGGAGGCTGTCTGGAGGAGCCGTAACCGAGGATACACTGATTTACAAGAGAGAGGTGAGAGGAGAGAGGAGTCTCTCTGGTGGAGCTATAACCGAGGTTACACTGATGTAAAGGAGAGAGGAGAGCAGAGAGAGAAGAGAGAAGTCTCTATGGAGGAGCTATAACCGAGGGTACACTGATGTATCCTTCGGAGTTGATTTCAGGCAACAGTGATGTTTAAAAGAGGCGTGACGCATGGCTGGACTTATGTCAACGAAGCACAGCTCTGCAAACTGTTCCCGTTGTGATTATAAGTTATTTAAGATGATCAAATCAGACTTTCTGCCCTTTACCGTTTGTTTACTCACTAATCACATCTCCCCCGGATGTCAGGCTATTTTTTTTTTTTAAACAACTGCTTTCATTGTGAAGCATGGTAGCAGCATGGTAGCAGCATGGTAACATGGCGCTCGTAACTCGGCCCCCTCCTTTGCAGGGGGGCGTGGTCAGCTGCAGCGCATGCAAAGACAGGGTTGAGGAGAGCAAAATAGAAGGAAATGAGGCATGGCTAAAATGCATGACCTGTTTGGTATTTTGACAAATAAAACGTATAAATATACCTTATATAGGTATGGCACTACAATATATTATTCAAATATAGCATGATAGGTCCACTTTAAATAATCATACTCACAGTCTACAGTGCATGTTGCTATATTTTCATAGATTTCTAGTGATGAGACTACAGTAAATAATGCTGCGTCTGACTTTTTTACGACCCTATCTGGTTCATTTGAAATCAAGTGAACTACTTTAAGGATTAGTTTTCAATTCTGGCAATGTTAATACATTTAGTTGCTGTCATATTCAGGAAATGCCCAAGATGTCATTAATCGTGTCTGGGAAAATGTCTAGTTGTACGGCTTGTTAGACCAAAACCGTCATAAAATTAGACCCAAAAGGCTGAACGCCGCAGTGACAAGCTGAACTGCGACTGAGGACTGATGCCATCCCAGAAACCCAGACTGTGTTTGAAAAAGGTGTCATTTTCAGCAGTGGTAGGAAAACAAGTTTGGTAGCACTGGAGGATTGGATTTCATATTTTTACATCAGACATTCACTTGGAAAGCTCTTTATAATGACAAGACTTTTCTCCGTGTAAAAAAACTAAAGTGACAGCACTCAAAGTCCTTTCAAATTTGATTTTTTTGGATCCTTAACTCCCCCAGAATAAGTTTGACAACTTGAGTTTCTTTCTTTTATATCAGACATAGTGCTGCCCTCAAAATAACACTGTCTGTCGATGGAAAACATCAAAAGACACCACTCAGATGGGGTCTTCATGTAGCAAACTTCATGTAAAGTACAATATAATATTGTTTTTACATATGTATTATTTTTTGGTAGAAGGTTGCAATAGATATGACTATATATGGGAGTAAGTACAATTTGTGAGGGTACTTTTGTTTTACTTTGGATGTTCCCTGATATTCCCTCACTCACCTTCGTTGCCGCATTGATACACTGCATGTATTGTTTGGCCAGGTCAGAACACCTTAGGGTCTGGTCTCCGTTATCCCTGTAGCAGGATAGAATCTGAGCCTGCAGGCCAGAACACACCGGATTCATATTGCGAGACCTGCCGAAAACACAGGGGTAAACAAAGATGGAATCATGAGTGACGTTAGTAGAATTTTAATTACAGATTTTAAAGCACAAGGACCCAAAGAGCATTATGACAAACAAAAATCCAAGAGGATAGTGCTTGAAAGGATTACTAGATACACTTATTTCCAAAGTAGTTCTCGATGGAAAAAACATAAATAAAAACAAACAGGTCTGCCTTGAAAAAGAGATCGATGATCTCAATGGGACCACCTGGTTAAATAAAGGTGTAATAATAAATAAAAATAAAAAACAAATTATAACATACATTTCGAAAGACATCCTCTATGCTCCTTTTTTAAACTCCCTTACTTCAAAGTGAGCATCAACGCTCTTGTAAAAGTGTTGTTGCCCCTAACCTTAACCCTTTTTATTGCTTTGTCAAATGCACTGATTTTTAAATGTACTGTCCATTATTTTGGCTTGGATATTTTTGGGTATTTATTAGCTGTATTAAATACTTTAAATACCCCAAAAACTTGCTATGTAACAACATGAAATACACAGTTAGAGATTATCTGGGGAACATTTTGAAGCCAAACATCTGGATATTTTTCTTAGGAGTTGGTATGAAATAAGACTGATTTGCTACTTTTTTATTAGCAACCTGAAAATGTAAGCTGATGCAAAGTGCCTTAAACCTCCATTATTTCTAATAACCAGCAGGGGCCAAACTTCCATAGGTAAAAAAGAGGTACGATTATATAGAAGTTGACATTCTTATATACAGTCTAAAGCAGGGGTTTTCAAAGTGTGGGTAGGTGAGCCTCCCCTCAGAGAACATAACAACAGCCGCGCCCCCCCTCCCAATTATTATTGCTGTTATTATTATTGTTGTTGCTATAATGCAGGGGTATTCAATTGCATTTCAAAGAGGTCCAGTAAGAGAAAATGTAATGAAATGCTCTGTTTTCGCTGTCTACCTTCCGCCATTTGAAATTACTCCGACTGTTTCTCTCCTCTTGTCGTGTCTCTGTGTGTGTTTGAATCTATCGTGCTGACTGCACCGATTTGATTGGCTGAGTAGCGTCACCTCCTTAAAACATTAAACAATAACTTTTTTACACCTTTTTATTTTTATGTTTTAAACATATTGTATAAAACTCCCCCACTACTTGGACTATTCCTTACACCCCTCTAGAATAAGCCCGAATGGTCTCAACCATATTGCCTCAGTAACGTGCACTTGTTATTATAACAAGATCGCAAGGACGCTGGTAGCTCGGAAAATTGAGTGTTGTTCAGTTTGTGTGTTGTGGAACATGCGTGTCCGTGCATGAAAATATACCACACACCCAATTACAATTGCATGTTCAATTCACTACCCTGGAAGTTAATACAGTTGTTAAAGTTGGAACAGCCTGTGGACAGCCGTTCTTCCTTACATGTCAGTCGCCGACACCTTCTTACAGAGGACAGGCACATCTAGCTGCAGCACGACCCGTATATTTCCGCACGCCGTGTTCTCAAGACATATTTTTTTTAACATTTTCAACATGGTGGATAAATCCTTATACAGTATGCTCCCGGTAACACACTGAACGTCAACTTTGCCTCCTTATTACACTCACCCCTACTTTAGTGGGAACAATGAGTCTGCGTCTTTGATGCACACAGGAATAAACGCAGATCATCCTCTGGCCTGGCCAGCCTTGACCGGTACTTGCTTTTGATCAAAGTCAATGCGGAAAACCTGCACTCACACAGGTAGGTGGAGGTGAAGGGAATGAGCACTTTTACAGCCTTTTTGGCGAGGTGGGGGAACTCGGTCTCCACAGACAGCCACAAGTGGGCAAGTGTCACTTTACTCGTCTTTTTCTCGTTCTTTTGTGTCTCACGCTGCGCCTCCCCTGAAGCTCTCTGGTGCCCCCCAGGGGCGGCGCGCCTCACACTTTGAAAACCGCTGGTCTAAAGGAGATTACCCGGACATTCATTATTATTTCAAAGTTTGAAACCGAGAACTTTTATCTTCTTTAAATGTGAGAAAAACAACACATTTGCTCCCACAGCAATCGTAACAATGCATGACTTCAAAAGAACTGCATGACTGGTACAGTTTGCTTTGTACAACTTGATGCAAAATAGAAAACTATTAAAAAAGAAGAAAAAAAACATGCAAAAGAAAGAAGTCTGATTAAAAGAGGCAAGACAAAGGAGAAAAACAATTAACAACCTCAACCACTGACACCGGTTTAACAACCTATGGCGTGTGTGGTGCGTGCTTCTTTGCAAATCATGCAATTAGGGCTAAATCACATTTAATTGAGTGGGTAACATTGTTCTGATCAAATACAGCAGAAAAGTGAGCCTTGAGAGACAGAATCAGCCGTGCTTGATTTGATATGTGGGCTGTATTATAATTGGTCTTTGCCTGTCTATCTGTGTGATTGTTAACTATGACAGGCCTGCTGCTTGGGTGCCCTGCTGTAATGGATTCTTACTGATTGAAGCAGAGACAAGCGGGTTCAATACACCCACGAAAGGCACATGCACAGATGTACACACCTACACACAATTTGTAGTACACCGTTAACATGAAAGCACCACAAACTTGTGCACACCTTGCCGACTTGTCGATCTTCTCTGTGCAGTCCCCCCTGCGTTTCTCAGTAAGGAGCATTTAACACCAGTTTAATTGAAAGCCAAATTAAAGGGTCTTTATGGCTTTGATTCACAAAGAAGCGCTGACCCCCGTTTCAATTACAGCATATCAATATCCACAAAGGCACACACGTGCACTCTATCATCTGCAACAGTATCATGAATGCAAAGACTGAGTTTATCTGAGCATGGGTGATAGAGGTTAAAGAGAAAAAGGAACAGAACAAACATATAAAGGAAGGAAGTAAGATAAAACGATGAAAGGGAATGAATAAAGCTTTCTTTGGTATTTATCACAAGGCCCATTTCCAAAAGATGACTTTCCTATCCGATTACTCCCCCCCCATACCACCTCCAATGGTTTATCTTCCCTGTTTGATCTGTCTTTTCCCACTTTTTGTCTCTGTATTCCCTCCAACTCCTTTCTTAATTCTCCCTCGCTCGTCCCCCCTCCTTTTCGTCACATTAACAACATAGAGAGGACGACACCAAAGCACGCCATCTTTATCTCTCTCGCCGTTTGAGGCCACTGAAGATAAGGAACTTTCCTTTAATTTGAAATAAATGGCCTTCATCAGGGAAAGCCAAAGTCTCCTGATAGCGCTGTGTTGGTTTATTAAAGGCGCTTGGAGCAGAAAATTGGCTCGGTCGCAGCGAAAGCTAAAGCCCTCTCCACATGCCACACCAAATTGAAGGTGAGGTCTTAAATCAACAATATTAACTGAGCCGCTTACACGAATAAATAAATAAAAGGAAGTGAGAGAAAGCTTTGGTTTTTTCGCCGGAACGAGCTATAGCAGCATCCCTGACAAGCCATGTATTTTCTCTTGAAGTGAATGTGTGTATGTGCTGCGAACGCACTTTATTGTGAGAGGGAGCAGTAATTTTTTGGGAGAGTTCTCCGCGCATCTGTGAGCGGTAAATATGACAAACAGTAAGATTAGTGTCTTAATTAATGGTGCTGCCCATTATTTTTTATCTCCGGCAGCGAAGACGGAGGTGGTTGGAACACCGAGGCCTCAGACTTCAGGACCACGCAAACCAGCTTACCGAAACAAAGAGAAATGAAAGGGGAAGCAATTTGTAAATGGAAAAGACACAAAACACACCACCAACTACAAAAGCCTCTGGCAAAGCTACGAGACTGATAAGAAAGATGCTTTTTATCGCCTCTAAACCATGCATCTCTTAGAGTTAGCGATGTTTTTTTTGTATTTTCCTTACTGGCTTTAGCTATGCATATGAGGCATTGTTTGTCCTGCATGCCATTTTATTTTTATCCTGTCAACTACAAAGTATTGCTATCTGTACTGTGTTTCAGGCAGCTAATTAGAAAATGGTGTTAACATCTCAAAGGAAGTAGCGCCCAAGGAAAATTAAGAGAATCCAATATTGTTAGTGACTAGAGGGCTACAATACCGACAACGTTTATGTGTATGTTCTAGACTTTTTGTTATTTTGCTTGTCTCTGGCTGTGTATTTAAAAAAAACGAAAACACTTTAAAAAGTGTTGAAGCTCTAAAACTAAACCCATTGTAGTTATTGTAGCACCCTTTCAATCACTTATAGAGACTAGTGCGCTATGCACTCTGCCAATACCACATAGTATTCTCCAAACAAACAGCAAAAGCGTATATAGCCCTAACCCTAAATGATAACCCTAACCCTAACCCTAAAACTCTCAGATTGAGCGGTTAGAGGACGACTTTAGGACAGGATATTTATTTGGGAAATGGGTCGATTAACTGAAGTCATATTTAGGTCAGACCTACCATTGTAGGAGAAATGTAGGAGAAATGTAAATGTAATCTGATTGAATCAAATGTTTCTGCTAAGAAGAATCCATGGTTGAGCGTAGTTGGTTTCATTATTAAAGGTTATTGAATCCATCAGTAGTGAGGTCGGAGTTCAAGTTTGCTATCCCAACCTCACAACATACTGTACAGCCCAAATAAATGTTCTTTATTTTTATAGGGTAATAAAAATCTGCTATTTTCGAACAATAAAAAAAGAGGGTGGTTGGTAGGAGCCATCAGTTTGTCTTTGATCTTTAGTTTTTCACAAAAAGCCTTGCAAGAACTGTCTTAATATCACACACTACACGTTTCTAGGGTCATGCATCTACATTGACAATCATTAAACCATGGCATTTCGTCTGGTGGTTCTCGTATCCCTGAACAACTTGAGCCTCAACTGTCAGGATTAAAATCATGTTTGATATTCTGTTTAACACTCGGCTACATTCACACACTACAACTATTGTGAAGTCCTCGTCCGACCTCTATTGTCAAGGACATTGCTGTTGTTGTAGCGACTGCAGGGATTTTACAGAAAAGGAATATTGGTTACATCTGCCAAGCCACAGATGGAAATACAACTCTATTTAATGAACCAAGATCAACAGAGAAAGAAAATTCCCAACATTTTGGGAAATACGCTTTGCCGAAGAGAAAAAGTACATGTTACCTGATTCTAAGATGAGAAGATGGATAACACTCTCATGTCTGAAAATTGTTTAAAAATATCACAGTGGTTAAATGAGTTTGCATGTTCATGAATAGACCAGAAAGGATGGATCAGGGACATCATCTCAAAACTCCTGGAGTCTAAACCCAACGTTAGTTTGACATAAATACAATTTAGCCTGGTTCTTCTCATTGCTAAAAGTGTATCAACACAAATGTTTAATACAATGTTTTAAAGCTTACCCAAAGGCTTGAGAATGTGCTACTTCATTATTTCTATATGATTACTTACTTTTATAATGCTGCTGTACCGATCTTTTCTACCTTGAATGTTATTAGATTTTTATTTTGTAATGTGTGCTTCCCTCTTTTTTATCTGCACTGTCCTCGTTGCTGTATTTACATGTTCCCCACTGTGGGACAAACAAAGGATTTCTGAATTTCTGATATATTTAGCATTTTTAAAGAAGTGCAAATAATTTGCTTAAGATTGGATGGCTCCTATTAAAAAAATTGAATCCCTGGTGTACAGAGAAAGAAAAGAGGAAGAACTCTCATTGTCCCTAAAGAGCGCTGATGCTCTGAAAAGGGAACAGTAAACCTGAAGTAAACAGGTCCACCCTTATCTGTCGAGGCAGGAAATGGCATTTGACCTGAGAGCCAGAATTCCTGGACACGCTGTTTTACCATTAACCAATTGATTAAAATACTCGTGTTGTGGTGAAGTGAAAACCGAGATGATAAAAAGGACGAAAGAGGGCAGGAGGGGTGAAGAGGAAAACAGCTAGAGAGACAGAGATGCCTCTTATCTCTTACTTGTAGCTTGTATGCACCTGCACCAGACAGCTTTTCAATTGGCTAAGGGCAAACATCCTCTTCTCCTCATCTTCTATCTCCAAACCTCTTCAGTCCTCCATCTATCCATTTATATCCCAACCAGGAAGACAGGGTCCTTTATACTACTCACACTACACTTTGTCTCTCATCTCAAGCATTTAAGCAGAAGAAAAGTGCTTAATTTCATTAAATTCAAATCCTTACTTTTGCTAATCCATTAAAAATACTGTTTTTCAGAATATTTTTTCTTTCAGATTTTTTACATCTAATGATTGGTCATAGCTTTTACTAAATAGAAACATGTTTTTAAATGTTTAAGAGTTTGTTTTTGTGGTTTTTGCTGCTCGGAAATGTTGCCCCTATGTAACAACTTCAATTTTGGCAACTTAACTTTCTACTATTTAATATAAAATGGGAATATAAAAGTTTGGCACGTCAGATTCAGGAAATTACCATAATGTTCAGTAATTGTATGTCCTAAATGATTTGTATTAACATGATGAATACATTTTAATGAGCAATCCTGACAGTTTAAAATGAAAGAATGGCCTTAGTGGCATAACTGCTCTAACTTTGTATTCCCTGTCCTTTCTAATCAGGCTGCTTTATAACTGTTCTGTCAGAAATTCAGTGGCATGAAACGTACACGTTTAAGATACAGTATATCGAAATCTGATTTAAGTGAGCTACTTAGTTTTATTTATTCCTCTTAAAGCACAAACACACTGGCGTAGTAGTCTGCCTTTTCAACTTGGACTATGGACTTGGCTTGTCGATGTTTCCAGCCTTATCGTCGAGTGATCTCCATAGGCTGGTATCATCTGACAAAAGCTGAAGGGTCTGACAAAGGCGGGCTATTAAGTCTAGTTCGTCTACTACTGTAACAGATATGGGCTTAGATATGTCTCATAATTATTTGTGTGAACATAAAAATAATTTGTGTGTAAATATGTGATTTGTAAATGTAAAACACCATCCACAAATGCATTTAAAAGATTTGCAAACTCACAAATAAATGTGCCAATGTAAAACGGATCTGCAAATACGCTATTTATTTTTACAAATAAAAAAAGACCTTTGAATATCTCTTTAACATTTACAACTTTCGACCAGGCATTTGTGAATCCATTTCGTATTTGTCGACCAAAAATGCGCTTGCGGATCTCAAATCTCTGCTTGTGGATCATCTCTTTACACACACACAGTTTTGAGAGAAACTTTCCGCCGGTCTCGGCTAAAATCTACTCGTGTCACTCGGTTATTTTTCGGAAACCACGTGATGGCCGGCTGATGACGACATTTCCGCATGGTTTTCAAAGTAAGAGCATGATGGTTTGTTTAATGCGCAGTTTTTTTAATGAACAGCGGAACGTTAGATGCATTCTTTATCAGAGAGTGGATTAGGCTTTTATTTATTCTGTCATCTAGTCTAACTCTAACCTAAGATGTGAGGATAACAGTGTGTCTGTGTTTGGGCTCAAATAAATATTGCATTTCACCTGTATACTATATTGGCCACAACATGTCCACTTCAAAATAACTGAGCCATCGTAAATGGTTCAATGCCTTTGAATCGGATAAAAAAAAAAGTAGAATACAGTGCATTTTGTATCTACAAGGAACCCAAATACGATGGTCAGTCAGGCAAACAATTGCACAATTTGATTGGAGGTTGATGATTGGTGTTGATAAATAGTGAGATTACAAACAATAGGGGATCAATGCTCTAACTAAACTTGATCTATGACTTTCTTGTCTTGTCAGTGTTTAATATTTCAATGCAGAATCAACTTTCACTACTTTTGACTTTTAACATTACAACCGTTTACATTTATAATAGACGTTAAATTCATGGGCATCATCCTTTAGCAGTGAAAAACTGTTTCCCATATATGTATATTTATTGACTTATTGGTCCCATTGTACTCTGATTTAAGAGAAACCTCTTAAATAACAACCATTTTGGGTGCAAAAAAGCTAGACACTGATAGACACTATGAACCATTTGTGTATAAGTAACAAAAACAAAGTGCCATTATCTCACATTATCAAGCAGAGTCAGCAAACTTCTTACAGACTCTGGCTTCAAAACTGTTTCACATTGTGCATGAATCCAAACCCCGTTCCATTGACCACTGTCTGTGTCATTCTGTGTTCTGTTTGATAGGTGTGTATACGTGCCTGTATGTTTTTGATGCGTTAATCCACAGTTAAATCCTTGGAGCAAAAAAGGAGCTTTAGCTGCCAGCTCTCTGGGGTTTGAGCGGACCCGAGAGCACAAGGCCACTGTCCTGTAGCACTCTGAAATGTCAAACTCAACGGAGCGTGAGCCTAAATAATGTTCTATTTCTCAATACACATTTAGATGTTCCCATGCAACTTCTAAACTAAGGTTCTGCATGAGGTTGGATGAATTTAGGAGTAAATGACAACTGTGGCAGCAAGCATTAAGACTACTCTGCATTACTTACAACTTAACAGAGGTATTTAGCATTGACAAGCTTGACCTACCTGTAGAATGAGGCTTGAAACAATTTTCTTTTTAAATCTAGATGCATTTAGTGTGTGAAAGTAATCAAGACACTATCCTCTTCAGTTGAATGTATTAACGAGACGGAGACAGAGAGAGAGGAGGCAGATAACCCGCGTCAAAACGCTCAGGTCAGTATCCAAGGAATTTTAACAAGGCCAGCTATATGTTTATGGGCTTAGATATGTCTCATAATTATTTGTGAACATAAAAATAATTTGCGTGTAAATATGTGATTTGTAAATGTAAAACACCATCCACAAATGCATTTAAAAGATTTGCAAACTCACAAATAAATTTGCAAATGTAAAACGGATCTGCAAGTACGCAAAATATTTTTACCAATTAAAAAAAGATCTTTGAATATCTCTTTAACATTTAAAACTTTTGATCAGGCATTTGTGAATCCATTTTGTATTTTGTAGGGAGGCGTGTGGCGCAGTGGACTAGTGCGTTGGTGTTCGGATCAGGGGGGCAGAGGTTCAAACCCCACTGCAGTCAGCGTGTCGTTTTGTCCCTGGGCAAGACACTTCACCCCAAATTGCTCCTGTGGGGATTGTCCACAGTATTGAGTATGTAAGTCGCTTTGGATAAAAGCGTCTAACAAGTAACATGTAATGTAACGTATTTGTCGACCAAAAATGCGGCTTTGGATCTCACATTTCTGCTCGTGGATCGTCTTTTTACACACACACAGAGTTTTGAGACAAACTTTACGCCGGTCTCGGCTAAAATCTACTCGTGTCACTCGGTTATTTTTCGGTAAACCAAGTGCTGGCCTGCTGATGACGACATTTCCGCATGGTTTTCAAAGTAAGAGCATGATGGTTTGTTTAATGCGCTGTTTTTTTAATGAGCAGCGGAACGTTCGATGCATTCTTTATCACCATCATCATCATGTTATAGTGATACAGTTAGTTTGTGTTCTTCATTGTTTTTTGTGTATTCAGTCAAGCGGGTCAAAGTTACAAAGCACTTCACATCATATTAATCGGCCTAGTTTTATCTTACCAGTGCAGTGGTAAGGCAATCTGTAGAAAAGCACCGTATTTGAAGCCCAAACACAGACACACTGTTATCCTCACATCTTAACCACCCATTAAAGAAATACTACCGAATTCCCCGGAGGTCAGAGTTAGACTAGATTACAGAATAAATTTGCCTAATCCACTCTCTAAAGCCTGTATATAATTGTCCATAAACGTATGATACAGGAAGCTCACATCGTTTTATCTTCTATGATAAAACGCTTGTGGATTAAGAATAACCTTCTTTCAACTCCACACACCACCTCCCAACGAGCAGAGGATTATTGGTATTACTGTACGGATCCCCCAGAGGTAAGATCACCTTGTCTTAAGCATCAGCACAGATCAAAAGAATGTTGGTAATGCTTTAAATCTTTCTTTAATGGGAGTCTGGTATTCCTAAATTGCAGATGTCATCGTTCAAATTAACCTAAAACCCATTGTTGTTATTGTTAAAACTGAGGTTAAGGGCTTAAGTGTGAAGGTGTAGCAGGTACACTTCCATTTGGCAGGATGGTTATTCAGAATTGTACCCCTGATGCTGTATTATTGAAATGTTCCTCATATTTTACTTCCAGTGCATCTGCAAGTCGCTGTCAGCTACTGGTAGCAGGCAAGTACTCTCACTGGTTGAGGAATTGGTTATTCCCAAATTGTGTTCTTTTTTGTATCTTTGGCCATCTTCAGTTGGCTATAAAAGTATTTTACACTCTAAAGTCATTGCTGAGATCTGGGAACATGGTGGCACTGCTAGAAAAGTCAGATGAGCCAAGAAACTCAAACTGTCAGGCGATGAGATGGGTTCTAAACAGGCCAACAGTTACAGCAGTTTGTCTGAACCATTGTATTAAGTGATGAAAAATGGAGTTCAAGTATCATGTGGTTTTTTTCACGTTATGGTAAACGGGTTACCAATTGAAAAAGTGTATGCCTAAATAATGGCAACATACAAGACTCTTAGGGCACCTGATTTACCAGCTGATCTGAGTTCAAACACTCACATATACATTTAGGGAAGTGAATGAGATCAAGATTCAAAGATCAAGTCTGTCTGTAAGCTTCCATCAACCTTAACAAGCATATGTTTTGGTAATAATTTTACTGATTGTCTTACTTTTTGCTTAAAGGTTTTGGTGTTTGACCAAAGTTGTTGCGATGACACTTGTTGAGTACAACCTCTGGTTTTGTTCGATCTTCAAAGGATGTTTTTGGTTGAGTTTGTTTTTGGTTGAGTTTGTTTATTATTGGGTTTGTTTGTCTGTCTGTCAGCAGGATAACGGAAAAAAACTTGGGGTCTGTGGGTCACCATGGGTCGGGGAGACACTCCCTCTGGAGGGACCTTTGGGAATTTAGCTTTTGGAGATCATTTACATGCAAAAAAACCTTTATATCACACTACAGGAAAGGGAAAACCCCCAATAAGCGTAATATGGCCGTGAAGATACACAGACAATTTTTAACTAATGGAAACAGATGTCAGATGTCTGCATGGATGTCTAGTTTTCATTAGGATGAAGGCAAAAAAAAACAATAAGAGGACAATCCAAGAATATAATTAAAACACAGATAAACGCCCTGGCCACAAGTCAGTTAATAAAACTCAATGTAACAAATATAATTTTCCCGTCATCTATGAGTACTTGCAGGACTCTTGTTATTGGCAAACCCAGTTACTGGTGTGACACAAAATCTAACAGCAGGTCAAGACCCGGGTGTTTTTACAGACTGCAGTTGCAATAATTAGCTTGCTTGCCAGGCTGTGGCTCATTACAAGTCCACAGCGAGAAGCAAGGACGGGGATACAGGGTATTGTTCAATTCGGCTTAATTAAAGCAGCCAATTAAAACACTTATCGCATTAGTCAGGTGTGCTCTAGAGAATGTTTGAATTTGACTTGTTAAAATTTTTTGAAAAAAACAGCAGATTACTATCTATTGCTACTTATTATTCTGCTGTGTGCATGCTCATTTACGTGTGAGAACTGGTATGTGTGGTGAGGCTCCAGGGAGTAATATCGTCTTACTTTTGTTCAGCAAATTAGGTTGAGAGTGAGTGTGTGTGTGTTCGTGTGTGTTCGTGTGTGTGTGTGTGTGTGTGTGTGTGTGTGTGTGTGTGTGTGTGTGTGTGTGTGTGTGTGTGTGTGTGTGTGTGTGTGTGTGTGTGTGTGTGTGTGTGTGTGTGTGTGTGTGTGTGTGTGTGTGTGTGTGTGTGTGTGTGTGTGTGTGTGTCTCTTACCTCACGTTTGCTTCCGTCTTGGAGGCAGCACTGTGGAATTCCTCCTTACTCTGTATGTATTTTTCTGAATTCTAAATGACAAGACAGAGAGACATAAACATAATGCATAAGTTGAGCTTTTATTTTTTGTTTATAATATGTTACATTTAGTCACAGTGTCGTATGTTCAAAACATTATCACAATCATATTTGGGTTACCAGATTCATGCTGTACATCTGTTCGACAATGTTGAGCCATATCAGATATAACAGTGTTATAAAATGTGTTAGTGTTTGGCAACTACAAATATTAAGTATTTTCATATTGGGCTACGAGTTTAAAGTATGAAATGTTTGACAAATAAAATTGGAGATTAAAACATGAAAACATTAAAGTCTGTTTCTGTGTAGGTTAAAAAAAGAGATATGACATCTCCAGATGTGCAGGTAAGCACAGCGCAGGTAGCTTTCGCCCCCCCTGCTTCTAGTGTTGACGCAAAGCTAAGCTAACTGGCTAGTGGCAGTATCTTTATATAACAGATATGGAGGGGATTTTATCTTGCAATCTTATTAAGGGCAAGGAAGCAGGTAAGCACAATTTCAAAGAAAGTCAAACTATTATTTTAACTTCCTGGGAGCTTTAATTGTATTCATAATAGTACACGGCAAATCTTAATGTAGTTATTCTGCAGTCACAACATACTAACCAATACATATTTTGTATTCTTTCTGAATCATACCCTTTTTGTCTCTCCTTTCAGATCCAATATCCCTTCTTTCCTAAACTCATAGCCATGGTTTACTCTTGAGAATGTCCCTTATATATGACGAAAAATGTATTTCCTGTACTGCACTTCTCCCAGCTTTCTCTTCCCCTATTCCGTATAGCAGCTTGCATTCTCCATTGTCTTTCAATTTTCCACTTTGTAGCTTCGGCTTTGAACTTCTAGACTTATGAGTTCAAAGCTGCAACTCTGAATTCCACCTGTGATTTAACCTGAATATTACCTTTACTCTAAGATGAACCACGCGGGAGACCCCGGGCCAAAGAAGCAAAGCTACAGTACAGTACGAAGAAAAAGTTGTGGAGCTGTATTTTCATCCTCAGGAAAGCTATGCAAATCCAGCTTCTTCCGGCAAAACTGAAGCTCAGCAGTAGCAAGTTGCCTTAATCATACATTTTTAAAGAATTGGTGACTTCTGACTGTGCAGCTTGCCTGGTGAGAACAAAACCCCAAGCACGCAGGCAGTGGTATTATGATAAAACAAGCAGCTAATCCACAACAACTGCAGCCTTTCCTTTGCTGATCCTCCTAGCTTAGGCCTCCCAGCACCAAGTACCCACTCCCCAGCTCCCAAATATTTAACCAGCAAACTGTACCAGCTGGGGAGGAAAGAGGCTAGAGGGGAGGTAAGAGGGGAAAGAAGAAAGAAAAGCAGCAGAAGGCATGACGGTAAGAGGCAGGAGAATATTTGTGTTTGCCCTGACTTCTTAAGTTGGATTGGGCCCAGTGTGTGCACGTGTCTAAGGTAGGCAAGGTACAAAAAGGAGTGCTGCCAGTGCCATATGTACACTAAATTCCTTATGCAGTGGACAAAAAAGTGAATGTAACTGAGGAAAAAAGGGATTACAAAACACACCTACATACGTAGCTATTTTATGTTATGATTAATCTTGAATGGTTTGGGTCAAAATAGTCTATTGGTTATGACATAGGACCTGACCCAAGCATGGACTTCTAACAAATCTCGCTTGAAGCAGGATTTGCTTCATAATGCCTTTCAAGAATACACCACGATACTTGAATGATTTGAAAGTCCAGAAGAAGACCATGACGCACAGAATTGAAGAGTTCCGGTGGTACTTGGTGATATCAGACCTGAATCATCTCTGTACAAGTGTGTGGTCTGATTTTGTAGCAGCCTGGTGTCATCTGCATTGGATTTAACCAAGGTAAACAAGACAACATATAAAAATGGCAGTGTGCCCTGATGCAGCACATGACCGAAACTTTTCCATGTGGTTCCGAGACGTCTCATCTCATTCATTGTGAAATTGAGCGCACATACACAAGACTGACAGTTTACCATAAATGACCATGGACATGCCCTTAATCTACATTTGCATATTGATACATCTGCTTATTCAACCACTCATTAGACCAGTCATACCTGCCAGTGAAGAGAATGGCAAAGAAGCAATGTAACTTCACCTTTTATGTCACATTGGCGATATTCTACAATAGCAAGCGTACTGTCAACGTATTTATGGATTTTATTTTATGGAAATCAAACGCCCTTAAAAAGTAATACAAATTCGAACAAATTGGTGCTTTATAGTCTAACCAGGCCACCATTTCTTTCTCCCTTTACCCATATTGCATTTACATTACAGCCATTGACATTCGCAATTCTGGTTTGCTTAAATAATCCAAAAATAATTATATTGGAAAATGTACCATGTAATGGAAATGTTTTGTTTAAGGGTCCAAAAAAACATTTTAAAAAAAGTTATCTACCCCGCTTCAATGAAAATCAGACACAGATGAAGATTAGAAATTCACCATGGATGAAAGCCTCAATATAAAAGAGATAAAGATGGATTTATAAAGGCTTGAGAAACAATGTTATTCAATAACTGAGATTAGCTAAATCCTGTTTCTATCTCAATATAATGAGGCACAGCATTAGGTTATTTAATTTGACAAGACCAATTAACAAATGGCATAAAAGGAAAAACAGGAAATAATGGAACACTTGCATCGAAGCTTCGTCAAGACCAACTATTACTTCTTGCTTCTCTTGTCCTACCACAAATGTTCCAATGTACTTTCCTTTGTATGCTGAATAGATGCACTTGTTTATAGGGGCTTTGATTACAACTATTAGGCCACCTGCAGCCTTTTAGTTGAAACTTTCCTATTTCCTAGGCGCTCATTATGTTCACTCATTTGACGTCATGTAGACCTGTCTTGTCTTCTCTTGGTAGCTTAGTTCTTTAAGGCCCCGTCCACACGGAGTCGATATCTGTTGAATCTGCTAGCGTTCTCTATCGTATAGACCAGGGGTCCCCAAACTTTTTTCTCTGGGGGCCACATTATCGTTCCTGACTGTGATGAGGGGCCGGGATCGATCATGTGGGCTGTATACTAGGCCACTGCCTGTTATAGCCATAATTTCTAGCACAAAATAGTTCATCATTACAAGTGATTTGCAAAAGAAGTGAGTACTTCACATGTTTTTCAATTTGAAATACCACAGGTATTCCTTTTATTTTCTAATAACAACCATGTAAAAATAGCAAGGAAAGGTTAGAAAAACATGGTGATTGACAGTTTATGAGTGATACAATAGAAATGGTAGGCCTATATTACAGTGAGATGAGAAATCATCAAGACAAGAAACTTGGTGAACAATATATCAACTAACCAACTCTTATTTGTATATTCAGGTGAGATTTATTTTGTTCAAGGTGAAAATGCAATGAGCACCCAAACACTTTTACAGCACAATTATCATCCCTTTGAAATAGGAGATTGAGATGAGGGGCAGTGCATAAAGAGGAGAAAGAGGAGAGAGAGGAGAGAGAGGAGAGAGAGGGAGAGAGAGAGACAACGATGGAGAGGCAGATGCTGAGAGAAGAGATTGGGAGGAGAGACTGAGCAGTAAACCCTCGGCAGGTTAAACTAGAAGAGAGTAACAGAATGGGAAGTCAGCAATATGTGCAGTAGGTGAACTGAATTGGTACTTGTAGCCAGGGTGGAAGGAAGGATGGATGGGCAGTGATCTTTGAGGTCAGCAGTTGCAGTCCCCTCTCTTGCTGCCTGGAAACCTGGCATAAAGGGATGACATTGGACACATTCAGTAAATTACATAAATATGCTGCCTGTTGTTCCTTGTGATGTGATTTTACAAATACAGTGTAGCATTATTCATTAAAATTCATTAAAAACATTAATCATATTTCATCAAAAAATCATAGTTCATGTTTACAGCCATATAAAATTGTAATAGTTAAAATCAGTATATTTACCATATCAGTGTGAACTGTGTGCTTGCTTCTGGCTGGTGAGAAGTCCGATGTCTGGGTGTAGCCTAGTGGTTGCCAGTCTCAAAGTTTGATGCAAATGTTCATCTGAGAGTCTGTTCCTCGTTGGATTTTTTATTTGCTTCATGCGGGAAAACGTCTGCTCGCAGGTGTAGGTGCTGCCAAAAACGGTACACATCTTCAGAGCATGTTGTTTAATGTTTGGCTAAGTGCCCTCTGGTAGCTCAGCATAGAATTCAAGGAGGTGGTCAGGCTTGAATGCGTCTTTAAGGACATCACAATTCTGCAGCTCGGCTAGTTCAAACTGAAGAGAGGGAAGTGCATCGTCAATGTCAGCAGCAAAGGGGTTCTGGAACAGACTTATGTCTTTGTTGTTGACATGAAGCTCGTGGAAGCGCACACTGAACTCTCGCTGCAGCATCTCCAGGGCATCTTTGCACTTCGCGACTGGGAAAGGGGCGGCTGGTTTCTCGGCGCAGTAGCTTTGGGTGGCAGGGAGATGTGTGAAGTCCAGCTTTTGGACCTGTCGCACAAGGAGCTGCAGTTTGACCTCGAATGCTTTTATGTGGGAATACATGTCGCTGATGAGATTCCCTTTGCCTTGGAGCTGTAGGTTGAGGTGGTTCAACAGTTCAGTCACATCAGTTAAAAACGCGAGGTCCCATTTCCACTCCGGGTCGGTCAGCTCCCGTACCGTTTCACCTTTAGACTGGAGGAAGGTGTTGATTTCGGGCAGCAGGTCGTAGACACGGCGCAATACTTTGCCTCGACTTAACCACCGGATTTCGGTGTAGTACAGCACATCCTGGTGAGCAGACCCCAGCTCGGAGAGAAAGGCCTGGAACTGCCTGTGTTTCAGCCCATTTTTCCGGATGTAGTTGACACAGTGCACAACCACCTTCATCACAGACGCCCACTTCAAAACTTTGCAGCACAGCGCTTGCTGGTGAATCAGGCAGTGGACTTGAATCGGTGGGGCGAGACCTCGTTCCTCGAACTCGCCGTTCAAGCGCCCTACTAGACCCCTCGTAGATCCGACCATGCTAGGCGCACCATCTGTAGTGACACTGGCAAAATTAGCCCATTGCAGACCAAGTTCGCCCATTGTTTTCCACACTTCGACAAAAAGGTCTTCTCCAGTTGTTGTGCCTTTTAGGCTTCTCAGTGATGCCAGCTCCTCTGACACTTCAAAACGTGTGTTGACTCCACGAATAAAAATCAACAGTTGTGCCGTGTCCTGTACGTCATTACTTTCATCCATGGCTAAAGCAAAACACTTGAATTCTGCGGCTCTCTCTCTCAGTTGGTCAAACATGTTTCCCCCCATCTCCTCAATTCGTCTCGTCATCGTTTGTGCTGAGAGACTCACTTCTTTAAACACGGCCACATTTTCTTTACATATAATACAAATGGCACGGTCCTTCCATGGAACAAAAAAACAATCCTTGGTCCATTGTTCTTTAAAAACCCGACACTCTCTGTCAATTTTCCTCACTTTACTGCACGCCATTACACTGCTGTTCAACTGTAGCATAATATTTTCTGCGCATGACTTCGATCAGCTTGTAAGGTGGCGGAAATTCGGTCATAAACATACGTCATATAAATAATACAGACACACATATTAAATTATATAAAATATAAATGGTTAATAAAAAAATATTTTAGTGTTAAAAAAACAAGATGCAAATGTAACAGATGTCAACCAGAACGTTACATAACGTTGCTTTTAAAGCGTGATAGAGGCGCTGGCGATCTGATTGACAGTTCCACTGTTTGGCTCATGGCCACTACCAGAGCCGCTCTGGCCACGACATACTGACGGCCTCGAGTTCTAATCTCAGGTGACGGAATGAACAGCGATTACCGCCCTCGTTTGGAGAGTCATGTTATTATTTGACAAAACAAGTTGGACAACTAAAATAAAATATTTTAAAAAAAAAATTTCTTCTTTGGGCCAGTTCAAATGGTGAGGTGCAGAGAGGTGGAGGGCCGGTCAAAGGGGCGTGGCGGGCCGTATGCGGCCCGCGGGCCGTAGTCTGGGGAACCCTGGTATAGACGGTTCGTCCACACGGGGCCGACACGGAAACGCGGACACGGAACCGTGGACACGGGAACGTGTCCAACGGAATCGAAACCTGGATACACGTCGATAACGGCTCCCAAAGTGGGTAGGTCTGAGGACGAAACGCTTGCGGCTCCGTGTGTACACCCTATATGATCATTCCCTGAAAACGATGACGCCATAGCCCCGCCCAGCATTTCCGCCAGGGGGGCGTCTTGCCTTCATTTGACGCCCTTATTCAACTCGGGACGCCCTGAACTCGAGCCGAGGGCGTCCAAAAATATTAATAATTTGAGAGAAGATCGAGAGTTTTTATCGCTTGAAATAACGAAAAGGAAAAAGGACAAGGACATCCCTCTGTTGGAGGGGCAAAGGAGTCTGGTGGGATTCTTATCTGAGTATTGAAGATCGTTTCCCCGACATCGGCGGTGCTTGCTACAGGACAACACACGGACGCGATGAGCAGTGCTAGTGGAGCACGCGCGTGAAGTGCGAGCGCCAGAGGCTTGCAGCGGCGAAACTGAGGCTCCGTGGTAAACAGATTTCTGCTTCCCTACTGATGATGATTGCAGCAATTCTCCCCAGCTGTATACACATGTTTACAACCACCCTGCGACTATCAGTGTTGGGCAAGTTACTTCCAAAATGTAATATATTACATATTACTTATTACTCTCTTTTGAAACAGATATTACAATATTACTGTCTCTGAAATGTAATGAGTTACACTACTTTAGTTACTTTTTAGTTACTTTCACCAAAATAACCGCAAAAGAATAGCTAGGTATTTTAAATGCTAAAATGTAGTTTAGTGCAGCTCATTATGCATCCAGTGAAGGGCAATGTGGTATAGCATAACAACTTTGTAGGCCCTTAAGGCCACTAACAACTTGTATTACAGGGCTTAGTTGAATACTCGATTCTGATTGTAAATTCTTAACATGTGACACGTTGTTAATACAGCAGTACAGACCGCTGTCAAGGACTATAATGAAGGTTAACATATTGTAAATCAAGGCAAATATTATTTAAACCATGCTCATGGTTTGAAATGGCAAACATTGAAAGGCAAAAGTATTATTAAAACCATGTAGCCTACTACATCATCACCTTGGTCCCATCATATACGCTGGGAAGAGAATATTTACTGTGCTTGAAAACTGGTATCACATCATCATGTGAGGTTGACTTTGTGACCTGGAGAACATTTCAGCCTCAACATCAGCTCGTTGATAATAAGCTTGGGATATGAGATATTTTTGGAGCCATTTGTGGTGAAGGCATCTGTGCTATTGTATGCATTATTTTTGACCCAACATTTCTAAAGGCATGTCATAATATGGTACTATTTTCACATGAATATTCTAGCCATTGTCTATTTGTATACCACAAGCTGCAAAATGACCGCCTAACCCCACTGTACAGGCGGGTAGTTGTTTAGATATACCTGGCACCTGCGGGCTGCAGAGGGGCGGCGTAGTTTCGGGCGACGAAGACTGCTGCTCCGGGGCTGGCGAGTCAGGCGGGAGTAAGCTAGTGTCCACAACGGAGGGTAACGTGATGTCCGCATCTGACCTGTTGCTACTGTCTGCAGTAGATGCAGTGTTGCTGGCGTTTAGTGATGGTTGCTTTAACCATTTTCGTATAAATGATTATCCACAGATCAGATGTGTGTCACTGCTGTGGAAGCACTTTGGAAATGATGCACGCACGCGCAGCGGAGCAGGTCACGCGCACCTGACACAATTTGTTGTTTGTATTTTTCGCTACGTTCTCTTTTTTGAATGGTTGCATAACGTTCAACTTCCCCGAAGATCTCGACGCGAAGCCTGAAGGGTAAACACCAGGTTTACTAATCTACCCGCACAATTTGTCCGGTGTCGGAATGTCTCGCTATGTTAGTACATTCTTAAAAAACAAAACACCATTTAATTTCGGGTTAAAATGTGTTGTAACTGCGTTACTGAGCATTGTAACGGGTAATATATTACCCACATTTCATTAGTAATGCGTTACATTTCTTCGTTACAGCAAAAAGTAATATATTGCTGTAACTCCGTTACTTTTGTAACGCGTTACACCCAACACTGGCGACTATGGGATCCTAAATGTGATGCTTGTTTGGAGTCAAAGGCAGGCTCAAAAGTAATGAGGTAGATTTGTTTAATAGTGTAGTTCCAATGCTGTTCGCTCATTAAAACAAGGTAATTATGTCAGAGGTAATACTGAGCTCAGATCAGGATATAGAGCATCTCACTCTATTGGTCCATGTAGGGCATTGATAAGGTTGATGTATCCTGGCTGAAAGTATCTGCTATGAAATAAACACATATGGCACTAATGTATGATAGACACTTGCCAAAGCAGCAAAAGGCTTAAAGAGGCTATTATGCTTTATTGGGGTTTTCTCTTTCCTATAGAGTGTATAGGGTTTTGTACATATAAATGGTCTACAAAGGCTACAATCCCAAAGGTAACGCTAGAGGGAGTACAACATCACTATGTAACACTTGCGCTTCTATTGTGTACTGCTCCACCAAATACTATATAGGCGCTTTCACCGCAGTACTTTTCCCACAAAGGTTAATCAGAACTTAGTTCTTGAGAACTCTTTAGTTCTCATGAACTAAGTGCAGATCGCATTCACACCGGAATAAGTCCCTGAGGGAGGATTAGGCAAATGAAGCCGCTGACGTCACTTCTTCTTCTTCTGCTTTGGGTTTACTGGCAGGCCGCAAACAACTTCACGGCGTATACTGCCGCCCAAAATCCCTGGCAGGGAGTCCCCGGAGTTAGGGACTGGCTTCAGTAGTAGCTGCTGGGACTCCCAGCAGCTTCTACTGAAGCCTTCAGAGTAAACGGCCAGAACGCCGACACCTCCTCATCTCCACCGCGCCCATGTTTTATTTTGTGTTGACATAAGTTAGTCTCTCTGCGTTTCTGCGCTGGGCTAATGCTAATGCTAATAATGATAATAAAATGGCGGCTTCACAAACGTTTTTGGGAGTTTGACGGGGCGTGGTTTGCATTCCGCCCAGCCAATCAGACACGGGAACCTTTTTCTCCCACGAAAGTCCCTGCTCTCTAGCAGGGACTGAAAAGGGGGTAAAAAAGGTTCTGATGAACTAATTTTAGTTCCGGCTCTTTTTGGTGTGAACGCGACATTTCGGAACTATATCAGAACTAAAGTGGGAAAAGTACTGCGGTGTGAACGCGCCTTATGATACCAATACTGTATATGATATTCCGATATATCTCTAAGCAGTTGACCAATCTCAACAGAGCCAGCCAGCTAACCAATCAGAGCTCTTGTTTTCAGGTGACAAGAGGTGAGTATGAGAAAAATAAAGCGCTTTTTAAATATGAATGGATGTCAACGTGTCACAGTAGAGGCACAAAATACAAAAAGGATCTCGGAAAATGAGCATAATATGTCCTCTGTTCATTTTTGAACACATTGCAAACCTTGGTCTACAAGTTGGTGGCTAAAAGAAAACTCACACACACTCCCACACACACTCCCACCTCATCTAACCTTTTGGTATGACCTGAAAGTGGCAGAGGCATTTACTGAACCACACAAAAGGATTCTTGATGGTGTCACACTATTGACCCTGTGCTTTGAGTAGAACTGTATATGTGTGTCAGACATTTTTTACATCCTTAAACAAATGTACTTCCATTTATCATTCTACTTCTTTGGTGTGTATGTCCTAATGTATATTGTATACTGTTTTCTAGCCCTTGAGGGGTCAGAGATGTCACTAATGGAAAACCTAGTCAGCTAATAGTTATGACTTACAACTCTGGCAACATTAGTTTGGACCCTACAGAATTTATGGACAACGTTGTGTAAAAAATGGGGTTATGTAACATCTCTGCTTTAGAATGTAAGTTTAAGATAAACATCACAAGTGGATTCAAGTTCAATTTACAGGTAAAGTTATAAGAGAAAATGCTCTTGTAGTGCATGGCAGATGTTAAGCTTAAACATTATCAGATATAAAAAACAGTATAAATCATGCATTTTACAGCAAATAAAATGTAAGACACAACTTAAAATTCACCAAAGAGTGTTTACCACAACGTACAGAAGCACTTTATTTTGTTGCGAAGGCAAAAATAATTAGTTATCAGGAATGGAAGTCACAACTCTGCAATGTTTAGTGATGTAAACTTATTTTGCAACTCATATCTTCATCTCCAGATGGGTGCAGCCTCAGAGGAAATATTGCTAACAAGCTCAACTAATAGGCACATTGGAAGTCCTCGCTGCAGCATATTGAGCAGATAGCTTCTCACAGGATGAAAGCGTTAAACTTTGACTCGGGCCCAGGGTGTATTCATTTCCATAAGAAAGTGCAACACAGCAAAAAAGTGGAGTTTTAATACGGTACTAAAAAAAGTTCTGATTAGAAAGCCAACGTGCCATCGTTACCGCGTGTGTGTACGTATATGTGAATAAACAGAATATGCATAACCAGAGTTCTCCTCTTCTCTGTTTGACCAGGGAAAAGGTACTGCCATCGGCGTCATTGACTGCTAAGCTGTGTGTGGGCGTGTGTCTGTGTGCAGATATTTCCGGTGCGCTACATGGAGGCGCCCGCTGTGAGCGTGTCAAGGAACCTGTCAGACTTGAAGGAGGATTATTATTATCCCCTCCTGTATGCTCTATTTCCACCAGCTTCAAACTATACTTTACCATGACAGGAGTGTGCGTGAGAGAGTGAGCAAGCAAGACGAGACGGTAAGGAGGAAGAGTTACGTATATATCAAAAGGTGCATGTGAAACCAACAATAGACATGTGCGAAAATCAAATAAAAAATTGTGCTAATACATTTCCTGTATTGACATTAGTAAGACATGGAAAGACATAGATGGATTTGTTCTAACAGCTTTGGTTTGTTAGAAACATAGAAAAAGAGCTCTAACTGGTAAACCACCAAGATCATTTTTGACCGGTAAACTGATGATTTTTACTGCGCTGAAGTTGCCGTTTTGTTTCTATGGAGAAAGCGATGCAATCCACTAGGCAGAGATGGAGTACTCGAGTCCTGGACTCTGACTCGAGTCCCGATTTTCGGGACTCGACTCGGACTCACGCACTGATTGACGCGACTCAAACTTGGACTCGTGAATTCTTGCGTACGCTAACTTGGACTCTGACTCGTGAATTTTTTCCCCCACGATGACTTTGACTCGACTTGTACATTGACGCTCTGACTTGGACTCGGACTCGTGAATTTTTCCCCCCACGATGACTCGGACTCGACTTGTACATTGGCGCTCTGACTTGGACTCGGACTCGAGCAAGTTTTCTCTGGAGTCTGATGTCCTCTATGGGCACCTGTGAGGCGAGTTCACATACTGGGCCCCGCTATTCCAGTCTAGAGATGTCTAGAGACACACCCTGCATCGTGCTGTATGCTTTCACACATTCTGCTTCCACATTGGAAAAGAGCAGCACAAAATGCTCGTTATGTGGAAACAATATTGAAGAGAAGGCTCCGTAACACATTACTCTAAGGATCGAGTTCATACATGGCTGTCTTGAACACTATCATCAGAGTAACGTGATCTAATCAATAAATAAAGATTCAGCCGATAACACGAAAGCACATGGCTACTTAACATGCAGAATGACATCATGTTGCTTTCTGGGGCTAAATCTTTATCAGTAAACCGATTTAACCGGTAAAAGTTCCTTCAAAATAAGAGTCACGATCTTATTACTATCAAAAATAAAAGTGCAAAACGAAAACTTTACCATAGGAAAATATTGGCATACAAATATAATCAATTCTCTAAAAGGTAACTCATTTTAAATATAGTTTATTTATATATAATAATAATAATAATAATAATAATATTAGTAATAAGCTTTATATTTGCATAGCACCTATTACAAGAATTGTAGCCAAACTCGCTTCACAGCAGTTCAATAGACAGATTAGTATAACATAGGGATGTAACGATATACCGAATATCGCGGTATCGCGGTAAATAAATTTCCCAATACCGTCGTGAGACTGACAAAATCTACCGCGATTTTTAAAAAATAATAATTTTTAAAAAATATATATTTTTTTTTAAACACTTTTTTTTTTTTAAACCTTTATTTAACCAGGTTGTCCCATTGAGATCATCGATCTCTTTTTCAAGAGAGACCTGTCCAACATGGCAGCAAGTAGGTTACAACATGAAAATAAAACAACAGATAACACAAAAGGACATCGTATTTACAGGGCTACATTTACACACCTAGAGACATTGACAAGTACCAACCATATAGTTATATCTCGCCATGTCAATAAGCCTGGCGTTAGACTTTTTCGCTGTCCGTCATTTTGACAGACAGGATCGTAAAATATCCGTCATAATCCCTTATTACCCGTCGGGTCTGAACAGTTCACGATAGAGCATGCTCGTGAACTGTCAACGGGGGGTGGGGGGGGGGCGGTGTTATGCCGTGTGTGCATGCACCTCGCGGGACGCGCACAGCGTGAAGCAAAACCTCCCAGACATGTATTGATCTGTACGGCAAAGTACGGTTTGGGAACTATATCATTTCCTTTTGGAGGGCATGCATAACACGGCATAACACCAGAGCCTCGCTGCGGGGAAACGTTGGCGCTGTTCCGAGTTTGTTCTAATCTGTCAAAATGACAGACTGCTTTCAGATTTTTCCGTCATTGTTAAATAAAATATTCGGTTAACGCGACCACTGGTGTCCCAGCAACATCAGTACCAAGCGAGAGAGTTGTTTCCAGAGCAGGGGATATTGTAAATGCCCAAACACCCCAGCTTATAAATACCTGGAAATGTGGACATTCTCATATTCCTAAAAACCTGTCTGATGATGCTGAGTGAGTGACTAGTGAGTTTGAGTTGAGTTACTTGAAAAACTAAAGTGAAACTTGATTTATTTTTATTGCAGGGTCTGATTATTAAATGTCCTTGTTTATTTGTGAGATGCAGTGGCATAAAGAAAATGCTTACTTTGTTGGGTAGTACCAGTAGGTACAAAAACACTGGTTTTCTTGTTCCAGTCTGTTACTGTCACTTTGTTTTTGACACTTTAAAATACTGCTATCCTACAAAAAGGCTGTAAAAATCAGATTTATTATGTAATAAAGAAATATTTTCCGAATAAAAAAATGTTTTATTGAAAAAAAAAAAAAAAGATTTTTTTTTTTCTTCCCTTTATTAGTCAATATCGCGATAAATACCGTACCGTGGACTTGTTATCGCGATATTATCGTACCGTGAGTTTTTGGTATCGTTACATCCCTAGAACATGACAGGATAAAAGCAATGAAGAGGAGCAGCTACATTTCAACACATATATCCACGAAGGTTAATACACGAAGACTTGTGACTCGGACTTGACTTGGACTCTTCTTAGGTGACTCGGACTTGGACTCGGACTCGAACATAGGTAATGATGACTCGGACTCGACTCGGACACTCCTTGGGTGACTCGGACTTGGACTCGAACAGAGGTAATGATGACTCGGACACTCCTTGGGTGACTCGGACTTGGACTCGAGTACGACTCTCACTTGGTGACTCGGACTTGGATTCGGACTAAAAGAGTGGTGACTCGAGAGTGACTTGGACTCGTGAATTGGTGATTTGACTACAAGACTGCCACTAGGTGACGCCGTTACCCTCGGTGTCACAGACCCAATATTTTTGCTGAACTCTGCGCTCGTAGTTCAAATTATTTAAACTTCGACCTCATTTAAAGCTTACCTTTTGACGCAGAACCAATCAGATGACAGCTGTATGGAGCGCCGCAAGCTAGCGAGACGTAACCACAGAAACAAAACTGAATATAATTATATTTTATTCATTTATTTATGTATTAATCCTGGCCATCTACATGATGATCCGAAGCTGTGTGCACTACTTGCTGGTCGTAACTGTCAGACCTTTTAATCTGTGTTTTAATATGTCTGTTTTTAAAGCACTCGCTGGAGCAGTGACTATAAATCTCATTGTATTCTGTACAATGACAATAAAAGCTTTTGAGTTTGTATTTGCTGTCTTGTTTTTTACGACCTGCTCTGGCTCTGCACCCAAACTCGCTTGAACAAATCACGTATCATGTGAATTCAGCTTTAAGCATGTTGGTCTTTAGGTAAAAAAACGATTTATCAGTTAGTTAACTTGGGCGTTAATGGAAGCTTTAGCGCTAATGCTAACCAATTGGGTAGTTCAGACTAGATGCAGTGCCAGGGTCATTGAATCACTTTACAGGCAAGAAAGAATGCAGGCAATGTATATTGTAATCAATTCAGACTCAATAAGTCATGTGATACATACCACATATCAACTGTTTAAAGGGAACATGGCCAATAAAAATTGGTGGCCAATCGATTGAAGCACATTCAATGACAAAAAGTGGCAGTAAACTTTAACAAAGCGAACAGGAAATACATTGACAGCACACAACATTAAATAGTCAGCACTATGAAATGGATAGTTTGTTTGTCATGTCATTTTCTGTTAAGCGATCTTTTGGTCTTGTTGTCATTCCATATTCTTCTTTACTCAATACAAGAAAACAACAATCTCTATTCTAATGCTTCCAATGAATGTTGTCAAATTTTTAACAAGTTCTTGCCAGCAAGTATGTTAATGCAAAGGTGTAAGATACTGTAACATAGTTATAAGCCTGGCTCAGTTTCACTTTACCCATCTTGGTTTAGTTCAACTGAGCAGTTTGAGAAAACTAAAGCTCAGGCATAGAGAACACTTGGAGCGATCAAACAGAGTAAATCCACAGCATTATGAGGCTTCTGGTGCGTTCTGCAAACACACCGAGCCTGAGGATAGAGACATAATTCCCCCATTTACATATACAGTACACGCAGGGGCACCGTAAGGGGGTGAAAAGTTAGGATGATTCTAAAGGGCCCGTGACTGACAGGGGGCCCAAACAATTTTAGAACATTAAGAAATAAATGTTAAGTAACCTTTCATCAATAATCAATAATTAGCATTAATATAACATTATATTGATGATGTACTCACTAAACGTATGATTCATTTAACTTATTTTCTTCCAAAAGTTAATTATCCAAAGCATCGAACACCCTCCTCTATTTACAAGTAATGGTTTGGTCCTGCCTCCAAACGCTGTGCAGCACCAGCCCTTTCTAGCAGAGAGACTAGTGAGAGCATGTGAGGAGGGATGCTAGTACTTACGTGTGTACAATGTCTCAACGACTAACAAAGTCAGGCTTTCAAGAAAGAAAAGAAAGGAGAGAAATAAAAGAGAGAGGGTCTAAAGGGCGACAGTATGCCACCCAGTTTTTCAAAAGAAAAGGTGGGTGTGGTCCATGAGTGGTGGAAATTAGTCTGTTAGCTAAGCGTAGTCCATTGTAAATAATAATTGTAATGTTTTGCTGACATTAAAGGTGGGGTAGGTAAGTTTGAGAAACCGGCTCGAGATACACTTTTTGTTATATTGCATGGAATGCTCTTAACATCTCTGGAAGCCGTGGCGCTGTAAAAAGCACAGCGGCCCGGCTAAAATAACTGGATGGCCTGGATGTCAGCCTTCCATCTGTGCACAAACTTATCTCGTGCCCTCATTGGTCATGTGCGCGTTCATGTGTGTTGGAGGAGGGGCTCTGTAAGAAAGTGGCAGATTTTTTCCGGTTGTGTATTTTCAAATTCTAGCGCACTCGAGCTGGTTTCTCCAAAATTACCTACCCCACCCTTAAGGACTGTTAATATCTTCACAGAAAATTCAGAGGTTTTTCATTTCACTCCTCTTTTAGCTGACACTTAATAAATGCAGGTACATTTTTAGCAGCTATTCATACTAAATCAGTTGTCCCTCCCCATGGTGCCAGGACCAACAGATCCATCTCTATGCTCAGCAGCACTGACCCCCCATAAGGCTTTGCAGTCTTGTCATACTGTCCATTGAAAGCCAGTTGGCTAGAAAGCATGGACTTCAAGGACTTTATCAGTGACTTTGCCTGTAAGAAGGCTAGGCGCTGGGCTCTTGGTGAGTAAGGCTGAGCCAGGGCTCGTAATAACTGTTAAAGGGCAAGGGTAACGATATTGGATCACTACACAGAAGATGCATGATGAGAAAAAGACTGAGAACAGGTAATAGGCTCTGATTTAGCACCACCATCAGGCCTTTCCATTTCCGTTTTGTTGTCCGTTTACACTTTAATACCCGCTTATTTTGTAGTTGGTATGTATATTTAATAAAAAAATCTGCTGCTTATGTTATTTTTTTTGTTATAGCATTTTATAAATGATAATATTGGTGTTAATGTTCACTTTATTTTTATTTAAGAGGTCATGTATATTTAAGTTATATTTATTTTGATTTTTGAATGTTTCATTCAAAAATGTTATTAAAAAGGCATGTACACCATAAAAGATGACTATTGAGGTCTATTGTCAGGAATGTTAGTGTTATATAAAATAGTGAATTCTAATGAAGTAGAATGTTGCACGTCTGCACAGTGTTATATGTTCACCGTTCAGTGTCAGTAAATATTGTGCAGTTAGTATTGGACTACAAGATAGATGCAAGCCTGTACAGGTAGTTATTTAAAGCATAAATGAGTCGGTTGGGTTCTGGAGGTGTGGTTACAGCATTGTGCTTGGTTGGCGTGGCCTTGGCCTGGTGGTGGTGGGGCCCAATGTGATATCTTTTCATGGGGCCCAAAATCCCTGGCGGCACCCCTGAGTACACGTGCACCTGCATATACAGTATGCATGCATATCTCTCCGTATTACACACATACACATATTGGTCTGTCTTAGGGCTGGGCGATATATCGAGTTTTGAATTTATATCGATATATTTTCATGCGCGATATAGGATTACATCATATCGTATATATCGATATATATTAAAACAAGCTGCAAGTTGCTGCAAACTCCGCTGCAAACTCTCTCTGCCCCGCGGCCCGCCTCTCTGTATCTCCAAGCAGCAGCAACGGCGCCCTGCCGCCTCCCCCTCACTACCCCCTCGCCCTCACCCCCACCTCCCGACATTTGCATGAAGAAGCATGGCAGCAGCAGCGAACAATCCGGAGATAGAGGAGGAGACAGAAAGGAGAGAAGGTGATACAGAAAACGAGGATGAACTGGTTGTTAAGAAGAAAACAAACGGCTCTCTCATTTGGAGATGGTTTGGTTTTCAAGCGGCAGACGTGGAGCAGAAAAATGCACTTTGTAGACAATGCCGGAAAAAAGTTGCAACGAAAGGGTCGAGCACAACAAATCTCTTCCACCACTTACAACAGAAGCACAAAGTGCAGTATGAGGAGTGTATTAAACTGCGTGCTGCAACCCAGACCGTGAAGACTTGTCAGCCTCCTGCCTCAAAGCAAATCACGCTACACAACTCACTCACACGTGGTGTGCCTTATGAAAAAAAAAGCGAAAAGTGGCGTGAAATAACGAAGGCAGTGGCATATCACTTAGCCAAAGACATGGTCCCCACGTCGACTGTGGAGCAGACCGGCTTTGTAAAGCTGCTAAAAGCTGTTGACCCCAGGTACGAGTTACCTGGTCGAAATTACTTTGCAAGAGAAGCCCTGCCCGAGATGTACACCGAAGTGAGAGAGCGTCTCCTCGCCCGGCTCGCTCTAGTGTCTCACTTCGCACTGACCACCGATATCTGGTCCAGCAGGACCTGCGAGCCGTACCTGAGTGTGACAATACATTTCCTAGATGGGTGGGAAATTAAAAGTGCCTGTCTCCAGACCAGCTACTTTCCCCAGGACCACACCGGGGAACACATAGCTGAAGCCCTGCAGGATGTCCTCGTAAACTGGAAGCTCAAACCAACGGGACTGGTCGCTATAACAACAGACAACGGGACTAATGTGGTTAAAGCAGCGCGACTTAACAAGTGGATGAGGATGCAGTGTTTTGGACACAGACTTCACCTGGCCATCGGTGAGTGCAATATTGAATTAACTAATATGAAATTAGAAAATAATGTTAATAAAATAAATAACTTAAACGGATAAACTATGTGCATGTGTTGTGTAATGTGTAAATTAAAGGCGTGTTGGTTAAAGCTATGTTGTAAAAACCAGCAACAAATGAATGCAACAGCTGTATAGTTTAAGACCTGTGCTATCTTAAAAAAAAATGTATTTAAAATCCACTGTCTCCTCTCATCTGTTGCTCTCATCCACTGTCACAAACCTCACAGTCTGACTGTAAATGCACACAAAGAGTCTTAACTATTGACCACAAGATAAACTATTTAAACTGTGGATCATACAGTACCACTTCTGAAATTTAAAGTTGGCTCCATAAACTGTCAGACCTACTGGAGTTGATGGGGGTGTTTGTGTGCATTTACAGTCAGACTGTGAGGTTTGTGAAAGTCGATGAGGGCAACAAATGAGAGGAGATAGTGGATTTTAAATACATTTCTTATTAAAAATTGCACAGATCTGAAATTATACAGCTGTTGCATTCATTTGCTGGTAGTTTTTACCAAAATAATTTTAAATAACATGCCTGTAGTTTACACATTACACAACACATCCAGCATTAACACAAATAGTTGTGATTTTGCCTTTGAGTGAGCTGCCTCTTTACATGTAAAAAAAAAATTAAAAGGTGTTTTTCAATTTTGTGTGTTTCAGGACATGGTATGGATGACTCCCGCATCACCAGAGCTATTTCTCTCTGTAAGAGAAAAAATATCGAGATATATATCGTATATCGCCATTCAGCTAAAAAATATCGAGATATGAATTTTGGCCCATATCGTGCAGCCCTAGTCTGTCTCCAAACATCCTAAGCCCAACGACAAACACAGCTAGTGTCACCCGTACGACAGCCTGCCAGTCTCCTACTCCCTATGCAAACCCACTAATGAGACAAAAACAAATAGCCAGGCTTCTGACAGGAAAAAAAAGAAAAGTGGAAAAGAAAAATGTAAGGTGAAAAATATTGCATATATAATAGTAGTAGTAGTAGTAGGAAGTAGTAGGAAGAAGAAGAAGAAGAAGAAGATTTTTTTTTTTTTGATTTTTAAAACAATTTTTATTTCCATTTGTTTTAACTATACACCGAAACAAAAAACAAAAAATATTACACAAATCAAATAAATAAACAGATTTTCACATCTACCAAATAAATGTCATTTGAAAACGTTTTACCCATTTCAAAACATCATCTTTTACACACTTTAAAAACAAAAAAATTCACCTACCCTCTAAAACTTCAATATTAGAGTCATTTTCCCCCAGTGAGCACAGAACCTGCCCAACAGCCCACACATCCAGAAACCCCTGTAGATGATTGATCAGCGTATAGTATGCATGCTCCACCCTCAGACGCGCTGCCACCAGCCCCCTCAGACAGAGCACTGCATCCGTCCACCCTACTCCAGCAAGTTTGTTCTTCCTACTTTTCCAGATTGCTAATTTTGCATTAGCAAACAAGAAATTGATCAATAGTAGGATTTCCTTCTTTTTCAGGATGTATTTGGGGCCATGGACAAAAAGTGGTATGGAGAAAACCTCCCCGAACCCCTTCACCCACTCCTGTAACATTTTTTTAAGACCAGCCAACCGGGGACAGGACACCACTAAATGCTCCAATGTTTCTGCCATAAAACAGAACGGACAGCCCCCCCTTGTGCCTGGGTCAAAATGAGCCCTGTATTTGTTAGTGGCTATTGCACCGTGTATAATTCTCCATTGGATGTCAGCCATCCGTTTTTCAACGGGAGACTTATACAGGATCCGCCAGCTGCCCTGAGGGGAAGAGCCCAAACCAAACACATCTGTCCACCTCGACTCTCTGACGCCTGCGAGCGAGCTGAGGTTTAGCACCTTTACGCAGCTAAGATATAGCTTCTTCCCATTGCAGGAGCTGAACATTCCAGGTGTTAGAGTCCCCAGTGATAGCAGGAGACCATCCTCCTCTCTCCATTCCCCCACCGCAGGACCCACACTCAAGGCAGGAAAAACATAATCATGTCCCTTTCTCCACTGGTCGGCTAGATCTGCATCCAGAGCAAAAGTCCGGTGGGATGGCGACAGCGACTGCCACACCACTTCTACCAGGTTCTCCAGAACTCGAGTTGATCGAATGCCCGTCACCTCAGCCAGTTTTTCTGTGGAGATCCCTGTCAAATGGCCAAGTTTTACCACTCCCACTTCAATGAACGCATTTTTTAGGGCGGCTGAAGAGAAAATGGTTCCGGAAAGAAAACCAGTGTCAAACAGGGGCTCCTCAAACAGCCACATTCCAGGCCGGGGGTCGGGTGGTCTGGTAAAACTCAGAATCTTCCAGGCATTGATGACTGAGCAGTAAAAAGGTGCAAGTCCAGTTATCTTGTACGCAGGGGCCTTCAGCAGAAACAGGTGTTTATCAAAACCAAAGCCCCCTGCCCTCCAGAGCAACAGCCGGGCCATAGCCAGCCAGCAGGGAGAGGCACCATACAGCAGCCGCTGAGCTGCCTGCAGTCTAAAAGCAGCAGTCCTCGCAGTAATGTCCACAAGGCCCTGCCCCCCCTCCGCCACAGGGAGGTACAGGACCGATGCTGGCACCCAGTGATGACCCGACCAGAAGAAATCCACGAGGAGCCGCTGCAGTTGTTTCATGAGGCCCGGCGGTGGGGTTAACACCTGGAGTCTGTGCCACAAAGATGAGGCAACTAGATTGTTGGCTACAAGAACTCTTCCCCTGTAGGACAGCTGGGGTAGCAGCCATTTCCATTTAGCTAATTTTGCTCGCACCTTTCCCAGCAATCCCTCCCAGTTCTGTGCCACCATGTCCTCAGACCCCAACCAAACTCCCAGGACCTTTAAACCCTCGTTTCCCCAGCTGAGGTTATCAGGAAGACTGGGCCTATTTTCTAAACTCCACTGACCTACCAAAACTGCCTCACTCTTCTCCCAGTTAACTTTGGCTGAGGCAGCCTTCCTATACAAAACTAAACTGTCCTGTAGCTCCTGGATATCTCGCTGACCCTGGATAAAAACACTGACATCATCAGCATAAGCTGATACAACCACCGGGGGGGCCTGAGCTGACACTGGCAGACTCAGGCCCCTCAGCCGGTTTCTAAGCCTGCACAAAAGTGGCTCAATGGCAATACTATATAATAGGCCTGAGATAGGGCAGCCCTGCCTGATCCCCCTTTTAACTGGTACAGGTCTGCTCAGCCCTCCCCCCACTTTCACAACACAACATGCATCACTGTACAAACACTTCACCCAGGAAAAAAAATGCTCCCCAACACCAAAAGCCTGCAATGTGGCAGCCAGAAAAGTGTGATCCACACGATCAAAGGCCTTCTCTTGGTCAATAGAAATAATACCAACATTTATATTGTACAGTTTGCAAACATCAAAAGTGTCTCTCATCAAAAACAAATTGTCCACAATTGATCTGCCAGGGATGCAATATGTTTGATCAGTACCAACAAGAAGTTCGATGAAACACTTCAGTCTGTTAGCTAAAACCTTTGACAGTATCTTATAGTCCGTACATAAGAGAGCCACAGGTCTCCAATTCTTCAGCAGGGTTAGATCTCCTTTCTTAGGCAACAGTGAAATCACTGCACGCCTACAGGAAGCTGGAAGAGTCCCTTTCCCAAAGGACTCCATCAATACATCCAACAAATCATGTCCTAAAATGCTCCAAAAATGTTTTAAAAAGTCTGCAGGTAAACCGTCTATGCCCGGAGCCTTGCCGGAGGCCATCTGTGTCACCGCAGAGGTCAGTTCCTCCAGCGTAATGTCAGAGCCCAAGGTGTCACTTTCGGCTGGACTCAGCTGTGGAAGACCCTGAAAAAGTTAATCAGCGGCTTCCACGTCACAACCTTCGGCTTTGAACAGGTCCGTGTAGAAGGACACTGCATGTCTCCTCATCTCAGCAGGTTCAGAGGTTACCTGTCCATCGGGAAGACGCAGACATACCATCTGCTGCCTTTGGCCCACAGACCTCTCCAGGTTGAAGAAAAAGGTGGTTGGTGCATCAATGTCTCTCATGGAAGTAAAACGGGCTCTGATCAGAGCTTCCTTGGCCTTCTCCTGAAGAAAACAGTTAAGCTGTTGTTGTTTTAGGAGGGACTGTTCTATATTTCGAGCAGACACACTCTCTAACTCTCTGATCTCTCTCTCTCTAACTGCTCTATAGCTCTCCTAATGTTTGCAGTGGAGTAGGCTGTATACTGTTGACAGAACACTCTAATCTGAGCCTTTCCTACCTCCCACCACTGACCCAGGGAGGGAAAAGACTCTTTCTTTGATTTCCAGTTGATCCAAAACAATTTAAAATTCTCACAGAAAATCAAATCTTGTAAAATGTTAACATTAAACTGCCAGAACGATCTAGGTTTCTCTGTGTTGGATGAAACCAAATCCAAAGAAACTAGCTGATGATCTGTAAAACCAACAGGTTGGATGTGACAGTTCACTGCACGAGTAATAAAAGAAGAAGACATGTAAAATCTGTCTAGCCTGGCTGCACTGACGCCCCCATCTAGCATTCTCATCCAGGTGTATTGTTTAACGGAGGGATGCTTCATCCTCCACACATCCACTAAGTCAGCCACTCTTATCACCTGTGACAGTAAAAGGGACGACTGAGGATGAGGCTCCCGTCCTATTTTGTCTAAAGTGACATTAGTGCAAACGTTCCAGTCCCCCCCCAGTATAACACACTCCCCCTGTACACTAGTGTCTAGCTTGTCTTTTAATAACTGAAACACAGATACACGTACAGGGCCCTGATTGGGTGCATACACATTAATAAAGGTGAAACTGAACTCTAACAGTTCCACTTTCACCATCAAGGCTCTACCTGCCACTATCTCAGTGCTGGGTAAAATCTTTACATTTAGAGAGGGGGAGAATAAAACAGCTACTCCAGCACTAAGGTTTGAGCCATGACTGAGTACATACTGACCCCCCCACCACATCCCCCAGTCCGTCTCATTCAGGCTATCACTGTGCGTTTCCTGCAGAAATATCAAATCTAATTTTTTCTGATTAAAGACTTCTAACACTAAAGCTCTTTTCTGTGCACTTTTACCCCCGTTCATGTTCAAGGAAGCAACCCTTAAAGCCTGCATTAGAGGAAGGAGACAGAGAGAAAGAACAGACAGGTACACACAGCAGAGAGGAGACACCCAGTGTTGCAAATCATGTTGAAATTATTTAGACCTTTTCAGTTTCTTCCCTCTTTTGCTTCCTGTCGTATCTTTTTTCATAGCAGTTACATGCCTCCTGAGACGATAACGTTTATTTTCATCCAGCAGGTCTAACCCTACAACTTTCTGAAGAGTTCTCACTGTATGAAGAAACTTGTCAATGTCAGGGAAAAAATCTCTCACTTCCACTGACTTGCCAAAAGACTCGTCTAAAAAAGACATTAATCTCTTCCAAAGAATATATCTCTGCGTTCTGAGAGAGACTATCTGCAACTGAACCACAGTCAGAATCCCCCTCACCGTCTGTGTCCATCTCTGTCACCTCATTATTGTCTGCAGCCTGTTGAAGCTCTTTTTTCCGCCCAGAGCCAGACGGCAGCTCCTGTGTGCCAACAGCCTCTACCTGTCCCACAGCACCAGTCCTCACCTGTCCTGCTACATCAGGGGTGTCCAAAGTACGGCCCGCGGGCCAACTGCGGCCCGGGATCCATTTGTTATTGGCCCGCAGCAAATTATAAAAATAGAATAGAATGTGGCCCACACATGAAACTTGCACTTGACTTTATTGTAGTTCTTAGTTTGACCAGTAGGTGGAGCTACTCACTAGCTGCAGTCCTAATGCAGCTTCTCCACAAAAAAAAGTTTCAAATAAAAAAAATCCGCGACGACAAAATGGCAGAACCAAAGAAACGCAAGATAGCAAGTGAATGCAGAAAATTTCAAACAAAGTGGGAAAATGAATATTTCTTCAAAGAAGTCAGGGGGAAATGTGTCCGTTTGATTTGCAATGAAACGGTTGCAGTGATGAAAGAGTACAATGTACGACGACACTACGAAACCAAGCATCCGACCTTCACGTCCTACACTGCTGCTGAGCGAGAGGAGAAAGTCAAGCAAATGGTAGCTAACCTGCAGGCTCAACAACAGTACTTTTACCGTGCTAACAAAACACAAGAAAATGCTACAATAGCTAGCTATGAGGTAGCTCAACTCATAGCGCGCCACGGGAAAGCTTTCTCAGACGGTGACTTCGTTAAACAGTGCCTCATTAAAGTCGCTGGAATAATGTGCCCGGAAAAGATGCAGGAATTCAACAACGTGAGCATGTCCAGAAACACAATTGTGCGGCGAATCGAAGACTTGTCAGCTAACATACAAAATCAAGTGTCACATAAAGCTTGTGCTTTTGATTTTTACTCGATTGCATGTGATGAAAGCACAGATGCCACAGACACCACACAACTGTTAATTTTTTTGCGGGGAGTTGACGATAACTTTTGCATTACGGAGGAGCTGCTTGATCTTCGGAGTCTAAAGGGCACAACAACGGGTAAGGAAATTTTTGAAGCCGTGTCAGGTGCAATTAACAAGATGCAACTTAAATGGGACAAGCTGTGTGGAGTTGCAACGGACGGGGCTCCCGCTATGACAGGCGAGCGCAAAGGAATGGCATCTATGGTGTGCGCCAAGGTGCGAGAGAGTGGAGGCGAGGCTGTAAAATTGCACTGTATCATCCACCAAGAAGCTCTCTGTGCCAAGACAGTCCAGCTTGGCGATGTGATGACCACAGTTGTGAAAACTGTCAACATAATTCGAGCACGAGGGCTCTACCACAGAGAATTTCAAGCTTTCCTATCTGATGTCGATGCTGAATACGGGGACGTACTCTATCATTGTGATGTGCGCTGGCTTAGTCGCGGCTCCGTGCTGAAGCGGTTTTATTCCCTGAGATCAGAAATTGACCAGTTTTTGAAAGAGAAGGACCGACCTCTTCATGAACTGAGTGATCCTCTATGGTTGGCAGACCTGGCCTTTCTAGTTGATCTTACTGGTCATCTTAACTCACTGAACAAGAGCCTACAAGGCAAAGACCAGCTTGTACCACAACTTTATGCACACATGAAAGCATTCTGTGCGAAGCTTCGTCTTTTTGAGACACAACTACGCAACTTCAACCTTGCGCACTTCCCTACGCTGTCCGAAATCAAATGTGCTCATCCAAAGGCCGACCTCTCTGCTAAAAAGGGGAAATATGTGTCTGTGATCACAACTCTTATGACAGAATTCAATCAGCGCTTCCAAGATTTTTCTGTCATTGAGAAAGAAATCAAGCTGTTCTCAACTCCCTTCCTGATGGATGCAGAAGAAGTGGAAGAGAGTCTGCAATTAGAACTCATCGAAATGCAGTGTGATGATTCTCTGAAGAATCAACATCAGCTCCTCTCCCTACCCGACTTCTACCAGAGCTTGGAAAAGGCCAAGTTTCCTCTGATGCGACGCCACGCAAAAAGAATGACGAGTCTGTTTGGCACAACATACATATGCGAGCAAACATTTTCTCTGTTAACTCTGAACAAAAGCAGATTGAGAACCAAAATGACCGACAGCCATCTCTGTGATGTCCTTCGCATCTCAACCACCAAACTTACTCCTGACCTGCCAGCCATCCTTCAGTCCAGAGCGCAGCATCACTGCTCCCATTAAGTGCAACGCTGTTCCCATTGTAGGTGAGATAAAATATATTACACAGTATTCATGTGTTCAAAAGCCCAATTACTTAATAAATTCAGTCAATTAAAGTTGATAACATTTTTCTAAAAAACGTTAGCTGATGTGTTAACAACCGCAATAAATTATTTGCATAACTAGGTTAAATAAAGCCTACCCTTTCCCTTGTCCTGTTATTTTTCCCTCTTTATACAGGGCTGTGAAGGGGGTCCCCATCCTGACAAAGAAGCAATCTGAGGCTGCAGTTTTGAGAATGAGCTGCCAACCCTTTTTGTAAAAAAAATTAAAACCCATACATAGAAAGATGTGATGTATAAAGTTTTTTCTTTAAGTATAATAAATTATCAAGAATAATTTACCTACATTTGATTGATTTTATTTGAAAATAGATAAATGAATACCCATACATAGAAAGATGTGATGTATACAGTTTTTTCTTTAAGTATAATAAATTATCAAGAATAATTTACCTAAATTTGATTGATTTTATTTGAAAATAGATAAATGAATACCCATACATAGAAAGATGTGATGTATAAAGTTTTTTCTTTAAGTATAATAAATTATCAAGAATGATTTACCTACATTTGATTGATTGATTTTTATTACTGTTAATACACTAGAGGTGAGGCGATTTAACTTTAACTTAACTTTAGTGAGTGGCCCAACCTTTCGCATATTTTTCTGTATGTGGCCCTCAGTGAAAAAGGTTTGGACACCCCTGTGCTACATCATCTCTCACCCGTTTACCTGTTTCCACATTTTTTCCTCTCACACTCTCTACAGTCCCTGTTTCATCTCTCACGATATTCATCCCTACTTCCTCCGCAGCCACCGGGGCCCCGGCGGGTGCAGCAGCAGCCCCCGCCGCCCCCGGCTCGGCCGCCCCAGCGGCTCCCGGCCCGGCCGCCCCAGCGGCCCCGGCCGCCCCCGGCACGGCTGCCCCGGCGGCCCCGGGCCCAGCCGCACCCGGCGGAGCGGCGTGCCGTCTCTGTGGACATGCAACACGTTTGTGACCCGACTCCCCGCACTCAAAACACTTTACGCTCCCTGAGCTCGCATAAACCATATAAAAACCCTCTTCGTGCCTCACCCGGAAGGACACATCTAGTGTCTGAGTGGGACAATTCAGAAACATGAAAACCTGTCTCCGCAGAGGATGGACATGTTTTAACTTTTCATCCTTACACCCCAGAGCAACAGTGCGGAGACTACTGACAAACTTACCAAAACGCTTCAGCTCCCGTTCCAGCGCCTCATTCGGGATGAACGGAGGAACGCCAGACACAGTGATCCGCGTGGACGGTGTCGCCAGCGGTGAAACTTGAATGTATTCCTCGTTTAGCATTAATCCGCTCTCGATAAGTTCCGTCACATATTTCTGGTCTTTCAAAAAGACCACGACCGCTTTGTTCATGCGGGAAGCATAGGAGATATTTACATGACCGACCTGATCCCCCACAGCCAGCAGCACCTGCTCCACTGTGCTTGCGGCGTGAGCCACCAGCCGCACTCCGTGTCTCAGAGACACCGGCGGCGCCCCGGAGGACGCCATCCCCGCCACGAGGCACGGAAAAACACGAAATTAACAAATTAACCGTACTTGCAAAGGGTACAAAAATCCCAACGAAAGATCTTACAGTTAAAGAAACGATTGAAACAGAAACAAAAGAGTTAAAGTTGAAATTCCCTCTTCCCTCTTCAAACAAACATCCACCACCGAAGAAGAAGAAGAAGAAGAAGAAGCATTTTGTTGAAATAAAATAAATTGTAATTGTGGTTAAATAACATTGCTGCATTTATTTGGTCAATTTAAACGGTAAGTAACGTTATTATTTCAGGTGTGAGTGACCTGTGCCGCTGCGCGTTCTTCATTTGCAAGGTGCTTACACAGCAGTCAGTGATGGACATCAGAAAATGGTTAAAACAACCAGCCCTAATCGCCAGCAGTAACACTGCATCTACTGTCTGCAGGTAATAACAGTTCAGATCATGGGGAAACTACGTTACCCGTGGCCACTGTCGTGGACACTAACACCCGACACGCCGGCTTTGCCCGCCTCGCCCACGGAGACGGAGCAGCCGCAGCCGTCTTCGTTGCCCCAAACACCGCCCCCCCTCAGCGGCCCGCAAGTGTCAGAGGACCTCGGCAAAACAGAGCCTGTCCAGGTATATTTAAAAAAGTACCCAACTCGCCTGTACAGTGGGGTATCATTTTGCAGCTCATGGTTTTTTGTTATTCTACAGTATTGTTGTTTTATAGATATAAACCCAATTTGTGTTCTTTGAAATTGAAAAGGATATCGCATTGTGTTTGTTACTTTCGTTGCATTTGTATATGTCTTAAGTGTAATTTGGCTTGGCTTCCTATTTATGGATATGCTTTTATTTTGAAGGAGAGGTAGCGCTGTTGACAGGAAGTTGATGTTGCTTTGGAAACAACGGTACGGAGATTAACGGAGAAAAGTAATATCTACATATAAAGACGGAGAAAGTAAACGATAACGTTTATGGTTAAGTGTTAGCACCCCCCGAACAAGCTCTTACGTTGATATTGGAGATTTCAATGAATTTAATTTGGAAAAAAACGGGGGGGAAATGAAAAAACAAACAAAACGAATATCCGAATAACGAAATTGAAACCCGAATAGTACAGCCCTACTACGTGTGTGTGTGTGTGTGTGTGTGTGTGTGTGTGTGTGTGTGTGTGTGTGTGTGTGTGTGTGTGTGTGTGTGTGTGTGTGTGTGTGTGTGTGTGTGTGTGTGTGTGTTTCAAATGTGTCTAAAGAATATTCATTGAGGTAATCAATGTTTATTTAGGCTGCATGCATGATAATTAGAATACAGATGTTGTGTTATGATGCTGTAAACCTGTCAATGGAAGAAGACGGAAATAGAATCAAGGGGGAAAGTATGAAAAGAAAGAAAAAAAGAAAGATGCAAACCATTTACTTGTTTCAGAAAGCCCAAACTTCAGATTTAGCCAAACAGAAAAAAGCCCATTGCTCGAGTCAGTGGCTTCCAACAACTCTATCCGCTTATGGTAGCTTATGGCAGACACTAAATATAAACTCAACCGACATGCACATATGCACACAGTTTATTCCAAACCTGCTGTGAGATTTTCTTTAGTTCAATTTTCCAACAGTACTCTGGAATTAACAAAAAAATGAACCTGTACGTACACTAAAAGAAAAGCCAATAAATAAGCTTTTCCCTTTCTTTGAGGGGGGTTAATATTGGTTGTTGTGCATGTTAATAGACTCCGAAGGCTAAAATCACAAAGTTCGCTCCAAAGGGACTTTCTCTCCAACACACACTCCCCCTGCCTGAAAATCCTCCATTGGACTACTTTGTTTACTTCAGTCACATAATTATATCCCTATGTAACACTCAAGCTCCTTTTGGCTAGGGCTCCTACACATTGTACGTGATAGGCTGAGGGGTGGGACATCTATGAACTGACCAATCACAACAGAGCCGTCCAGCTAACCAAGCTGGGCTCTGGTTTCAGACAGAGGGTGAAAAGAAGTGCTGCAGCACAGGCAGTATGAGACGAAATAAAGACCTTTGAACATTAAAGCATGTAAATACTTCTATAGAGGCACAAAATATATGACCCTGAAATTAGAAAGATGGGGCCCCTCTAAAGGCTGAGTGTATGATTGAGTAGGGCTAGGTACATTAAAAAAATATTGGTAACTTTTTTTAATTTAATGTTACGTCACCTTGATTAGCCCACTGCTTCAGCTGATAAAACGCATACAGTCTGTGACGTTAAGTTTTGTGTGTGTTTTAAATAAAATACATTTTTACTTCAACACTTGTATCGTATATTTGTAGAAATATCTTGATGGTAGGGAGAGGTGGTGGCCTTTTATTCAACTGTATTCCCATAATGGGTTACAATGAGTTAGAAAAAAAGAAAGGCAAATGAAATACTCTGTTGGTGTTCTTTCAAAAGATACTATTTCCTTAACACTGGTATTATCATTTCTAAATGGTACAAAGCTACAAACATATGACCCACAGAGGGTAACTGTTGCACTGCAGGGATGGCATTCACATGGCCCGTGTGACTCCATCTTCTCCCAACATTTAGCCATGTTAAACAGAACACCTAGATTTGACACATAACGTCCTGCAAAAGTCTTCTCCATCTAAGAACTAGGGGAGCACTTCCCTCAGAGAGCCGGTCCATCTTGTACAGCTGAGACTTAACTCGAGGCTTCCACACCTTTCCTGCCTGCTAAATGTCAGCTGGGCAGATGAAAGGGGATGAAAGAGTTTGTGAGAGCTCTGTGGAAGCGCTCAGGTTAGCTAGAATCTTTGTTTCCTTTTTACCGACACACCTTGTGCTTTTCTGACGGATCTTTGTAAAATCTTGCTATTTTTTTGGGCTAGTTTAACTTTATGTTAAACAGAAAAGGTCCATGCAATAAAACCCAATAAATAGCTTGGTAACAACCAACCATGTTAATGTCACACAGTGCTACTTTGACAGGGTATGTTTCTGCAGATGTGAATGACAGGAGTAAAACAGCAAAAGTTATCTGGGCGACTGTGGCTGCGAGGGAGTGCAGTCGTCTTTCAACCAGAAGGTTGTGGGTTCGATCCCAGCCCGTACAGCCAACATGTCGATGTATCCTTGGGCAAGATACTTAACCCTGAGTTGCTTTCGATGGCATGACCAATGGTGTGTGAATGTGTATGAATGTTAGTTCCTAGAGTAAGGTACACTGTTCTGTATGAATGGGTGTGAATGGGTGAATGACATGTAGTATGTAAAGCGCTTTGAGGGGTCTTAAAAAGACTGGATAAAGCGCTATATAAGTACAGTCCATTTATCGATCAGTTACGTCCACTTTCAGTGTTCTAAGTGGGTGAACTTTCCCAAATCATTTGGACAATAATAGCGTATGCACTGTGCCTGCATTTGTCTGAGGGTGTTTCTTTATGTGTGTCACAAAGCTGAGTCTGTCCAAGTTCCAAGTCTATAGTTCTGTGTGTGTGCACCTTTGGGAATATGTGAAGGAATCTAATAAATGTTGGTGTGTGTTGTACCCTCTTCTCCAGTTGTGCCAGCTGCTCCTTGTAGAAAGCATCCAACACTTTCAGCTGAGCATCTTTCTTCTGTAGCTGCTGAGCCTGCAAAATACACACACACACACACACACACACACACACACACACACACACACACACACACACACACACACACACACACACACACACACACACACACACACACACACACACACACACACACACACACACACACACACACACACACACACACACACACACACACACACACACACACACACACACACACACACACACACACGGGATTAAACTCTCTGTAATACTACGTATTCTTCCTATAAGGTAGAAGACCAGTCAAGTGTGCATAAGAAATAATGAACTTTTTTTTCTCAAATCTTAGTAATTACATTACACTTAGCAATAGTATTCTGTTACACAACAGTGTGGGCTACATACTGTGGGTCTGAGGAACAAGTTTCTTGAAAAAAAAAAGGAAAATATGGTTGCCTTTTAATGATAATAATGTCCTTTATGTATGTTTTTATATATGACACTGAATCGATAGTCAAATAGAGACAAACAGTAAGGAAAGATGCATGCAGGACACATAGAAATAGAATAAATAATAAGAAGGAATGATGGATGGATAAGGAAAGGTAAACATATATATATATTAGGGCTGTCAAACGATTACAAATTTTAATCAGATTAATCACAGCTTAAAAATGAATTAATCATGATTAATCACCATTCGAACTATGTCCAAAATATGCCATTTTTTTATGTATATTGTTGTGGGAATGGAAAGATAAATGAAAGAAGGCAGATATATCCATTTAGCATACAGTATGTATGTATGTTTATTATAAAATTGTTCTGTGTGTCAAAATGAAAGACAGCCCACACACCTATCAATCATCAAACCGTGGGGTCTTATTTCATTACGTGTTGATTTCTATCAACACGTAATGTTGTATCGATGTACATAGAGATGTACTACAGCAAAAGTATTCTCCATTAGGACTTCCTGCAACAACACAACGTCGTTATCTTGATTTCTGATTGGCCAGAAGACATTATCAAAGATGTTCTATTGAGAAGACGATCACTACGTGACAAAAGTTTTCAAAACCGTTTCTAGTCTTTGGTATTTCCAGACAAGTGGCTGCTGAAATCAATCTTACTAACTGCTGTCTGTGCAATTTACTCGGAGCGAGTTGGCGGACTTTATTTTGCTTACTTTAAAATCATTTTTCATGGTGGGGCTAAGCCATTTCTTGATATGGCTGTAGCCTACCCCAGCGCTGCCACTGTGGGATGTATAGGGCGGATCATTCTGCACATGAGTTAAATGCGTTAAATATTTTAACGCAATTAATTCAAAAAAAGTATTACCGCCGTTAACGCGATAATTTTGACAGCGTTAATATATATATATATACTGTATGTATACTTTCAATGGACTGGTAGAAGGGATAATAAAACCACATGACACCTTGAAGATAGGGAGATGTGGAAAGAAATGAATAGAAAATGATCAATACATGTTTATACCAAGAACTGAAAGGCTAATTGACAATCATCTGCAAAGACGTTTTTTAAATGGCCAAGTGGGAAAGTAAGACACTCTGATGGTTAGAAAGCAGCAGGATGGAAAGATGGATGGTATGTATAAAAAAGCAGGAGGTTAAAGTGAGCTTACCATCATATCTATCTCATCTGGAGACTTGAAGTTGGGAAATAGAAAGGGAAAGAGAAAGGGTAGAAAAGGTAAACACACAAGCAGGTTATGAAAAGAAAGCCCACAGAGGAGGAAGAGAGAAGCACAAATGGTAAGAAACACACAAGCAGGTTAAGAAAAGAAAGCCCACAGAAGGGGAAGAGAGAAGCACAAATGGTAAGAAATACACAGCAGTTTGGCGTAGGCTATTAAATGGTTATTATTTAAATTGCAGTAAAAAAAAACGTATATTAGTAATCGAATCATGTTATTAATCAGATGCCGCTCCAAGAATACAATACTTTTGTTTTCATTCTTTAGAACATGTATGTAGTATTACTTATTGAACTCCCCTGTTTCTGCTGAATCAAGCAATAACAAGTGGGGATACATTTGTAAAGTAAAGATTAATTTAACTGACCATGGTGCAGTTTAACCTACTAGCTATTTGCACTCATTGTTAAAGTTGCAGAATGCATTGTCTCTTTGAGATCCTCACAAGTGTAGATATAGAGATTGTTGTGTGGATGTTTGGGAAGCATGTGTGCATTCTGGGTACAATATGTATGTGTAATGTACAAACTGAAGAACATTCTTTGTGCGGTGTGTGTGTGTGTGTGTGTGTGTGTGTGTGTGTGTGTGTGTGTGTGTGTGTGTGTGTGTGTGTGTGTGTGTGTGTGTGTGTGTGTGTGTGTGTGTGTGTGTGTGTGTGTGTGTGTGTGTGTGTGTGTGTGTGTGTGTGTGTGTGTGTGTGTGTGTGTGTGTGATTCAGCAGTATGGGGTAGATGCTAGCTTAGTTAATGAGCAGCAGGACTGATTCTAAATGATGCAAACTGGGTGCGTGTGTCACATCGGGAAAGTCAACATGTAGAACGTTTTAATAAGTATTTCTGAGACCGACAGCCTGTCAGACACTATCTGAACCACACTAATGTGCTAACTCTAACATATTTGGTACACCCAGCAAATGAATGCCAGTCAATATTTGAAAGGCAAATTCAAAAGGCACTATTGTCCCAGACTAACGGCACTGTGGCACTGAACACAGCGTCAGCACAGAAAAGTGAAGAGAGTCTACGTACACGCGAATGGAGGGAAGATTCATCATAATTAACAGGGCTGCTGAATCAAATCAAATCAGAGCTGATCGTCTGTGTTTCATAAACAGACCTTAACTGAGGAGAGACAAAGAGCGGGGGGGCTGCTGATTTGAGAAACACTTTCAATGTCGGGTGTGAGCGGCAGCTTGTGCTTGGTAAAAGGTAGAATACTTAACGTTTCGCGTGATAATAAATAAACGGCTACACCTATGACATACATTTTGGGTTGTACTGTACATCGCCCTAAATGTTGCAACAAGATTCAAACCGTGAAAAAACAGTAATTTTGTATAATATAACAGTGCGTTTTATTTGGTCGCCTGCCAATGGCGTTATATCTCAATATTAAGGAAGTCTGCTATCCACTATATACTTCAGTTGACTATAGTTTGTATTGCAATCTTGTGACGGATCACAACTGTCATTGCGTTTGCAGCACGTTTCAAGGATGTCCCCACAAAGCGCACATGTTTATAGCTTACATTTTTTACAGCAAATTCATTAGGGCTACGTTTTCAAAAACCTCGTCGATAAACATATTTTCTGAGTCACGTCATCAATGGTGGCTGTTCAACATTGAGGGCAGCAACTCCCTTGATCCCAGGCTAATTCTATTCACATTATCAAAGTCTAACTATTGTTATGCTCGATTGAAAGCCCCCTTGTTGCAGAAATGACATACTGTGTTGAATCAGTTAGAAAAAGAGGCTGAAATTGTGTTATACATGTGTTAATTGTATATGTAAGACAAGAATCTGTTCGGTAAGGATTAGGCAGAAACTGAATGTATTTCATTAAAGAAACACTCAGTTTGCCTTCCTATCAGTGTCTATGTTGGTCCTGTTTTAAATTTGCAGTCGGAGAAGAAACTGCAAGGGAATCAAATGACTCCTCTGGTGTCCCCCCAGGGACCTGCGAGTCTCTGGTAGATAACAGCCAGCCAGGCGTGACTTTACACACAACACAGCACACGCACAAAAGGATTGCTTAGGCTTATACACTCACCTCTCTGGTGGGATACCTTGGTCCTTCATTTATTCACTCTAACATGTCTGTTCTCATGTGTATCATTGAGTCCATCTGTAATTTGGTTTTCTATTAGCAGTAGCCTGTTTTATTTTTATTAAACTGAAGACTGCTGGAGCAGAGGGCTGTAATTCAGCAAAAATATTTGGCTCAACTTGTATGCAACTAAACAATCTAACTTCATTAGATTTGGTTGATCCAAGGGTCAGTCTACCTAGTCGGGCCTGACTGATAACTCAACAACCATTGGATTGATTACTATGGGATTTTAGACAGAAGTCAATAGTCCTTACAGGATTAAACCCAGTCATCTTCGTTACCCTCTATTGCAGTGGTTCTCAAATGGGGTTACGCGGACCCCTAGGGGTACGTTGGAGTACTGCAGGGGGTACGTGAGATTAATTTTATGTTAATGAAAAGAAAAAACATAATGCATTTAAACAATCTACTAATAGTAGATTAACTACTTTATTCAAAGGTTTACAGTAATTCTGGATAATAAAATGGGAAAAATAAACGGGGTGCTCTCTTTTCCTCCCCCTCTCTTGACAGCCCGTCGGTCTTGTGCAGCTCGCTGAGTAGTTTAGCTAGTTCCAGAGTAGATAAACTAGCTAAGTGTGTTAGATCTAACTCTTAGTGTATTTTGCTCCGCTCAATGGTCCGTCACAGCGGGGGAGCTTTGATCCGGAAGAGCTGCGTGTTCTCCGTCAGCAGCAGCTGATCTGATTTCTGATCTCTCTCTCACGTCCGGTTATACTTCACTCGCATTTATGTCCAAATCTATCAGATGTAGCTAGATCTAGCTAATTATATGAGTGCCTGCTTATCAAAGGACACCTAAACAATAAGCATTGCTTGGCAACGGCTTGTAGCTGCAAAGTATAGCGCAGCATTATGCATATGTTTATATGAGGGGTCAACATCCCATGCTCATAAAATGCTCATATTTGTTTTTCTCTTCATTCCCCACGCCCCAAAATAAATAAATAAATATACCAATGTTAGGAAAAGTTACGAAGTTTGAGCAGTGTTGGTTTTATATTAACAGTTACGCATATTTCAAAATGCGAAGTGTAATAACTGCAGTTTGCCTCCCTGTCAGAATGACAAAGATCTCAGTGAAGCACAAACCCATGTTTCTCACTACATTTTAAATACAACTTATTAAAAAGATCAGTTCAATGCAACTAATGTCGTCTTAGTGATATTGCATGATGTTAAAATTGGTTTGCCATGAATTTAGTGATGGATTGTAAACATTTGAAATGTAGCATTCAAGTTTTCCTCATGTTGTTTTAATAAATCAGACACTGATGGTGCAGCGCTGTTGTACCTCTTTATATAGGCATTTTTTCCCTAACAAATTGTTTTTGGGCTGATCAGGGGGTACTTGGCTGAATCTTTTTTTCAAAGGGGGTACATTATTGAGAAAAGTTTGAGAACCACTGCTCTATTGCCACTGGTAGATTAATGTTTCAGCTTTTAGCTTTTTTGTAAAAGATATTTAGATGGATTGCCATTACATTTGGTAGAGACAATCAAGTTTGCCTTTAGGATGAATTTTACTCACTTTTGTAATACCTGAGATCTTTCCTCAAGCATCAGCTTCTTGGTTTAGGTCCAAAACGGAATTTAAAAAAAGTAAAGATGTAAGTAAGATGACTAAAATAGTGTGTGGTCAGTATCAGCATGTTAGCATTGCCAAGTAATGCTTCCGTAGAGTATTTTTCAAATTGTCTTGTTTGCTTAAGGCAGTGGTTCTCAAAGTGGGGGGCGGGCCCCCCCTGGGGGGCGCAGAGGCATGACAGGGGGGGCGCGAGAGACCAGGAGGAAAAATGGTTATAAAATTATTATTTTTTAAAATCATAATTTGAAAAATTATTTATTCGAAATAATATGATACAGTACAGTACTATTACGTCTGGGTCTCTGTGTTTCATTAAAGCTCAGCTCTGTGTGTGTGTGGAACGAGCCATTTTGTGTGCGTGCACGAGCGAGAGAGAGAGAGCGCACCGGTACCGGAGATCGTTGTTGTTAGCTTCTGGTGCTAGCGAGCTACGCTAACGGATATAAGGAGTTTTTTCAACAACAAGGTGGAGGAGAGTCCTCTCCTGTCAGACTGAGAGACTCAGTGAGCTAAAGGACTCTCTCAGTGTTATCTCAGTGGGTCTCAAACGTTTTGGTCACCATTAATGTAAACAATTATTTCCGAGGCACACCTTTATATGATCATTATAGTTATAAAAAAATAAGAGATTAAATTAAAAACAGGTATGAAATACTATATGACAGTAAAAAAATAACAAAGTTTAAAAGGGTGATTTGTAAAATATCCATAAAGAAAAAGTAAATCTGTTTACAGTTCTGTTTCAAATGGGTGTTGAGCATGCCCCCGGACCCCCCGGTCTAGGTGGTGTGAGGTCCACACACCACCTATAAAAATAGCACTTTACCCCTTCTTACACCTATGCCGTGAGCTGATTATCAAGCCTTAATTGTAACAGCCGTGGGTACACTGTGTATATGCGTGGGGATTGTTGTAGTTTCAAATTCAACTGTGGCGACCGGTACATTAATGGGAAACCCTAAATGTTTGAGCACCCTCTATGAAACGTCAAGCTACCCCACAGCACCCCGACTATTTGTGTTGGCCACTGAGCCTGACTATTTGTATTGGGGGGGCCCGTCATTTTTTTTTCTCCAAATGGGGGGCCTGACAGAAAAAGTTTGAGAACCACTGGCTTAAGGTAAGGTATATAAGGTTATACAGTATAGCACATTTCAGACGCAGAGGAAATTCAAAGTGCTTTACATGATCATTATCACTTAATAGTAAGACAACAGAAAGAAACACAATAAATAAACATAATGGAATAACAGATTCATGAAAACCATGCATAAATGAGATACACAATAGTTTAAAAACGACATTGTAAATACGGTAGGTGCTAAAACAAGTTAAAAGGCTTCTGGTTAAGCAGCTGTAAAAAGTAGTGTTTTTAGCCTCGACTTAAAAGAAGTCAGCGTTGGTGAAGACCTCAGGTTTTCTGGAAGTTTATTCCATTTGTGGGGAGCATAAAAATTAAAAGCAGAGTTGAAATATATATGCCAATGGCTTCCGCTGTCGAACAACGCCGACACACCTTCCTCGTCCGATCCACCACTCGCACTCCATCGTTATTGTTGATGTTACGTATTGCGCCGAGGCTTCGGAGCGTGTGTCGAGTAATCCCCGAAGCTTTTTGTGAAGCTTGTATCGAGGCTTGTATCGTTTTGGGCCAGTGACGTCACCGATGACAAACGAAGCCTCACTGCCCCTCAATACCACGTGACTGCTTCAGAAAGTGCTTTAGATCGGTTGAACCCATAGACTGTTGAACCCCAACGCTCATATTACCCATGGCCATGGATGTATAATAACAACGATATTACCCATCCTGTACCTGGTCCCGGTGACACGACGGAATTAAGAGAGCTCAGACCCTCACTGATATAGAGGTCGGAACATGTCATAAGTATAAATAAATAAAAGCATAAATAAATGTAGGACTAAAAACAGGAATAAATAAATAAATGAATAAATAAATACAGGAATAAATAGGATCCAGTGTTTTCGGGTAGATCCAGTGTGTGGGCTGTGGCTCAGCTGGAAAGCAGTTGACTCACAACCGCATGGTCCCTGGTTCAACGACTGGTCAAAACTTTTTTTTTTGTTTATAAAAGCTACAGCTAAATGAGATAATGTAGTAAGTGCATTATTTGATATGGTTTAGCCTTTCTCAGGCTACAACATGGTTAAGTTTATGAATATTATTAAGGAATACAAATCCCTCTTTGCAATGTTTACCAGCCTCCTTAGGCTTTTCAATCACAATCATTCAACTGGAAGAAATACAATATTGCAAACATGAAAATATGATTTAATATTCGTTGTTTAGAGTTATTCTAAAGGCCCGTCCACACACAGGCATGAAAAAAATCTTGAAAAATCTTGATGCTGGGCGTGTCTGAAGCTTGGCGATTTTTTTCGAGCAACGCGACCAACAACCAATCACATGAATCTCCCGCCCCCGACATACAAAGCAATAGCAATGTTAAAACGAAGTAAACTGGATATAAACTCCCCAAACAGGCGAAAACCTACCAGTTTCACCCACTGTCTCTGCCACCTCCCTCCATGCCTGGTTCCTCCGGTTTGTATCCCGGTAAATAGTTCTGGTCGTAAAGAACCGGGTGATTTGCTACCGTAATTTCTCGTTTGGAATATGAGGAAATGAACTGCGGTATGGCTCTCCCAGCTTGCACGCGGTTTGATTGGCTAGCGCTTGTACTGGCGGGATTTGCATAAACGGGATTTGATTGGCTGATGCCAGCTTCGAAAGCATCGGGAGCATCAAAAGTTGAACATTGCTCAACTTTTGATGCTCACGATGCTTGCAAAGCCATGCTCCGCTCCCCACAATGCAGTTCGGTGAAGATTAAAAATCTTCTACGTCACCCCATTCAAGTGAATGGGCGAAGCTTTGAAAGATTTTTTTCATGCCTGTGTGTGGACGGGCCGTAAGGCTTTACTCATTGGGAACTCGGTATGAGATAGAGCACACTGTTGAGATGTCAAATCTGCCTGTTTTACACACTTTGACCAACAGAGGGGTTAGTGTTCAGATGAAGCCTCATGAGATGAACCCTTTTTTGAACCAATTGGCTGGAAAGCTTCAAAGCTTCTTAAGGCCTCAACTCGCCATCACTAGTAGTCCATAGGGGACCCGAAATGTTCCCACACAGCTGATTTAAAAGAAGCAGGTGGGTTCTAGCTCCTGTGTGTTATCTGAAATCGCCATACTAACTTTTCTTCTTCTTGTATTTTGTTAGTTTTGTTCTTCTTCTTCATTTGTTGTTTAAGGGCGGCTGGCAAACAGCTTTTAGGCGCAATACCGCCCCCTGGATTATATATAGTGCAATGGATACTGCCCCGAGTGACAGACTTTTTCCCCCTATGAGACATGAACTTTCTAAGTCTGGCTACGTTTTTTAGTTATGCAGGTATTCTGATTTAGGCTTCCGCCCACACGCAATAGGCACCAGAAAAGTGTCCGATCACACGAGACCGCTCGAAAGCGCTGGAGACGCTGTAGTACTTATGCCAGGCCTGTAAGTGGCACTATAGTCTGCCACAAAAGCAGTGAAGAAGACTTCCCGACACTCTGGCGCTCCTGCTGTAAATCTTTCCGTTAGTCCACCAGCAGATGAAAAACACCCACCTCTTCGCCTCTTCCAAGGGGTGAGGGAACCGTGCGGCAGAGTTTCAGTTCGATTTTTTTTCCGCCGGTCAACATGTCCGTCAACGTTTAAATCTTCCGGACAAAATTAGGTAAGTGTCGGTCAGAGGTCTTCTTTGTTATTTATTGAGCTTTAAAACAAATTGATAACGACTCTATATAATCATATAAGAATACTAAACGGAGCATCTCTTTTCCTCTCCCTCTTCTGACAGCCCAGCAGTTGATCTCTGAGCAGCAGAGGTGGGGAGAGGCGGGGCTATTGCTTCAACGTTATCAGGAAATGATCGAATAGACGTAAACACGGAGCCGCTTGCCCCCCCAGAGCGTTTCGTTCGCAGATATACCCACCTTGGGACCCGTTATTGTTATCGTTTTATGCGTTTCCATGTCAGCCTCGCATGGCCGAACCGTCTATATGATAGAAAACTGTAGCGGATATGACCGTTATCGTCCTTGTGTGGCTGGGGCCTTAGTAATTGTATTAATGTGGGATTTGAAATTGAGGTCGGGGTCCAGAACTACGCTTAGATTTCTCACCTTTTCTGATATATTTAGCAGTAGGGCTTCTAGTTTAGCGCTCACTTCAGCCCGTTCCTCCCTTTTGGCACCAAAGATAATTATCTTTTTGTTTTGATTTTATTTAATTGTAGGAAATTGTTGCTCATCCAGCTACTGATTTGTTCCATGCAGTTGGTGAGGGATTGCAATAAGGTTCGTGGCTCAGTGTAATAACTTCAAAATGAAGCTATTCTCATAATTGAATAAAAGGTGCTTCATTGTTTACATCCTCATATCCTTAAACCTAGGTGAAACCACATGACCATCCTTTACGAAACGAAAGGTCATGATGCCATCCTACAATTCTTTGTAGCACAAAAAAAAAAAAAAAAAAAAGCGATGTGCTGTTTGGCCGTCAAAAACATCAGTCAGTGCTGTTTTCTTGGAGATCAAGAAAGATATATAGAATAAATAGGAAGTAATGTTTTTTCACTATTGGAGCTTGTTTCATTCAAAAAGAAGAAAAACCACCCTATAAAACATGTTTGTTTGTACTATTCTTTGTAGTTTTTATCTACTAATGGCTCATTGGCAGCCTTAGTTTGGTAGTATAGGGACAGTTTCAATCCTCCAAATGATTCCCCTTTTTCTCAACCCTTTACCCAGTGCTATGCCTGTGTTTTACGACAGTATGGTGTCACATTAACCATCAGTTTGACACAATGATCCAGTTTACAAGAAAAATTATGTTTGATGTGATTCTTGCAATGCTGCGTGAACATCTTAGGGAGATATTGATCTTAAATGTGCTATAAATACGTTTCATTTTATCCTGATTAAGGACAGAACATTTGTACAATGTAACTACATAATAGATATTTAAAGCACCATTATGATCACAATAGACAAACAACGGCATTGTGTGAAGGTCTTACAAGATTTACTTGTGTCATACAGGATATCAAATTCATTCTATTCTGACACGTTTTCAAATTGCAGGTACATTTCCTTAATGGGTGAAAATAAAACAAGAAAAGAGAGTAAGAACTCATCCAGTTGACAAGGTCAGACAGGAAATGCAAGAGACAAGAGGAAGCCTAGCTACGTAACAAATGTAAACAAGTGCAGAGAAAAACATCCTTAGTTATTAAGCAGGTGCATAATTGAATACGGCAGCTGCTAGCCATGAGCTAAACAGGAGATTAGCTTACAAACGTATTATCGCACATTCTTCCTGCTCTAGACACCTTCTGCATATGAATCAATTCAGATCACAGCAAGAGGTGTGAAGCATCTATTTAGAAGCCGCACAGAGTGAAAAAAAATGTGCTAATGTGATAGACAGGAAAAGGGAAGAGGGAGTAAGTGAGGGGGATACGAGCTGAAAAGGAGAGACGGGTTAATGTCACAAATAAATGACAAAGTGAAACAAAACAAAAATCACAGAACGAATGAGGGAGCACGCAGGAAGGAGAGATAAGACCTTTTGTCCTGGAAACTCACTGCAGAACTTTAAATCAAGCAGAGAGATTTAAGCAGTTGTTTGCAATGCAGCTTCACTTGTTAACTGGAGATACCTTTTTAGAAAATTGTGACAGTTCTTCTAACAATCTAAAAGCTCTAAGCTGGAGACGGAGCTTCTGTGAGATAAACCTATTTCCTGCAGGTATAAAAATACTTTTAAAAGATTCAGGAATACGATTTTTTGATTCTGTAAAAATTGGGTTGTCATTGAAACTTATGGATAAAGACTCTTTTTAATGCTGGACTGCTCATTGAAAAACGAATATCCTATATACAGTACTTGTGTACAACCAAAGTTAAGACCTGTGTCTATAAACTCAAAACAAAACTGCTTGTAGTAGGTATTGCCAACCTTTACAAGCAGGTATTGTTTCTTTGTGTCTGATGCAGCACAAGCCTCAATCTCCATACATCGTAGACCAGGCCCGGTTCTACGGGGGTGCATAAGGGTGCATTGCACCCTCAGTTGAGTCGTTATGCACCCTCATTTGAAAAATGAAAAGTGAAAAAAAAAAAATTTAAAGTGAAAAATATTACATATATAATATTAATAATAGCAGTAATAATAACAATAAGAAGAAGAAGAAGAATGTAGTTGAAATAAAATAAATTGTGGTTGAATAACATTGTCTGCTGCATTTATTTGGTCAATTTAAACGGTAAGTAGGCCTAATGTTAATATGTGAGGTGTGCGTGACCTGTGCCGCTGCGCGTTCGTCATCTGCAAGGTGCTTACACAGCAGCAGTCAATGGTGGATATCAGAAAAAGGTTAAAACAACCAGCCCTTATCGCCAGTGGTAACACTGCTGCAGGTAGGCTAATAACAGTTCAGATCATGGGGACATTACGTTACCCGCGGCCACTGTCGTGGACACTAACGTCCTCCCGCCCGACTCGCCGGCTTTGCCCCGCCTCGCCCAAGGAGGCGGAGCAGCCGCAGCCGTCTTTGTTGCCCCAAACACTGCCATCCCTCGGTGGCCAGCAAGTGCCAGAGGACCTCGGCAAAACAGAGCCTGCCCAGATATATTTAAGAAATTACCCAACTGGCCTGTACAGTGGGGTAAGGTGCTCATTTTGCAGCTCATGGTTTCAAAACAGAGATTGGCTGGAATATTCATGTAAAAAATATGCCATCTTCTGCTAGTAAATCTGTTTACAGTTCTGTTTCCTATACTGTAGGTGTTGAGATGTATCTATAGATTACTTCATGTTGCTCTCAAATTGCACCAGATTGATGCTTTTAACTTCAATATTTTAAAAAAAATCTTCCCGAAAGGCCTAACCGTGGGAGCATGCCCCCGGACCACCCTAGAGGAGGTGAGGACCCCCTTAGAGGGTGCTAGGTCCACTCCCCGCTTATAAAAATAGCACTTTACCACTGCACCTTCTCTAATCTCAGATGCACCCTGAGTCATTTTGTTCTGGAACCGACCTGTCGTAGACTGAAAGGACTATAATAAAATGTACAGTTTCATTATTTTGTTTGCTTATTCTTTTTTGATTGGATGTTTTTTATTTAAATGTCCCTATTTTATACTCTTTTTTTTAGGTTAAGTTCTTGCATGGCTGCCTGTGTTTAGATAACAGTTGAGGATACCGGCTTCTCTTGAGGGTGTCGTATTGTCATACTGATATTCTGTACAAACTGTGAAGTCCACTGAGACAAATGTAACATTTGTGATATTGGGCTATATAAATAAACATTGATTGATTGATTGATTGATTGATTGGTTGATTGATTGATTGATTGATTGATAGAAAGGGTTTCATAGGGAAATATGCCTACATTTCTCACAGAAATGTCAATTTAGAAGTATGTTTTGGAAATGTGTCTGAAAAAATCTTCAGATAAGCACAGTGGTAACGCAAGTGCATTTACTGTAGAACTGTGCTAAAAACTATTTTTAGGTTATTTTACTTCGAGTATTTCAATGTACTTCTTCTTTATATCCTACATATTTAGTTACTAGTTATTTTACAAAAAAAGTACGATCCTGTTCTGAACCATCCAACAGTGCAGAAATACTTGTGACATACTGTATTATAATATCATCGCTCTGAAAGAACCATCCTGCATAACAAGTACTTTAAATGCTAATAGTTTAGGTATATTTTAATGATAATAGCTTTGCACTTTTACTTAAGAAAGATTTCTATAGCAATTCTTTAACTTTAGGCGCTAGAATGGCACGTACAAACAAAGCTTTTATACCTAATTAAACATGGGAGAAATATAGCCTGAATGAATGTCTAAATCAGACATCCTAAAACCAAACTGTGGCTCAGGGGGTAAATGCGCTAATCTACCAATCACAGGGTGAGTGGTTCAATCCCATCCCCTGCAGTCAACATGCCAAACAGTTGGAGATACCCAATCCCAAATGGCTTCCGTACGCATGTCTACGGTATTCAAGTATTTTGTAAGTTGTTTTGGCCAAAAGCATCAGCTAAATAATGTAAATTGGAGCACATTTTTTTGCAGTGCTCAGTACACCGCAGGTTTTGGAAGCTGCGCTGTAGGGACAACAGATGGCGGCTGGCTGAGCTGTTAGCAGTGATATCAGCGACGGAGGGCCAACACCATGACCCAGTACAGAAGGAGCCACGAAGAGAGCATCGGAGGGCAGCGTACCAAAGTTCCCAGTTCAACGAATCAGCGGCACAACACATGGAACCCCAGTGTTTGGGCTCGCTGGGACTGACAAGTATGAATAGACACTCACGCGTCTCACTCTTTCCCTGTGGGCGCTGTGTTGCCATCTGATAGCAGCAGCAGTCTGTTCTCCCCCCCTCTCTATTTACTCTGCTGCGTTTATTTAACACATAGCTCCCAGCGAGGCAATAAATTATCTCTCAATAATAATCTGCCTGATAATTACAGCTAGAGAAATGAGTAGGACAATAATGGTCCTTCTTCTATTTATTTTACCCTGACTACAGTCTCCGTCAAGTTGTAATTTGTTGTTAAACATTATTTTATGATTCTAAAATGTGGTCTAATGTTACAGGGTTAGGGATATAGTGTTATGAAATCAGACCACTATCATAGCTGGTGCATTTGCTTACAGTATTTTAAACATTTAAAAAATCAGGGCGGTTTTACACATATTTACATTTAAAAATGGTTGATACTTTCAATTGTATTACATGTTTTGTTATACAAAAACAATTCCTTTCTGTTTTTATTTCTTTAATGGTTATTGTGGTTTAAATCAGCAATACTCAAATAAGGGATTGCTTTGGAAATAAATCTACCGTACTACTTTTGAAAGTCGAATGTGTACTTCAAGGTAGTATAATGACATCAGAGGAATCAAACCAATCCCCTTTGTTTGATTCATTCAAAAATCAATCAATCAATAAAATCCTTCTTATTTTAAGTCATATTCATTCAAATTGTGGAGTTTCAGCTTTTATGGAGGTAAACATTGATTTAATCATCCAATGCAATTGCTATTCCACTTTGCTCAACAGGTCCTTGATCCTGTCGTCTGATGCTCAACGTCAGGCCGAGTTGCATTGGACAGTCAGGTTGTCATTGATGTCTGTGAGAATTAAAGACTTAAGAACAGATCAATATATTTAGATTGTAAATGGACTGCATTTATATATCACTTTCCTAGTCTTGCAGGCTTTACAACACAAAGGCTTCCACCTGCTCATCAGAAGGAGCAAACGTTCACACACACTTTGTGGCCGTGACATCGGGAGCAGTTTAGGGTTCAAAATAGATTTTTGAATCTCACAGGGCTCAGTGCTCGGAACTATTTTGTTCACATTATATATGCTTCCATTAGGCAATATTATAAGGAATCATTCTGTAAACTTTCATTGTTATGCGGATGATACTCAACTATATTTATCAATCAAGCCTGATGAAATTAATCATCTAAGTAAAATTCAAGACTGCCTCAAGGACTTAAAAACGTGGATGACCTAACATTTTTTGATGTTAAACACGACCAAAACTGAAGTTATTGTACTTGGCCCAAAGAATCTACGAAACAAATTATCTGAAGATATACTAACTATGGATGGCATTAATTTGGTCTCCAGTGAGACTGTAAGGAATCTTGGTGTTATATTTTATCAGGATTTATCCTTTAACGCCCACATAAAATCAATTTCAAGGACCGCCTACTTCCATCTACGTAACATTGCAAAAATCAGGCATATCTTGCCTCAAAACGATGCAGAGAAATTAGTCTGTGCATTTGTTACTTCAAGGCTGGATTATTGTAACTCCTTATTATCAGGGTGTACCAAGAAGTCAGTCAAGTCGCTTCAGCTGATTCAAAATGCTGCAGCTCGTGTACTAACCAGAGTTAGGAAAAGGGAGCACATTACTCCTGTTCTGGCTGCCTTACACTGGCTCCCTATAGAACACAGGATAGAATTTAAAATTCTTCTTCTCGCCTACAAAGCCCTTAATGGGCAGGCGCCATCTTACCTTAAAGAACTCATTATACCCTCCTGTCCTACTAGGGCATTGCGTTCCAAGAATGCAGGGTTGTTGGTTGTTCCTAGAGTCTCTAAAAGTACAATGGGAGCCAGAGCCTTTTCTTATCAAGCTCCACTTTTGTGGAATCAGCTTCCAGTTTGTGTTCGGACGGCAGACACCCTATCCGTTTTTAAGAGTACGCTTAAGACCTTCCTTTTTGATAAAGCTTATAGTTAGGGCTGATTAGATTCAGCCCCTAGTTTTGCTGATATAGGCTTGGTTTGTCGGGGGACATCTTACTTCTTCCTTCTCTCTGTCTATACCTGTGTACTCTCATGTTCCGATTAACCCAGCTTCCCCAAATTTCTTTCTTTTTGGTGTCTATATACGCCGGGATCCGGAGTCATGGATGATCCTGCGGTCCTGTGTCATGGATCGCGAGTCCTGGATCTTGAGTCGTGGATTCATCTTCCTATTATACACACATGCATTTCCAAACATTTGGACTACCTATGTTGCAAATGTATTATCTTTTCAATTTACACACGGCATCTATTGCACGTCTGTCCGTCCTGGGAGAGGGATCCCTCCTCTGTTGCTCTCCCTGAGGTTTTTCCCATTTTTCCCTTTAAACTGTGGGATTTTCTCCGGAAGTTTTTCCTTGTACGATGTGAGGGTCTAAGGACAGAGGGTGTCGTATTGTTATACTGATATTCTGTACAAACTGTGAAGTCCACTAAGACAAATGTAACATTTGTGATATTGGGCTATATAAATAAACATTGATTGATTGATTGATTGATTGAATCTTGAGATATGCATCCAGTCCAGTGGCATTTCACAGTTTACCCATCTATATACTAGAGTTACAGTTTAAGAACTGTATCATGTAACATTATTGCCCGTTGAAAGCTTCAGTGAGTAACAGCGAACACATGACTTTTTTTCAACTAACTGGCTTGGGACTAGTAGTTGTTGCATTATTCAGATAAAAGACACTGACTTTTATTCTTTTCTAAATCTGTCTGTTTCTTTTGTAACAAATATTTACTGGACTTCCTGTCCTTCTGCCAGCTCACTTAGCTCATCTTACAAGATTATCTTTGAGCACTCACAGCCAGTCTAATAGCTTTACATGCAGAACCGTGTCAGTTCCTGCAGATTACAATTACTGATACACTGTGGGCTTATCTGTACCTCACAAACTCCCTCACCCACTTCGAAACCTTGTTTTCCCATCATTCTTACTATGTTCTGCTCATCCTTTCCTTTTCCTCTCTTAAATGTCTTTAGATTTTCTCTTTTACTGTTCTTATGCCTTCATACATTCTTACCTTTTATTTATGTAATAATCATGTATGAATTTGGATACATTTCTTATGAATAAATACAAAATTAAAGAAAAAATGTGTTTTGTATTCATACAGTGAGATTATTCAGATTGCTTTAAGGATGTAAACCCATTGGAATTCAAGTCGAAACCCGTGCAAAGCAACTAATTTAACCTGTTTTTCACTCATCTAAACGGCATAATCGCCGCGTGTTACCATATGTTTGACTAAATAAGCAGTCAGGGGCGTACATGATAAAACATAAAGCCATTCACCAGCTCATATGTACAGCTATAATGAAGCATGTCCCCATCTGCTTCTCTCCGAGGTATGTGTGTTTGAAAACAGCTGTTTCTCTCACACACCATACCCAGAGTCTGAATGAGTTTTCTGAGTGTGTGTGAGACAGACAACACAGTCGCTCCATCAGCAGAGAACCTCTGGCTGATTACATGGGTTTAGGTACAAACAAGGGATACGGGTTTGTCCAATCAGAGACAACATCTGGCTCATTCCAGCAGGGCTGCTGCACTAACAAAAAGATAGGGGGGATACCAACGCTATCAACGCCTCAGAACACTGCTGGGAATCAAACATTTGGGATTCAACTTAACTTTGGTCTTCTTTTTAAAGTGTTGTTAAGGGGAAGATTACTGAGACGTGGGCAATCTCTGCATGAGCGTTTGATGGGGTTTTGCAATGACAATTATCAAAGTAGTACAACAAAGACAAAAATCAGCATTTTAACAATAGTATTAGGTTATGGCACAATTTAGAGTAAAGATAGAAAAATGCAGCTACATTCTCAAAATAATACTAATACTCTACCTTTTATCAAGTTTACATCCATAACCCCTCAAACCGTGCAAATTCAGAGCAGATATTTAAAACAATGGATAGTATAGCGAAATCTGCATCTCCATGTACAGGAAACTCATTATTGCACCATAAACAAAAATTGTTTTTGCATAAAATTAACTAAACTAAATTATGTCATAAGGGTCATCTTGGCATTGGCCTTGAGAACTTTTAAACATACTTGGCTTGGGAAACAAAGGGCCACCAGTTAAAGTCCTGACTGGATAAAAGGAAACTGGGTGGACTGCTGGAGATGTGACATTTTGCCTCCTGGAAACTGCTGAGGTTCATTTTGAAAGAGGTGGGCCTGTATCAGGAAAGGGAGTCTAATGTAAAATGCTATTCAAGTGAATCATGGGAAGTTTCCAATCATTTTGGAAGTTGGACCCAAGTCAAGGACTAGAAATATTGGTATCTCTTTTGCTGCTTTAGTTTCTTATAAATCAACTGTAAGAGTTCCACCTTCCGTGGAAATATCTTGTTTAAATTGTTTTGAATATATAATACATTAACCAACAGAAAGTACTTTGTAAAATAAATACAAGAAGCATGTTGTATGTCAATCTTCATTAATTTCTCATGCATAACTACAGTCGGTTGGCTCTGAAATCTGCCAAAACCCAAGTGACGTACAGTCAACGCTTTGCCTGAACGTATCCATTGTATACTTAACTTTTGTGGCCTTTAGTGTGCACAATTTACCAGGTATGTAAAGTAAGTAGCAGTGTAGTATTTGACTTCAATAGAGAAAGATGGCTAAATGAACTGATTCTACTACATACGTACACACTCAGAGAAATAGTGTTGTTAAACCAGCAGAGAAACAAGCAGACACACAGCTAGTTACTATAGTGACTGAAACTCAAATTGACAGTTATTAAGCATGTTACCTCCTGTGGAACAATGCATTTTGACTGATATTCTTTCATCCCTACGAAAGCAGGTGAGACAAAGAACGTCTACAGCATTTGGCAGAATTCACCTCGAGGTTGGAAGTCATTTAAACTTCACGATAAAATTTTCCCCGTCACTGTGGCACTCCTGAAGCAATAAAAACAATTGGTGAGATGAAAGGTCATTTTTCAAGAAAGATTAGGTCAATCAGATTAACACGGGGGACCTGTGCAATAACATTTGTGACTGGCTGTTCAACAAGACAATTTCACACTTAACTTAATCTAGTGCATGATGAGCAAAGACAAAAAGCTGCAGACAGCCAACAGAGAAAATAAGAGGGAGGGAAAGTGGAATAGGCTTTTGTTGCCATCTAGTGTCACCTGGAGGAACTGATTAGTCCAGCATTTTTCAACAGCTGCCATTGAGTAATAACATATATATAAAAAAGGTACTCTTCTCCTTGCAAATCTGCATTTCAGCCTTTGTTTTTGTTTTAGATAATGTGAGTCTTGTATTTCCTCTTGCATCATAATTCCACTGTTGTTTAAATGACAAGTTAAGTTATAATACATTGGAGAGTAGTGACATTTCACCGCAGGCCGCAGCTAAACCCTACTGCTGTTTCTACACGGACCACTATTGCGGTAAGCATGTTGTAACTTCCGGTTGTTGTTGTCATCTCCGGGTATCCCGTGTGCCTGTTCTGTTGCTGATAGCTTATTATCTTAAACTTAATTGATCGTTTTAAAACTCCTGATCATGGCAACTCCCTGACGTTGTAATCACACGTTACTACAGCTTAAGCACTCACAACTCTCCTTCTCTTAGCGACTGTAACTCCACAGTTTTCTACACTCTTTTCGGGTTTGCTAACGGTAGCTACTTTAGCTTGATAGCTAGCCATGGCTCTCTTTCCCCACCCTTGGGTGCTATTTCCTGCTCTAACTGTCTCATGTTTGGTTACTTCCCTACCTCCTTTACTGGTACCGATACATGTGTTACATTTAGTATAGTTGTTAAGTTGGAGGCGGGAATCATAGCCATAGAAGCCCGGCTCCGCATCTTAGAAAGTAACTCAGCTACAGTAAAGCCCATGTTAGCCGGTGCGGACCGGCAAAAGGTAGCTCCTCTTAGCCGTCCCCCGGCAACTCCCGAGCAGCAGGGAGATTGGGTGACTGTTCAGAAGGGGCATAACGCGAAACCCGCAGGTCCCCACCAACCCGTTCACGTATCTAACAGATATTCCCCACTCAGCGAGACACCCGCTGAGAAGCCAACTCTGGTTATTGGTAGCTCTATTATGAGACACGTGAATTTAGAGACCGAAGCCTCCACAGTCACATGCATTCCGGGGGCCAGAGCGGGCGACGTTGAGGCGCATCTTAAACTGCTGGCTAAAAGTAAACGTAAATACAGTAGGATTGTTATTCACGTCGGTGGTAATGATGTTCGTTTACGCCAATCAGAATGCACCAAACTTAATGTGGCGTCGGTGTGTAGTTATGCTAAAACAATGTCAGACACGGTAATCTTCTCTGGTCCCCTCCCAATCTGATCAATGATGACATGTATAGCTGCATGTCATCATTTCAGCGCTGGTTGTCTTGGTGGTGCCCAGCAAACAATGTGGGCTTCGTAAATAATTGGACAGCCTTCTGGGGAAAACCTGGTCTGATTAAGAGAGACGGCATTCATTCTACTTTGGAAGGTGCAAATCTAATTTCGGCAAACATTTCAGGGCTCTGTGGACTTAATCCATTACAAACTGGAGTTGAGACCAGGAGGCGGAGTCGCAGTCTTACACGCTTCTCTGCGCTCTCTCCTAGGCAGTCATCCATAGGAATCCCGAACCCAATAAAATACCCAATATTAACGGTGTGTGTGTCTGCCCAAGGACAATTTAAGGTAAAAACCTAATAGAGGTGTCATACATAATAACCTACTAAAACTAAATGTAACAACTACTACAGTGCAACAAAACAGGAAGATTGAATGTGGTCTCTTAAACATAAGATCTCTAGCATCTAAAGCAATATTGGTAAATGATTTAATATCAGATTATAATATTGATATGCTGTCTCACTGAAACTTGGTTGAGACATGAAGAATATGTCAGCATAAATGAGGCCACTCCACCCAGCCATATCAATACTCATATTGCCCGAGGCACGGGCCGAGGAGGTGGAGTTGCAGCAATCTTTGACTCAAGTTTACTTATCAATACTAAACAAAAATTAAATTATACCTCCTTTGAAAGCCTTGTTTTCAGTCTTATGCATCCGACCTGGAAAACTTTGCAGCCAATCTTATTTGTTACAGTGTACCGTGCACCAGGTCCTTATTCAGAAAGCACTGCATAAAGCGAGAGCAGCCTACTACTCTTCATTAATAGATGAGAATAAGAATAATGCAAGATTTCTTTTCAGCACTGTAGCCAGGCTGACAGAGAGCCACAGCTCGATTGAGTCTTCTATTCCCATAGCACTCAGTAGTAATGATTTTATGTGCTTTTTTAACGATAAAATTGTTACTCTTAGAAACAAAATTAATGACCTCTTGCCTTTGACCAGTATAGTGTTATCAACAGCTCCCGGAAACGTAAGTTCTAATATTACACTAGATAGTCAACTAAAATGCTTTTCGGACATAAACCTTGAACAATTAAATTCAATGATTCTCTCTTCTAAACCATCAACGTGTATCTTAGACCCGATTCCAACTAAGCTGCTAAAATAAGTTTTTCCATTAATTAGCACTTCTTTATTAAATATTATGAATATGTCTTTATTATCCGGCTATGTTCCACAATCATTCAAAGTAGCAGTGATAAAACTGCTTCTTAAAAAAGCACCACCTCGATCCAGAGGTTTTAGCCAACTATAGACCTATTTCTAATCTTCCGTTCCTCTCAAAGATTCTTGAGAAAGCAGTCGCAAAACAACTGTGTGATTACTTAAAAAACTATGATTTATATAAGATTTTCAGTCTGGCTTTAGAACACATCATAGCACAGAGACAGCTCTGGTTAAAGTCACAAATGACATTCTAATAGCCTCAGACAAGGGACTTGTCTCTATTCTTGTTTTGCTCGATCTCAGTGCTGCATTTGATACTATCGACCATGATATCCTATTGCAAAGATTAGAGCACTTAGTTGGCATACAGGGAACTGGTTTAGGCTGGTTTAGGTCCTATCTATCTGAACGCTCACAGTTTGTACGTGTCAACGATGAATCTTCCACGCAAACCAAAGTTAGCCATGGAGTCCCACAGGGCTCAGTGCTCTGACCTATTTTGTTCACTTTATATATGCTTCCGTTAGGCAATATTATAAGGAATCATTCTGTAAACTTTCATTGTTATGCGGATGATACTCAACTATATTTATCAATCAAGCCTGATGAAATTAATCATCTAAATAAAATAAAAGACTGCCTCAAGGACTTAAAAACGTGGATGACCTTACATTTTTTTATGTTAAACACGACCAAAACTGAAGTTATTGTACTTGGCCCAAAAAATCTACGAAAAAAATTATCTAAAGATATACTAACTATGGATGGCATTAACATTGCAAAAATCAGGCATATCTTGCCTCAAAACGATGCAGAGAAACTAGTCCGCGCATTTGTTACTTCAAGGCTGGATTATTGTAACTCCTTATTATCAGGGTGTACCAAGAAGTCAGTCAAGTCGCTTCAGCTGATTCAAAATGCTGCAGCTCGTGTACTAACCAGAGTTAGGAAAAGGGAGCACATTACTCCTGTTCTGGCTGCCTTACACTGGCTCCCTATAGAACACAGGATAGAATTTTAAATTCTTCTTCTCGCCTACAAAGCCCTTAATGGGCAGGCGCCATCTTACCTTAAATAACTCATTATACCCTACTGTCCTACTAGGGCATTGCGTTCCAAGAATGCAGGGTTGTTGGTTGTTCCTAGAGTCTCTAAAAGTACAATGGGAGCCAGAGCCATTTCTTATCAAGCTCCACTTTTGTGGAATCAGCTTCCAGTTCGTGTTCGGACGGCAGACACCCTATCCGTTTTTAAGAGTGCGCTTAAGCACTTCCTTTTTGATAAAGCTTATAGTTAGGGCTGATTAGATTCAGCCCCTAGTTTTGCTGATATAGGCTTAGTTTGTCGGGGGACATCTTACTTCTTCCTTCTCTCTGTCTATACCGGTGTACTCTCATGTTCCGATTAACCCAGCTTGCCCAAATGTCTTTCTTTTTGGTGTCTATATACGCCGGGATCCGGAGTCATGGATGATCCTGCGGTCCTGTGTCATGGATCGCGAGTCCTGGATCATAAGTCCTGGATGGATATCCTCGTGGATTCATCTTCCTATTATACACACATGCATTTCCAAACATTTGGACTACCTATGTTGCAAATGTATTATCTTTTCAATTTACACACGGCATCTATTGCACGTCTGTCCGTCCTGGGACAGGGATTCCTCCTCTGTTGCTCTCCCTGAGGTTTCTCCCATTTTTCCCTTTAAACTGTGGGGTTTTCTCCGGAAGTTTTTTCTTGTACGATGTGAGGGTCTAAGGACAGAGGGTGTCGTATTGTCATACTGATATTCTGTACGAACTGTAAAGTCCACTGAGACAAATGTAACATTTGTGATATTGGGCTATATAAATAAACATTGATTGATTGAGTAGTGCTTGTAAAGTATGCATCTTATGGACCTTTAACATTTAAAATGCAGTATTTATAGAGGTTAAATTTGCCTCCTAACGTTTAAGAGCTGAGCTTTTCTATCAATCTGCCCGCCCATACAATTGAACAAACAATTCAGATTACATCATGATTGGGGTGGCTTGTTGTAAAGAAAATGTTTCCTCAATCGACAGATCAATTTGGCATTGTTTAGATAAAGCTTCTTTAGGATCTGTACTGTGACACAATTCTCAGTGAACGGAATATTTTAGCAAGTATTTGAGAACTTCTGGGTTACCCACGTCTCCAAGTGAATAGTTTTTTAAACAAGTATTTGGTTAGATTGATGAAATAAGGTCTGTGGTTAACATAAGCTTAGAAGATTTTCACGTTGTACTCCATCATGAAATACATCAGTAGACAACCCCCGGTGAACGTCTGAAGCTTTGTCTGATCAAAAAGGTGGTTACTAACAAGCCATCCTGCCAACATGAGTGCACAATATGAGTCAGTTCATCTTGACCTCAATAAGCTGTTGGGCTTCAATGTTTTCGGTTTGTTAAATCCTAAAAGTTGACGTCAATATAATGATATTTCAACTTTTGATTGGTGCTCAACTGCAAAGAAAGTCAGTTATGCAGCAGGTTTATCTGGATATAAAAAGTAGTTTGTTGAAGGATGATTACTGTACACCAATTTTGTATGTTTTTCAGTGATTCAATAATCTGTTAAAAAAATGTATGCGATAAGACGTGAAAATGCTGTTATGTTAACATAGCTAACATAGCTCTCTGCCACGTGCTTTACAGGGCGTTTTTTATAGGATGAGAAAAGCTGGGTGGCATTCAGAATCAGAATACCTTTATTAGTCCCACAGAGGGGAAATGTACATATTAGCTGAAGCTCCATCAGAGGAAATTAAAGGGCAGCTAAAAAAAAAATAGGATTCCTAATTGTTCTGCAAAAGAGAGAGACATTTTCCGTATGCTAATTTGGCTTATAACCTTTTTCCTGCTTTCAAGAGGCACCAAAAGGCCATAACACATTATAAAAAGAGAAAATCCCTTTTAGCCCTTTAGTTCGACTGGCTTCCTTTCTTCACACTCTCCCTTTCCCTTCGCTCATTCTGAAATTAATCTGCAGAAGATTTGCTAATAACAAAGAATATTCACAGAGCGCAGCACAGTGGGCTAAAAGATGAAGAAAGGGAAAGAGGAGTGGCGGGGGCAGGCGTTCACTCGGAGGAGGACAAAAGCCGGGTAAGAAATGTAAAGTATCAGAAAAGAAGGACGCAGCTACATAGCAGAAACATTCTTGCCTGACTTGAGACTCGGAGCTCCCACGCACCTTCTCTCCTTTCTCCTCACACCTTTGTTCCAACCTCAAGGCAAAACTCATACCATACAGTGATTCCTTTCCACAGATTTTGACTACATGACACTTCCCTGACCAATGTATCCTCACCTCACCTGTTGCACTCTTTCAATCTCACACTAAAGTATTTTTGTCCTGGAGTTAGATGCACTTTAAAATAGTTAGTTCTAGTGCTGATCTATCATTTGAATTTAAATTGACATCGCAATGGTAGGCCTTTGGTCCACATAGTCTTTCTTCATGCAGGGCGCTGGGCAAAGCCTTCTCCCAGCCCTTTTTTCAACAAAAAAAATGTATGACAACATTTCTCACCTATGGGCATGAAGGATGGGTCATGACCGAAAGAATGAGATTACGAATAAAAGCGACCAAAAGGAGTTTTTTTTCGGAGGGTGGCTGGCATCTTAGGGATAAAGTAAGACGTTTGGTCATACTGGGAGGGACTAGGAGTGGAACCACTGCTCCTAGAAAGCAGCCACTTGAGGTTGTTTGGGCACCTGGTAAGGATGCCTCCTGGCTGCCTCTCTAGGAAAGTGTTCCAGGCTCATCCAGCTGGGAGGAAACTGAAGGGCTGACCCAGGACCAGGTGGAGGGATAATATCTTCACACTGGCCTTGGAATCCCCAAGTCAGAGCTGGTTGGTGTAGACAGGGAAAGGGAAGTGTGGGCCCTCTGCTGGAACTGTGTATGAATGGATAGATGACAACGATATCCTGGCAAAGAATCACTGCTCTTGTATGACAGACTAACTTCTGCTCCTTGTCTTTTATCATCTATTTCTGCTCACTTGTACTTTTTTTTTTCACATGTACAGTGGAGCAAAAAAGTATTTAGTCAGCCACCAATTGTGCAAGTTCTCCCACTTAAAAAGATGAGAGAGGCCTGTAATTTTCATCCTAGGTATACCTCAACTATGAGAGACAAAATGAGAAAAAAAAAATCCAGAAAATCACATTTGTGATATTTGTTATATTCCCTTTGTTGGCAATGACAGAGGTCAAATGGTTTCTATAAGTCTTCACAAGGTTTTCACACACTGTTGCTGGTATTTTGGCCCATTCCTCCATGCAGATCTCCTTTTGGGGCTGTCGCTGGGCATCACGGACTTTCAACTCCCTCCAAAGATTTTCTATGGGGTTGAGATCTGGAGACTGGCTAGGCCACTCCAGGACCTTGAAATGCTTCTTACGAAGCCTCTCCTTCGTTGCCCGGGCGGTGTGTTTGGGATCATTGTCATGCTGAAAGACCCAGCCACGTTTCATCTTCAATGCCCTTGCTGATGGAAGGAGGTTGTCACTCAAAATCTCACGATACATGGCCCCATTCATTCTTTCCTTTACACTAGTCGTCCTGGTCCCTTTGCAGAAAAACAGCCCCAAAGCATGATGTTTCCACCCCCATGTTTCACAGTAGCTATGGTGTTCTTTAAATTCAAACACGTCTAGTTGAGTTTTTACCAAAAAGTTATATTTTGGTTTCATCTGACCATATGACATTCTCCCAATCCTCTTCTGGATCATCTAAATGCTCCCTAGCAAACTTCAGACGGGCCTGGACATGTACTGGCTTAAGCAGGGGGACACGTCTGGCACTGCAGGATTTGAGTCCCTGGCTGGGTAGTGTGTTACTGATGGTAGCCTTTGTTACTTTGGTCCCAGCTCTCTGCAGGTCATTGACAAGGACCCCCCGTGTGGTTCTGGGATTTTTGCTCACCGTTCTTGTGATCATTTTGAGCCCACGGGGTGAGATCTTGCGTGGAGCCCCAGATCGAGGGAGATTATCAGTGATCTTGTATGTCTTCCATTTTCTAATAATTGCTCCCACAGTTGATTTCTTCACATCTCATCTTTTTAAGTGGGAGAACTTGCACAATTTGTGGCTGACTAAATACTTTTGTTCCCCACTGTACATGTAAGGCAATGAAAGTCCAACAATCACTGGAAGCACTGTCCAGTGTTATCCGGGCTATACGCCTAAACAAATTGTCTTTAGGTCTTTGTTATGATAGTTTCCATCTGAAAGAGAAAGTCATTATTGAGCTTCTTCACCAGTTTCTACAGTGATGTATGTAGTCTATAGGTGATGTATGTTCAACTGGAAGATCTCTTCTCATTGAAAACAGCTGGAAAAGAGTTGTGTTTTGTAGTGTTAATTTCGTTGACTAAAACTATGACAAAATATGTTCCTCAAAAACATTTTTTCCATGACTAAAACGAGACGATGACGAGACGGCACCGACGGCAGTAAACAATAACTGTAACGAAATCATCATGCAATATTGTTGACGAAAAGTGATGAGACGAAAATGTAGTTTACTAAATAAAAACTACGCCAAAATCTGTCTTTACTTTCGTTGACGAAAAATGAGGAGACGAAATATGATCAAAGATAACGTTACATATCTGATATCAGTTTTTCTCCCAGCAGTTCCATTTCCGGTGCTGCGGCTGGGCAGCAGCTGTGTGTCTGTGCTGCACGCAGCGGTAAATTTGAATCACACCGGGCAGCGGCACACTGTGAACTGTCAGGAAGACTCGGGTCTAACTCATGGTCTAACTAACCTTATTTAACAGAAAAATAAAATGGCAACAACAGGGCTTGGGAGCAGTGGTCCTGTTAACCGAATACCCCCCCCCCCCCCCCCCGTCAGTGTGAGCGAGTGACGAGTTTTGTACAGAGTCTACGGGTAATTATGGCGTAAATGTTACGATACTGTCCGTCAAAATGACTGACAACGACAACGTCTAAAGCCACCACTGCTTGGGAGAAAGACACAAAGTGATATTTGGGCCCATTTTCGCTACAATGAGGCGGAGAAAAAAAGCGAATGTATTGTTTCATCAGAAGGGAAGCAATGTGGCCATAACACAGCTGGTAAAAATACCACAAACCTGACCAGATACTCTATGCAAAGCTGCATTCTTAATCATTTAACCTTAGTTTTTCATCTAATAAGGATAAGATATAATCTTATTGTGAAATAAGTTTGACTAAAAATTATTGGTTTTGGCTAGACTAGTTTGACTGAAATGTTCTATATAATCTGATGACTAAAAAAGACTCAAATAATTAGTTTTCTTTGACTAAAATAAGACTAAAATGCTTGACTAAATAAAAACAGGATGAAGGTGACTAAATATGACTAAACCTAAAAAGGAAATGTAACACAGGACTAAGACTAAAACTAAACAAAAAAATTGCTGACGAAATGAACACTAGTGTTGCCTCTTTAACCGTTTGTATTACAGTGATGTTAACTCGTCTATCAAACTACTTTTTCTTCAAGGTGAATGCTGGGCAAAGTGTTTCTCTCCTCCTTTCTGTCAATACTCCTCTTTTCTCTCCTATTTCTCTAAGTGCTCTTGATTGTACAAAATGCCATCTTGTAACTTTCTTTCCCCCATGCATCTCTCCTTAAAGCACTGAAGCAACATCAGTATTATTCGCTCCTTATTTCTCATCCTCCCATTGATCTGCTCTTCCACTTCCTCATGATTCTGCAGGAAGTCACTAAATGATACGGGAAACGAACGTCATCTTCTCTTTCATTTTAATTTATTCTTGGCTCCTCTTCATTTGTCAAGATTCACAAAATATGCAGTCACTTCTTTTTCATCCTCATATCCTTCTTGCTCCCAATTACTTAGTAAATGCTTAATCAGCTGTCCGCTCTCATATCTTCAGTCTTCCACATCCTGTTTCTCCAGGCAATATTGCATAACTGTCAGCGCAATAAACTTCACCCTCAGAGGCTGTGATATTAACATGGGCCGCCTGCTAGATGTAGGTTTCAGACCAAAGCAGCGCACATTCTTTTTGAGACACTATCAGCCATATAGCACGGTATGGGTACCCTTAGCCTATCACGTACAATGTGTTGGAGCGCTAGCCTATAGGAGCGCAAGTCTTACGTAGTGATTTGAGTCGATTCGAGGCGTTTCAGGCAGGAGGGGGGGGGGAGTGTCTGGGAGATAAACTTCCACTGGAGGGAGCTTTGGGATTTTAGCCTTTGCAGACCATTTACATGCACGAAAACCTATATGACACAATACACGAAGGGAAACCCCAAAGAAGTGGAATAGGGCCCCATTTAAATTTCGATTTACAATCGGAAAGAGACGTATGTAACCCAATACGAACACTTGAGTATCTCTTTTTTAAATAATTAGGGCCTGAAAGTTGCTAGTTATTTTTTAAGCAGCAGCTCGTCTGGTCTTCAACCTTCCAAAATTCTCCCACACCACGCCGCTCCTCCGCTCCCTTCACTGGCTTCCGGTAACTGCTAGAATCCACTTCAAGACACTGGTACTTACGTACCATTCTGTGAATGGATCTGGCCATTCCTACATCCAGGACATGGTTAAACCGTACACCCCAGCACGTGCACTCCGCTCTGCATCGGCCAAACAACTCGCTGCACCCTCACTGCGAGGGGGACCCAAGTTCCCATCAGCAAAAACACGTGGGTTTGCTATCCTGGCTCCAAAATGGTGGAATGAGCTCCCCATTGAAATCAGGACAGCAGATAGCCTTCACGTCTTCCGGCGCAGACTGAAAACTCATCTCTTTAGACTCCAATTCGAGCGATAGAATTATTAACAAAGCACTTATATACTAATAAAGGACTGGCTTATCTAACGACAGTTGAGTAGCACTTGAAATGTTTGGCTCTATGGAACCTGATGTACTTATATGATTCTGTTTTCTTCAAGGTTGTATCTTCCTGGTCGAATGTACTTATTGTAAGTCGCTTTGGATAAAAGCGTCAGCTAAATGCAATGTAATCATGTAATCCTCTGCATTCATTTGACTGAGCAAAGATTGGACATGACACCACAGATTGGAAAGAGGGGTTCAGGTCAGCGGAAGTGCAGAGGTAACAGGATTCTGTAAAATAGTGTTTACTGATTGGCTGAGATTTTATTGCAAAATCTGCCGTTACTTTTCCCTGAGATGTGATTTCATACACTGATTTTACAATTAAACTGACGTTCCAATATATTAACAATAAATCAGGTGCACAAAATGCAACACCACCTTCCTTATTTGTTTTATGGATATATTACTTCAAACTAAATGAAGTCATATTGAAACACAGATTGAATTGTCTTAGAAATACCTATGAATCATTTTAGGCGGAAAATTGGTTTAAAAAAAAGACTCAACAGTATCCTGTCTTAGCGGTATGTAAGTCAGATATCATTCTTATTATTATAATTATAATAGAAAAATAACCTCTGTGAAATGTCTATTTATATGCGTAACTTAACAAAATGTTAAAATCATAAAATCAGGCATTACGTTTTTTTGGACAGGGCCTTCAATAACAAAAGAATATCTGTATTGCCAAGGTTTGAAAAAAATGGTTTCATACACTGATTATAACCCTGGTTAAATCCAGACCAAGAGTACCAGACTCTGGGACAGTTTCAACCCAAAGTCCCTTGCAGTCAACATGTCGCTGTATCCTTGGGTAAGATACTTAAACCCAAGTTGCTCCCAATAGCATGACCAATGGTGGGAGAATGTGTGTGATGTTAGTTAACTTGAGCAATGCTCTGTATGAATGAGGTTGAATGATGAGTGGTTTTAAAGACCTGATAAATCCAGACCATTTAACATTCAACATTCTTTTTTCTTACAACACATACATCTGTTTACATTCCACATATTGACATATTATTACAATAAGCAGTGTTTTATTTCACTGTACAGTTTATTACTGCACTTTGTGTCTGATACTATTCTGTTTTACATATATACCGTATGTTCACTTTGAACCAGTGTGTCATTTGCACTTTTTAATGTCGCTTTTAAAAAGTATATTGTATGCTGCACTGGTAAAAGAGCCTGGGACTTAAGATGTACATTGCCAACCATTGTGGTGTAGATATTGTGCATATTACAGTTAAGCCTTTCAATCTAAATCACATTGTGAACAATTGAAAAAGTTCAAAATGTGGGGTTTTAATAGGACAAATAGCAAGTGGACGACTATGCCCTCGGATTCCACATCAGGGGAAAAAATTTAATATGAGCAAATCACGAGTATGTATGTGATGTATTCATTGCACTAGCAACAGTAATTACACACAGCTCTCAGCATTGGGGGGGCGGTGCTGCTCGACCGGTCATTGTGTTCACGCCGTCCCTCCAGCGGCTTTCTATTAGCGGAGGGAGTGTGTTGGGGGGCAGATAAGGCAGGTACTACAGCGTGTCTCAAAGAGGAGGTGGGAAAGGCAGGTAGGAGAGGAGGGGGAGGGAGGGAGAGTCACAGGAAACAGGCGCCATCAGGTGTGTTGAACAAGCTCTCCCCTCCCCACGTCTATACCTCTAACCTCCCCCCCGCTCCTATCTCCAGCTGCAGGAAACTCTCAGGGTGCAATTTAACGCTTGCTCTGCACTGATAATACCGTCTCCAGGGCAGGAAGGAGAAAGTAATAGGCAGGGGTGGAAAGAGGGAGATTGAGGGTGGGGGGAGAAGACAGAAGGACAGCAAGGGAAAGAGGGAGAGGGAAAATGGTTAAGAGAGGGGGAGATAGAAGGAGGTGAAAGGAGCGGAAGGCAGAAGGAGCATCACTACGGAAAATACAAATGTAAAATTAAGTATTAATTTATCTCCAACGTGTGATAAAACCATAGAAAACCAGCTTTATCACTAAACCGCATGTAAAACAAAGTGTTCAACTTGAAGGTGCTGCAATGATTTTTTTTTTTTTTTAAAACAATGATTACAACAGCTCTGCAGGTCAGTTGTGGAAGTTACAGCGAGAAAATTATAGTTTTTTCCACATTCCGGGTTATTTATTTTATCAGAAATGTTTTTTTGGAGGGGTTATTATAAGCACTTCCTGTATTGTAAGCCTCCAAGTTGCATGTTTTCACTGATTGACTTAACTTTTTGTATTCTGAGGGAATACAGATACAAAATACATGATTTTCTTTTATTAATAAATAATTTGATGATGAATGATTTAGCTCTCCCCCGAATGCCATTGCTTTCAAGAGAATCTCTTTTGATTTCCAACAAAGCTGTTATTAATAATAACTTTGAAAGGGACTTTTGACCCGCCCTATGAAAACGGGTGCGCATGTTGTGTTCTTGCTCGGTATTAATGTCACTTGGGGCTGCATGGCATCAATACATTTTTTTTTTACATTTAGACGTGTGACCATCTTACTGCGCAGTTTTACACCCAAAACAAAAGCATGAAACAGCACTGCATGTAGTCAGCAAAGTCATGCATTGCATTTTAAATGTGCAACTGATGTGTGTGTATGGGTGTTTTTGGTAAACACGCTTTAGACTAACTTCCACAGCCTCAGGTACTAATGGACAATCGTTTGTAAAGTGCATGGTTAGTGTAGAAACTAGTCCCTTAAAGTTGTCCTCTAAAAGTAGTGAAATCTTTGTAAAATCTACTAAAAGCACGACGGTTTAAAGGGGCAGAGTGTGTGCGTGCGTGCGTGCGTGCGTGCGTGCGTGCGTGCGTGTACCAGGTTTTGGGCGTGCTCAGCTTCCATGCGTTTCTGCGTCAAGGCTTTGGTCATCTCCTCTCTTGCTGAATCTTTCTCTCTTTTCCCCACTTTGGCCTGTTCCGCCTTCAGTGCAGCCTGCTGCCGTTCATACCTGAAACACATAAACACACACACACACCATACATTAACACACACTGTGCTTCCATAAATTGCATACTTTCATTGCTTACTAAATCTTTTCCTTACTGTCTATATTACTTGGAACATATTTCCACAAGGGGGCAGCATATACCAACTTTCACCAGACATGTCAAATACATGGAGAATATAAACTGTACTACAAGTTATATTAGCAGTTATAAGAAATAGCAGAGAGCGATTTATAAACCACTCATTTCAATATGGATTTCATTGGTTAATATTTAGTTTGATCTACAGCAATGATACACAACTTTTGTTTAAGCTAATTTGATGATTCTTCTTTATTTTTTTATGTCAAATTAATTAATGGGTAGGACCGCTTCCTGGGCTCAGAGTTGTTTTGAGGGGCTTTTTTTTCAAAAGGACTCGTGTTGACGGAAAAAGTAATTCAAGGCCTTCGTTTTCAGACTATTACAATTGGTACGGGAGTATATACGTAGGTGCATCTATTGAATTAAAAAAGAACAAATGAACCAAAGAAAATGAAAACCATAGAGCAGATTCAGGCAGTAGGCGTATAGATTCACACTTAAAGTATTAGCCTATAGAGCAGTACAGCTTACAGAGAAGTGATCACATTTGATCCTTTTACAACAAACACTATATGCTCTTTTACTAACGTTTTAATACTGCAAGTAATCCCCAATTGTTTTAAATGTAACAGTCATCTGATTCCGTGTTTTCTTATGTAACCGTAAGGGAATAGTTACCCTGTTTTTGTATCCTGATTACATAGTCCTGTTACATGTAATCCATTACTCGCCAAGCCTGACAATACACTATTAAAAACAATGAGTGTACGACCCGGAAAGGTATCAAAACAAAAAAAAAGCAACAGAAGTGTAAATTAGTTATGCACTTGTTTGGAATTTCATGAGATATTGTTCCTTGTCAGGCTTCATCTGCGAAGAGATTCAGTCTTTGTGTTGCAATGACACATTATGGATCCTATTGACAGACTGCCTGTCCTACTTCCTACCTACAGGGGGAATGTCTGAATAAAATGAACATTCACTAACTGATTTTCACTGTTTATAAAGTTAAATTAAAAAAAACACCAATCTGTGTTATCCCAGTTTTAAGATATTGACAGCCATTTTACCAAAATGTAAGTTCCTTAGCTATAATGAGGGAACAATGACATGACTTTACATTTGCCATATGTACAGGCGTCCATTTATATAGCAATGAGCCCCAGAGCTCCTCAAAAAGAAAAACTACTCACACAAAGAGAACATTGAATAAGCAGCTTAGTGAGGGGAATGTACAAATTGAATGTTTTCCTTTTACAATACTCGTGGCTTCATAGGTGAATTTTAGTTGCCATTGATAACAGGCTATCATAACAGTCAGCATATTGACACTGAGAAAGTACAAGCCAACTCGTATCTCTGATGGTCACAATGCAGCATAGTTGTAAAACACGAAGCTTTAAGTAGTTTATCAGCTAGAGTCGTTTTTATGATTTCAGAGCAGAAAAGAGGCACTGTTGGGGGCTTAACACATACCAGGGTTTTGTTTTTATGCGTGCCCTTTAAAGTTGGCACAAGGATAGGCAACCAACCGACAAGCTTTTAATTTTCTATTGACGATTAAAGATGCAGCATTAGTCACTATAAATACAAAGAAATAATGAATGCTTGTCAACCGTTTACCTTTTCTGCTCTTCCTTAACGTAGGAGGCAGGTTTGCTACTGCTGGGCTGGGGGCCGGGCTGGGGGCCAGGCTGGGGGCCGGGCTGGGGACCGGGCTGGGAGCCGGGCTGGGCCTGCTTCTTGGGGCTCTGCTGGGGAGGGGGGCTTGAGCTAGCGCTGCAAGAGGCACCTGGACAAAGAACAGGGGTCAAATGTAAGCATTAAACAGTCCGTTTATTTACTCATTCCTGCCTTTTCTTCATAATTGTGTGGTGGAAATGTCTTAAAGGGAAACGCAAAATGCAGGCACAAGATCACAATTGAAGATATACAAAAATGTGATATAATGCAGTAAAGCTCTCAGGCACCCTCTAATGCTTTTAAATATGTATGATATTCCAGCCAAGTGACCACACATGGAGACCTATAATTAATGTATGAATCAGCTAATGGCTATCCTATTAAATAAATAAATAGATTTTAATAATAAACCTCATATTTTAATAGCTCATGTGTTTGAGCAAGATTCCAGCTCAAGTTCACATATTATGCAGATTTTAAAAAATTGCCACGTAAGTGTTCTCCAAGATTTTGAGAATAAAGTTGTAATATAATGAAAATATTTCATGCAAAAAAAGTTGTAATGTTAAAAAGAAATAAAGTTCAAATATATTCATCCCACAGCGGGAAAAATGTAGGTTAGGAATCAACTGTAAGGAAAAAGTTATACACATGTGCAGTGACATTCACATGTGCAGTGACATTCACCTGGTAAGCATGTCACTTTAAATGTCTATATCTCTAATAAAACGCTGCAATGTGCATGATACAGTACCTGTGTCTTTCTGAGGGCTTGAGGTTGGTGAGGTTGGTGAGGTTGGGCGTTCTGGAGCGATGTTGGCTACTCCTCTCATCCTCTGGAGAACATCTTCTGACAGCTAGGGAGAGATAGAATCCATGCATTTAAAAAAAATCAAAGATGGATAAAGACAGAAAATCAACTACACAGGATTGCCCAACTTTGTGCAAACATTGGGAAGTGGAGTAACTTTGGCAACGCTTTTGGCATAAAACATAAACCTGCAAATTAGCAAAAAAACTGCAGCTTGGCTGTACTTTACATTAGAATGTGTGTGTCCGTCCAAGGAAATGGTTTGTTTCTTTAAAAACCACAGTAGGCAGCACTGACTCACTGTACCTATGACTCACTGGATTTGAATGTGCATGCAAAACTGGTAAATAGGATTATCTGCAAAACTCGTTCTTTCCATGTTTTACAAATATTTTAACTATTATTATGATTTATGTGACTAACACAACTATAAAGCTCTAACTTTATTGAGTTTCATAGGTGTTTCTTTTATATTACAGTAGCTGTAGAAATCGACTAGGTTGCATTTCAGTATAGCTACAGTGAATCTGACGGTGCCTTCAAACTTATAGGAAATTACGATACTACACCTACAAATTCCAATAGACCTTTTAGAAAGCAAAAAATTGCTATGGCTTCGGTCACGCTACAGGTATGTGTGCCCTTCTTGAGTTTGCATGCTTGTGGCTTAATATCTTTATTTTTGAAAGAAGCCCAAAAGTTGCAAGTCTTTTTCAGCAAAACAAAAGTTCAACTGGAAAAAACTATAATCATTTTGGTAAGAAAAAATATAGCATTTTGAAAATAAATCTGGGAAACCCCTAAAATAACATTAAAATGATCTTACATGTGAGAAGGGGAGGATGTAAGGGGGGACATCGTAGTAGATAATAGAGTAAGTTAAAATTCCGACATTTTCAGTTCCACTGGAAGGCAGCAGTGTCAGTAGGCCAAACCTCATTCGAAATATCCCAATTTAAAACGCCCTACGTTATGAACAATAAGCTACTACAACACTATTGTAATCTCTTTTTGATTTAGCAATGTCTCTATTGTGCAATTATATTACATTTTTCGACGGAATATAGGCAAGCATTAACGATTTGTTCGCTTAGTTTCTACCTAAACGTATTATATTTAGCGTTGTTAGCAAACGCTGACAGCTGCTTGAGAATTATACAAATGTAAGATTTATACTAATGAACTGCTTCTGGATGGGTAATGTATATGCCGAATCGACAAGAAGAGCCTGAAGGTTCCTAGATGGTCCTGGTAATATGCCAGAGTGTCTTATTTTGCCGATAAACAGGATACAACGTTAACTGAGACATAGTACGATATACGTTTGGTGTAAGGAGAAAAGGGTTGTTTAAGGTCATACATCAACCGCCCCTCCATCCCTATACATCCTCCTCACATCAGCAGTCGCTTTAATGGTTGTATACCTAACGTATATCAAACTCAGAATGAACAAATAACTTAATTTGCTGTGCAGCGACAGCTAACGGCTAGTTAGCGCTAGCCGTCAGATTAAAGTAATGTTAGCATGGTTTATCAAACGTTAGCTTGATTCGCGTTACCTTGACACCACGAAGAATCCTGACTCGGTCCTCATCATCGACACCGAAAGACACTTTCCGGGTCGTACTCTCTCCTGAGCCCATGCCTTCTGCTGTTAGGTGACCTTGCGTAGAATATTGTTACTAACATGAATTGATGTTGTCCTGCCCAATGACAAAATGTGTGACAGATTAAATGCAGGTTGCCAGGTAGAATTTACACCATCCCCCTTTCAAAGAGGCGTGAAACACGGAGCATAATTTTTGTATTTGTTTTTAATAATAAAATCGAGCCAGTGACTGGAAAAGGGTATGTTATTAATACAAATCATCATAATAGGTTTGTTAAACTAAAGTTTAAATGGTTAAAATACTCTAAATTACCGTTTAACAGCCCAACCTGGCAACCCAGATGTATTACACTAAACTTTATTTCAGTGACTAAAACTCTTGAATGAATGCACTTCAGGTTATATTTATGAATTAAGCAGTACGTTTCAAATGTGTATATTTGCATGGATGTTGCAACTGTACACATCTTTGACAATACTGTATGTCAATATGGCCATGCTAATAAAGCTATTTTAATTTAATCGAACTGTCAAGAGCCAATCATATTGCATACTATACCATACATACATAGGACTACATACATATAGATGTAGATGCACAGACATTATCACAAGAGTTTATTTGTTGCATAAACACAAATATGTGTCTCATATTCATCTTAAAGGTTGGTGTCCACGCACATCAATGTTTACAGGAAATAAAGATCACACACAGAAAACACACAATTCAAAAGATATGAAGTGACTTCATAGACACACTACAAATTGAAATGTAAGAAAATGACAAAAAACAAAATGAAGAAAATCCCACAAAGCAAATTCATGTACATTAATGTACTCCACAAAAATCACCCTTATCATTAACAAAAAATGTTTTGTAAACAACTTTATTATGATTGAATGTTACAGTACTGTAAGGCAGTTGTGGTTTTGTATAAAAGCACGGTATTATAAAGCATTGTTTTGTATTAATGCAAGACAAATGTAGGGATTTAACAAAAAGGCCTGCACAACAACAAGCTAATGTCTGACTGAGGTCATTTTTTTCTTACTTAAGACTGCTTAAGACACATAAATGCACTATTTAGGATCGATTCCTTACAAATATGGCATTTGTTAAACATGTATTTTATTACAGATATTTGACAGGGAGCAGTACAAATACAAAACAATGCAGATGTTAACACCCAAATCAATTCTAAGCATGTAAAAAAGCAAACAACAGAAGTTGTGTTTACATCCCACTGTGCAGTGTGATCCAGGACTCTTGAGTGTTTGAATGGATACTGAACGCTGGGTAAACGGGCTCCTTGAACACAACCCTGAAGGTGTGCAGGTGCTCCCTGTGCCCTTTGGTGTTATGGAATATTAAAGTCCCAGCCTCATAGTCCAGTGCTATCTCAATCCTGAGCGGGTGAATGGTCATTTCCCCCAGAGCGACGTTGCAGGAGGACTGGCACACCGTCAGCTTGTTGTTTTTCCACTGAAGTCGCCAGGAAACAGAGTTGTGTCCTAGGCGGCTGTGGTCACCACGGCGAAGGATGCCCTTGTAACACACGCCCATGGACCACATGCTGCCGGGCCCCACTTCCACCACCCATATGTGCTCCCCACTGGAGAACCCCTGGCTGCACAGAATCTGGGGTGCGCTTGTGAAACGCTCTGGGTGCTCTGCGTACGACTGCTTGCTTGGGCTGTACTTGACTGTGCGCAGATCATTGGACACTATCAGGTTCTGGTGGGCGGTGCAGAGGTTGAAGGTGAGGTCCAGGGGGTTCAGGAGGATATGGAGGGAGTTCAGGATGGGGATCATTTCGGAGCGGAAGTCTTGGGTTTTGAGGCCTGCCTGCAGACGCTTGGTGTTCAGCGGAGCCTTCAAGGGGACCACGGAGGGAAAATTGCCTGTGGAGACCTCTTTCAGTTTATTCTCAATCTGCATGAACCTGGAGAGCAGAAGAGTTTTCTCAGTTGGGGATTTTTACATTTTATTCACATGCTTTGGTTCTGGCATCACATGTCTTTACTCATGCAGGCAGAAACATATGACGACTTATCTGCTAGACCAGTGGTTCTGGTACGCGGAGCCCTAGGGCTACGTTGGGGTACTGCAGGGGGCACGTGAGATTAAAAAAAAAAGGTTAATTTAAAAAAATACCATGCATGATTACAAAAATAATCTTAGTACAATAAGTGAAATAGAAAACACATTTGTATAAAAAATATTTCTAGAACCACCAAGGGGGTCCTGATATAAACATGTCAAATGTGTGTATTGTATTGTATAGTTTTTCATAATATATCATTTTTTTCATTGGTTTGTTAAGCATATATATTACTTCGATTGAAAAACTCCTTGGAAAAATTGTATCTGTTCTTTTTTTTCATGCACAAAGATGAAAAAATCCTTAGTTTGTTGTAATTAATGCATGAAGGAACATCACTATATTGTAATTATGCATATAGGCTTTTTCAATCAAAAATGTTCGGGGTCGGTCAGGGGGTACTCGGCTGAGAAAAAATGTTTCAAAGGGGGTACATTACTGAAAAAAGTTTGAGAAGCACTGTGCTAGACTCATATAAAGTAGTAATAGCTACTAGCTCACGTAGTTATCCGGCACACTTTTAAATGTAACATTATCTAATGTCAACTTGGAAGCCCTGAGAGGCAAGTGAGGAAGACAACAAATTATGTTGATTCATAAATCCAATTGACTTTTCTTTATTTCCTGTGCCTATGACTTAAGAAGTGATGCATTTTGTATGGATAATCTATGAAATATTATTTTTTTATGATACAGTTTTTATGTGTTTGTTACTGTAATACTAATTATTGCCACCAGAGGCTGAAATGCATCACTATCCTATTTTCTAAATAAAGACATGACAGTAATTTTTCAATACTCGCATCGAGTACTTAGAGAAAATTAAAACTTACCTGAAAGAAAATATGAAAGCTTTGAGTACAAAGCTTGCAAAACTTTATTTATGGCCCCCTTGCATTTAACTTTCACAGATAAACAAAACATTTTTTATCAGAAGCTGCAACCAAAAACTTTTTCTAAATATAATTCTTAAATCATAAGTACACAAGACAGAGTAATGTTGAGATCAGACTTTTTTTCTCAATTTTCTCTCAGGGCTTCCGTAGATTGTAAAGCTTATATTGTTAATGAAATCAAGTTTAATGGCACATGTATGAACCTTTGTAAATAGACAAATATACATGCTGTCAATTCATCAGTGAAAACATGTTTTCCAATATTATTAGGAACTATTTCTTTCACATGATTTTGGACTCATATATTACTTCTTTTTTTTCTTCTTTTTTTTAAGCAATATATTCTTTTCTACCTGTGTATGAAGACGCATGGGTCTGTCTCACTGAGGACCTCTTCAGCGTTTCTCTGGACCTCCACTAACTGCTGCTGCTGCTCCTCCAGTGCATTGAGTCCATACTGCCAGCTCTGTCTGCGCAGGCTCCTCTCCTCCTCCAGCAGCACATGCAGGCGCTCCCTGTACCTGAACACAACACAGCAGCAGTACATCAAAATCATGGTAAACTGGGAACATCATCATTCCCACCAGACTATATACTTCATATTATGGCATTGTTTGTGTATTACTTCAGCTTTGAAGAGCCTTTTTTAACAGTATGTTTATGTGCAAGGACAGCACGTTTTAATGTTTCTAGGTTTTCTCTCATAAAACTAAGAAATACATTGAAACTTTAAATGACTGACTCAATGGAATCAGTCTCACAGTGAAAGTTGAAAGGTGATCTTAAAGAGCATATGACACTTGACAACGTTTCCAGGCAGTCTCAAAATGCTGACAAACTGGATCCATCGCATTAAGTGACTGTTCGGGACTGAAAGAACATCTGCTTCTGGTAATCCTTTTCACGGTATGTGCTTCTGTCAATTGTACTCAGACTGACTTATCACATTAATCATATAACCTGTTAGTAACAGTGCAGGCGTGGTTTTACTATTTTATTGTACATTTCTGCTTCAGGGTTTGAAAATATGTTTCAATTCATATTAATTTGAAAGGGCCTTTTAAGGTTTTAAGGTTCCTATTTGTGTGTTTTGCGTCTACTGTGACATGTCTCCATGCTTTAATGTTCAAAAGGCCCTTTATTTTTCTCATACTGCCTGTGCTGCAGCACCTCTTTTCACCCTCTGTCTGAAACCAGAGCCCAGTCTGCTCTGATTGGTTAGCTGGCCAGCTCTGTAGTGATTGGACAAAAGCTTAGTAAAACTAAGCTTTTGTTTTATCTTTTAGGTTACCATGGTGAAACTCATAGCTAATCTGCTTCATCATGACTCAGGGTGTGGTTTAATGTGATTTGATTGGCAGTTGTCAAGAAAGATAAACATACAACCCAACAGCATTCATCAGATTCTGATTTAAAAGGAGATACATCCTGATTGGCCGTGAAATGATGTGACGTCACCATTGTGCAGCTAAACTGCGCCCACTTCAACCATAGGGAGGGAAACATATATATTTTTAAACAAATATTATGTTTTTAGAAAAAGTAATCCCATTTGACCAAAGAATATAGAAAAATGAAAACAAGGCTTTATCTCGGAAACTAAATACAATCAAGTATTGGGCATCAATAAACTTATAGCAAGTTACATGCAATGCACATATGCAATGTAGAAAATGTTTAATATAGAATACTTTTTTTCCCGCACTTGTCAAAATCCTAACATTGACTTTTAATAAAAGTATGATCCTTCATGTGATCTACAAATGTTGAAGTTGTACTGTTAGAGACTTTGTCAATATTTAAAGACTTTGGAGCAATTAAGAAAACATGTATGGCTGTTTTTCCTTATACAGTACTTAATACTACAGTATGTTACCTGTCCACCAGTGCAGCCATACTGTCCATGATGGCGACCGCCTTGTTCACCAGTTTGTCTCCGATGGCTTCAGACCTTCCTTGCTCCTCTGCTGTCTTTTGCAGGACACTCTCTGTGATCTGCAGCCTGAAGGAAACCACCTGCACACATGTTGCCTGTTTAGCATTTTGTATGTTCCATATTGCAAGCAAAAAGAGATGCCTAGTCATGTGTACGTGACATTTCGGTGAGATGATTTTGCACTTCTTCCTGGCACAGATGTAATCTTATTAATTACAAGTCATCTGGAATGGAAAACTCAAGTCAACACTGTCAGAAGTCATTGGGTGTTTCTCGTCAGCCGGACAACTTTTGCATTCTTATCATTCAATACTCCTGTAATGCGTCATGGCAGTGAGCCAGATGGCCGCTAGCCACTTTATTCAAACCTCAGATGTCTCGTTTCATTGTGCAATCTCTAGCGTTCTCTGTTTGGTAGCAATGTATTGTTCAAGGCAAGGGAAGGGAAGGCAAGGGAAGTTTATTTATATAGCACCTTTCAACACAAGGCAATTCAAAGTGCTTTACAAAAATGAAAGACATTAAGAAAATGGCATTTAAAAACAGTCATTAAAAAGCAAAGATAATATAATGAACATTAAAAGAAAAAAAATACATGGATAAAAGTTACAGTGCAGTTTAAGATATGAACAGTTCAATTAAAAGCAGCGGCAAAAAGCAAGTCTTCAGCCTGGATTTAAAAGTAGTAAGAGTTCAGGTTTATTATTTCTCAATATATTTAAAAATAAACAGAAAACATTTCATGCATGAGGTCAAACGTGAAGTGTCTATTAAAGGGAAAACAGGAATTTATTTTAAAAAGAAGAGTTTGATATAAGCACAGTCAATTCAATATTCATTTATTATCAGAAACGTTTTTGTTCATGTTTGTCAAATTGTGTGCTTGCCTGTAGACAAACTTCACATGTTCCCACATTCAGTTAATCTTCACTTTATTACCAAAAATAATCGCTGGATTACCAATCCATTGTTTCTTCAATTTACATACAATAAGTACTTTTTCTAGATAAAAAATGTTGTTGTAAAAAACACATTTAGGGTATTTATTTGACTATATCCTGTTTTTTACTCTATCCCAAAGTCCCAGTTTTCTCAATGTTTGCAAGACTGATGCTACGATAAAAAAAGGAACAAATATCTCTCTAGTAAACATAAATGAAAGCACTACCTTGCTGCGGCTCTCCAGCGCCGCCCTCATCTCCTGCTCTGCGGCGCTGAAGGTGAGAACATCGTGGTCGTAGTGGTGTCCCTCTATGAAGCACGTGCTGCACATCAAGGTCCTGTCATTGGAGCAAAAATACTCAAAGGGACGCCGGTGAGTGGCACAGGCCTTCATCCCCGGCTCCTTCAGGGGCTCCACCACGGCGTGGGCCCTGAACGCCTCCTTCTCGTTGTGCCTCTGAAGGTGTCTGGTACACAGCGACACCTTGCAGTGCAGGCACGTCTTCACGGCCGCCAACCGCTCGTCTATGCAGTGGTCGCAGAAAAAAAAAAAACCCACAGTGTCAGGCTGCCAGTCCAGCAGTGGAGCGGTGGCTCGGTAACCCTCGATGATGCTGCAGAGTTTGAAGTTCCTCTGCAGGGATTCAAACCCTTGGTACTCCTCGCGGCACTCTGGACACCGTGGAGGTGTTTGGTCCTTGATGTCGACGCTCTTTCCGATACAGGATCGGCAGTAGTTGTGTCCACAGGGGAGAACCAAAGGATCGGAGAAGAGCTGAAGGCAAATGGGGCAGCTTAGCTCGTAGGCTAGCTGTTCCTCTGGCTTGGACAAAGACATGGTTTCTGTCTCTTATCTCTGTCCACCTCCACCTCTTGTCATGAGACTATCTTCTTTACTTTGTTTCTGCTTTCCACCCGGTGAGTCTACAGTGACAATAGGCAGTATACAGAGCAAACAAGGAAGTCAGCAGGCAATAACATTTTACCAGAATAGCAGGAGGTGTATCCACAATGTGTGCAGTACAGCATTCCTTTCAAGGAGGCCCTGCTGTCTTTGTTACCTGAAATTCCCACCAGCATAGGGGTGGCTGTTGATGGTAAAACAAACACTTCACGTGACTCATGCAAAGTAATTAAAGTGCCAGGAACTATCTTCCCATGAAACCATAGAGCATGAGATCTTTACTCGAGATAATGTAAGTTGCACATCTTGCACAGTACTGGAGCAGACACCTTTGCACAGGCATTGCAGGTGTATGCATTTCTGCAAGACTGAAAGAAGATAATAAAGAACTAATGGAAACCCCATACTGTACAACATTGTCAAGTCAGTTTAATAAATTCCACTAACACAGGACTCTCGATCATGGGATTGATGTGTCCTGTGTGAAAACAGTCAACATTTTACGACCATAACTAGACAAACATTGCCAAACAATCATAATTGTTTTAAACCTAACCTAAGTAGATTTGTTGTGTTTCTGTTTTATTTAAATTCCAATTCACAAGTGTGAAACAAGTGTTTTAAGCAGCAACTTAATCCAGGACAAAATACGTTTGACTTTGTAGAAGAAAGCGTTGCAACTATTGCTTCCTCTCTGGTGCGACACTCCCTTTTTAGGTTTTTTATTTTTGACCCTGATTTGAGCAGCGCCTCCGATGTTGAATGACAAATCCAGCCGAGGAAAAGTCCTTTTTACTGGCTTGCCTGATGCTGGGATGGTCGGCACAATCATTGCTAGGAAAATGTTTTGCCAACTAATCATGCTTGATCATTTACATATTACAAATATTGCACAATTATTTCAATCAGATTTCCCCAGAAGAAAACCGATTATCTTTTTGTTTTCAACCTGATAACCCCAACCCATTTAGTTCAGTTTACCAATGCCTGTGAATTTATATAAATTGATACATGCTTTACTTGTTTTTACCACTACTTTTGTGTGGTTTAGTGGGTTCCAACGTGGGTTAGGTTTAGGGTGTAACCTTCCCTATCCTGTGCTGGACTTAGCCCCTTCATAACATGGATTAGACTTCAACAATCTACAACCTAACTCATCTTTATTGAAAATAAGAAATGCTTGACACTGATGTTGGTTTTATCTATCTTCAATATTATTTGGTCCATTGTGGATATGTAAAAGTTTGTTTCTGCATAATACTCACATGCGCTGATGTCTCCTGGGACTCATCGCTCGCTCCAATGTTGTTACGTTTGTACAACAAAAACCCAAGCGGAAAAAAAGTATTTCTGCAAAAGTAAAAACTGTTATCTATGATTAGATACACAGCCGTTTGAAGGTGCTGGTTCTGAATGTTTCCAAAGCAACTCCAACTGCAGGTACTGTATCCTGGTTTGACATAACCCATAAACCTTTGTGATATATTGAAGCCTAAAATGTAGTTCCTGAAATAGAGATAATATTTACTCAGTGGGCTCCCATATATTTCAAAAAGAAATGAGATCATCTGACATGCTTCAATATACATTTTTTTTTATAAAGCATGTCTTGTTGGTGATTTCCATTCATTGCCAACTTTCCATTATAATAAAGATCAACATGGTATTTTGATTTGTCCTTCCTGATTGTTACGTTCCCTATTGGGCTAGGGGAACCAAAGGGAAATAACACAACCAGAGTGGAATTGGTATAATAAGTGGCTTTATTACAGTAGGTGGTAACAAAGACAGGCAAACAGCCTAGAATGAACCAAACGGATGATCTTACCATCAACAAAAAAGGACTCCAAAAGAGAGTTACAAAGAAACAAAACCTCACGTTACACGTGGTACAAATGGAAATGAGGAAGGCTGCACACACACAGCTGCAGCTGGTCAACAGGTGCTAATCACCTGGGTCTAAGCTAACGTGTTACACAAATACTAGCAGCAGATCAACAGGTGCTAGTCACCTGGGTCTAAGCTAACAATTATAAGCACAGTTACACAAATACGAAACACAACACACTACCTAGCACTCTGCTACGCAGTCTACTAGTTGCAAGGGAGCTAATAGCATGAACACCACGAGTAAGGTATCACAAGGCTAGAGGCGTCTGTCTCCCAACATAGAGCCTCTAGAATGATCTCCGTTCCCAGCCTTTGTACTTCTCTCCCGGGAGATGTGCCGGAAAGGGCGGGGATTGGATGACGTCTCATCCAATCACCTCTTCGGATGTTGCGAGGGCGGGACGTCGGAGGAACTGCGCCGCTCATGTGTACACACACACACCCACACACACGCACACGCACGCACGCACACACACACACACACACAAACAGGTATAACAGCCTTAACAGCCCCAGGAAGGCAGCGGCTGTAACACTGATGTCACAATTTTCCACTAACCAGTTTGACAACACATGTGTGAGGTAGGCTTTAGACTACGAACATTGATAGAGGAAATCAGCGTGAAACAGTATTTAACAAAAACATATTTTAAAACGAAATGATTTGAAAGCTATATCTACACTTTTTATACAGGAAACCATTTGGCAAACCAATATCAACTCAAGGTCCACTGACTTTTTCTTTTTCCGGAGCTTTCAAAATGTCTCACTTGGTCTTCATCAGCAGGAGTTTGCTCAATTGGCATAAAACTTCCAATAACAATTAGTATCAAAGCCATGTTGAATTACACACAATTGTCATTGCTAGTTTTAAACCAGAAAGCACCCACGTTGTGTCCACACCACATCCTGCACAGTAGCTGGGGGTTACTATCAAATGTGGGGTTCTAAAAGGCTTTTTGTGATGCCCAAAACTTCCTTAAGTCAGAAAAATAAATATAAGAGTATAAATAGAGGCATGGGCTGCAGGGTCAATGCACACACAGACACCACCACACACTATAGTGGGTCTACTGATGATTAAGAGGGATTATCTTTATTTCCCATGCATAGTTTTTTTTATGGAATTGTTGCATACTTTACCTTTTAGAGACAATATCACACCCATTTATGTTTATGTCATTGACTGTATGTTTCATCTTGAACATCCAATGACATCCAGCGTCCTGTCATAAAGGGCCAGTTCAACCACACACACACACACACACACACACACACACACACACACACACACACACACACACACACACACACACACACACACACACACACACACACACACACACACACACACACACACACACACACACACACACACACACACACACACACACACACACACACACACACACACACACACACACACGGGGGCAAGGCAAGGCATTTGGGGATTGATTGGATGGGACTACCGAATAGAGTAATTTTTAAAATGATAAACGATTTCAAATATGGAGGTGTTATAACATACAGAAACCTAACAACTGACGAAGGTAACGAAGTCTTGAAATTAGTGAAAAATAAACAGTTATCGGAGAGCATGAGAGACGTGAGGTGGCTGATATCAGTCAACAGACTTGCGGTCAGAGCTGTGGTTTCATGGAGCTGCTATGTGAAAACTAGAACATGCCCCATGATTATCTGTGAGGAGGACGAGACTTTACAGCACCTCATCATGGACTGCTACAGAGCCCAGGAGGTGTGGTCGCTCCTAAGGGGCATCGGCTTAGAGTTCAATGTAAATTATATCTCAATCATGTATTGTATTCTGGATGAGGGGATGGACAATAAACACAGGGACCTTTTTCAGCTGGTAATTTGTATAACATGTATGAAGATCTGGAAGACAAGGTGCAAGATGATATTAAATCAGACGATCATAAACAGTGGCACCATCGTGAAACAGGTTATCACTGAACTAAGGAGAAGAAAAACCCTGGACAAATCCCAGACTCAGCCATGGGGCGTTTTGAGTCTGTGACCGAACTGAGTCTCATTGTAATACAAACGTGCTCTCTTTATGTTATTTATATATTTATTCATTGTGTGTTATATGTATTATTAATGTAACATTTGTATATCATGTACTGCCCAAATAATATAAAATAAAGTTTTCAAAAAAAAAAAAAGCAAGGCAAGGCTAGGCTAGGCAAGGCAAGGCAAGGCAAGACAATATACAGTAGCACTTTTCTGTACGCGACAATTCAAAGTGCTTTACAAAACAAATTAAAATACTTTTTAGGAATAAATACATTAAAAACACATTATACAATTTTAAAACAGACATTACAAAGCAAAGATAATAAAATAATAAAAATAAACACCACAGGTATACAATACATGTTTAAAAGGCATACTGTAGTTCGAATATGAGCATCTCAATTAAAAGCAGCGGCAAAGAGATATGATTTTAGTCTCGATTTAAAAATAGTAAGCCTTTCTGTGGACGTGCATGATTTGGGTAGTTTGTTCCAGATTGTCAGGGCATAATAGCTAAATGCTGCCTCTCCATGTTTTGTTTTTACTCTCGGAACCGATAGAAGACCCGTCCCAGAAGACCTGAGGCACCTTGATGGCTCGTAATTATGCAGGAGTTCAACAATATACAGTACTTTGGTCCTAAACCATGTAATGATTTAAAAACTAGCAATAGTACTTTAAAATCAATTCTTTGGACGACTGGAAGCCAATGTAGAGATTTCATCTGAGTCAGCTGCAGCTTTCTGATGGATTTTTTTGTCAGCCCTGTGAATACACTATTGCAGTAGTCGAGTCTACTGAAATAAAAGCATGGACAAGCTTTTCTAAGTCCTGTTGTGACATTAGTTTTTTAATCCTCGATATATTCTTCAGGTGATAATAAGCAGACCTAATGACTGTTGTAATGTGGCTGTTGAAATTCCGGTCTGAGTCCATCACAATTCCAAATAGATCAATTCAAACTATAAGAGATGTTGTATTCCTATTGAAATACTATTCTATGACCTATAGACCTGTCTTTATATATCAGAATAGAATACAATACAATCGTTTAGTGTCATTATACATGTACAATGAGATAATAAATGCTTCTCCCTTTCAAGGGTGCCATCAAATAATGTGTCTAATAAATTGAAGAATATGCTCAGTTAACCATAACATTCCTGTAATAAATTAACCTTAATAATGGTTTATAATGTTCAGTTTGTGTTGAAACTGTTTTAGACAGGTAAGGTCAAATTATTATTATAGATAAGGTGTTGGTGATCATTTTTGAAGGAGTTTTTACTGCTGCTCAACTATTGCGTTCCACATAGAGGTATTTCTGGAAAGGACAAAATAATAAAAACACCTGTTATCATAAGGTAAGGTGGAGAAAAATTTACAATAATGATAAGTAAAATACAGTTAAATTACCAAATGCACACTCTAAAAACAAATGCCTTGGCCCAACAAAGAAAATCAACGCAACAGTTTGCATCGATGTTTATTGAGTTAAGACAACTTCTAATGAGATTGTCTTAAAGCAACAAAGTTATTGGAGTTAGGGGAGAAGGATTTTCCTCTACAATCAGAGGTGTTTTTAATTACCACTTACTTAATAATTGGTAGCATAAACACAAGTTTTGAAGTTGATTACTCAAAAGATTAAGTTGTTCCGACTAGTTTTACCACATGATTTAAAAGGGATTTTAAGTTATGTACTTAATTACCCTAATTCGGGATACAAGTTTTTAAGTTGATTACTCCAAAAATTAAGTTGTTCCAACTTGTTTTACCGTATGATTTAAAAGGAATTTTAAGTTGTATGTATTTAATTACCATCATTGTGAACACACGCCTTTAAGTTGACAACCATTTATAAATTAAGTTGCTCCAAATATATTGTATTCAATAGTTTTTTCTCTTAGCTTTTTCATGTTTTTGCCTTTTTAAAGAAATTAATTGATTCCACAACAAAAATATTAGGCAATTCACTTTTTATTTTGAACTGCAGTTGTTTATTTCAACATATGATGTTTCAATCAGGAGAGAATTCATTTTGTTTGAACATTTATTGACACATGCCATATGATAAGGTGCATGAACACTTGAAATCACAGCTGACTGCAGGAGAGGGGAGAACCATTTTATAGTTTGGCTGCAGCACGTTGATTGGCTGCTGGTGAATGAGGTGAAATGTAATAGGTTAAAGAGAACGCCTGTGATGAGCTGATTATAAGCAGCTGCGGAGTGAATGTATATACCCAGTCTTCCTGAAAGAACTTGCGCTGAGCTTCATTTAAATCTTGAAAAAAAAGATAAATAACACAAATTTAAATTGCCCCACAAATAATAAATAAACACATTAGCCATATTACCATGGGAAATGGGGACACAGCAAAAAAAATGCTGCCATCACATCGAAGTTAGAGGCCTTTGCATATTTAAAACCAGTGCCAAATATATAAAATCTGTAAAGTTCTTGTAAAACTACAGAAACAAACTCTCAATGGCCACCAATCTGCAAATCACACACATCAATTTGACAAAAGATGTAACAAAGATGTTTACACTGCCGACAGTCATTGTTTCAAACAGTATGAACACATTTAACGCAGAATGCTTGCTCATTCATTTGTTTCCCTCGACCACGATGGTTGCCATCGTATGGTCAGATCCTGGGGTGGACCGGTCACTGATGAAGGCGATATTCATGTCCTTTTTGAAGCACATTAAATAATAGCTTAGCGCATAAGAGATAATGAATTAGGTAATTGTATACTTTTTAAACTGTCACTCTTAGCTAATTCAGAGCCATTATTACCAGCTGCTAAAGCAGCGCTGGTATTGTTTTCCCCTATTGAATCTGCATGTGTGTGTCATCATGGCAATGTGGTCCTGAAGACACACAGAGGTGGTTTTGAGTACTTTGCTTAGTGTTTAAATGTATGTGGACAGATTTGGTCAATCACAACCGTGCAAGTTTTAGTTTGTCTTCTCATCTTTTTTGCAGGTTCTATACAATATTTGAACTGGTTAAGTGAAGAGCAGAAGCCACTTTTCAAATGTTACACAATCCTTTTCCCATGCCATTGCTGTCAACACCTATCCATACTGAACGTTGCTAAGATATTATTGATTGGGGCGTGGCCAAAAGTGCAATATGCTTCAAAATGTAACTGACAGAGAGCAGTGCTTTTGTCCTGTGTTTTTACACTCTGTATGGATTTTATTTTATTTCAAGATTTTGAATTATGTCGCTAAACTCCTTGAAAAGGTCCTCTTCCTTTTCTCCAAGGCACATGACAAGGAAGCGGATGGCTATAGTTCTCTGCGTACTTCAAGTGTATTGTGCTATTTTTGAAAAAGGAAAAAAAGAGAAATTACCTAAATTAATATATTCTGGATGGGTGACTGCCAACAACTTGCATTTCAATGACAACTCTAAATAACGATCCTACCTCAAGAAGCATGTCCTTGATCTGCTATCACCGAGATTCATTTTTAATAAAAAGCTATCACAATAGTAACCAAAGTATTTTTACTCTCACAGTAGCCTCTACTACTTTGTAACCTCTCACAGAACTATTCACAGTTCAAATGATGCTAATTTTGGTCAAACAGCAATTTGCCTATACAGTGCAACTACAAGGCTATCTGTATTTGAATGACAAAAGATGACACTCACATTAAAATGTCTTTTGTGTAGTATTTCTATTTGTCTTAACTGTCGGAACTTGTCCAGGCATGTTAAGTGGGAGTGGACTTGAAATCCTTAACTCAAGGTGTAGAACAATTAGGTTATCAAGCCAATTGCATTACTTAGTACAACTTGAATTTTGTTTTAAGTCAATTAATGCCGAAATCAGAGTTCAAATTACACACAATATTAAGTTGATGTAATAACCAACATTATTACGTCAACACAACTTATAAATTAATGTTGGCAACTTAAAATGTTTATCTAAATCAATTAACTCACATTTTTATCTTGCAACCATGCATTTAATTAAGTGGAGGTGAAAGGTCGCCTCAATTCGTTTTTAGAGTGCAGGTGAGACAGATGGTCTTACTTGATTATATTATTATTGATTTCAAATCTGTATGTTGTGATTTGTTTTTAACACATGCAATATAGTTTTCAATGGTTCAGGGTGTGAGTGACAAAAGGGAGAGAAGAGCTGTGAGTGAACATGTATAGAATAGGCAAATTAATAGATGTTAAGTTGAAAGTGTTTGGCCCGCTCAGACACAATACTCGATAAAGCTTTCTAAGGGGAGAGAATTATATTTATACAGCAAGAAATAACCCTGGAAACGAGGCTCAAAGTGATTGTTGAAACCCTAGATCAAGAACAAATTACCTAAAAGAAGATTCTAAGTTTGAATTACACAGGCACTGTCCCACTGTAATGATAGAAGTATATATGTCTATATATATATATATGTATTTAGCTGGTTTATTCGCATCTCCAGATCTTAAGCATCAAAGTACTGCAGGTACTGCTGAAGCAGGAGCTCGTTGAGTCTGCTCTGCTACCAGCCTGCGGGGGGAGACAGAGACAGAGAGAGACACACACACACACACACACACACACACACACACACACACACACACACACACACACACACACACACACACACACACACACACACACACACACACACACACACACACACACACACACACACACACACACACACACACACACACACACACACACACACACACACACACACACACACACACACACACACACACACACACACACACACACACACACACACACACACACACCAACTCAACAGTCAGAAACACTGCAAATATGCCTAGAGTAAAACTTTGTACTTCATTGTCTAGCCTCAGGTTCTACCGAGTAAAACGACTTTACACTGTGTGAATTGTTAGATTGTTCTTATTATACTTGACGGCTCAAGGTGTGTCGCACAGATAATAAGGAATGATGTCCTTGGAGTGAGATAATATGTAAAGAATTCAGAAAGATTTTCTTATTGGATAGAAAAACACCTCCAGCCCACATTCCTCGATGTTGTTACCCCTAAAGTGCAGCACACACTTGCAGCAATTGATTTAACACTGTCCTAAAATCATAGAACATTACTACACTTCAAATCTTGGTGTTTGACAGACATGGTAGACTTGTCGTATGTCAATCAAAAGTTAGAGAAATCTGAATTGTTGTATTAGAGTAACCAAACTTTGGACGTTGACTGTGAATCAAGCAATGTTCCATTGCAATCTCCATAGGCAGAACGCAAGAATCTCAAGAGTATTTACTATTTTTTCTCTTGTAAGAAAAAGAATAAAAGTGCAGATCTGTGCACTGAAAAAACAGATTTGTGCACTGAAAAAAAGGGAAAAGTGGGGTTGTTCAATTTGCAAATATGCAGTTAATATGTGCAACAGAATTGATTCATGTTTCTCATCGAAACATCAATCAATCATGTAGAACTATTTTAATCTTGAGGGATGTACGTTCTATAAGTCTCAATCTTAATTCTAAAATCTAGGGTTAGGGTTAGGTTTAAGTCTTACATTTTAAGTCTTAAATTACATTGAATTCTATGTAAAAACACATCAAATACACATAATTTTACTGCATGTAAAATGAAGGCAACTTTCTTTTTTTTGTTGCAGTAAAACCTTAAATTTAATGTAACAAAATGTAAAAAAACAAAAAATAACTGTATTCTGTACTGTTGTAGAATACAAAGAAATCTTATTATAAAACATCTCTAAAATGATAAATAAATGTATACATCTTCACAAAAAATGTAATATATTGCAGAAATACCCAAAAATGATTTTGTGTAAATAAAGTAGTTTTCATAGTATACTAAAATAGTTAACTGTAAAAAAAAAAGGGTCAAATTAAAAAAATGTATGTAAAAAGCTACGGCACTTGAAATGGAATCCAGCCATACAACGGCAGACAAGACAAGCAGGATTGGAATGAGTCCACAACACTCCTGATTGGTTGATATTAACTTCATCGGAAAAACCTGCCAATGAGCACTGTCCGCGCCTTTCAATCCAATTTGAAACTTCCACGTCAGTTTGAGCGGGTCTCCTCCTGCTGGAGCTACAGCTGTCTGTGTGTCTGCTCGAGAGTTTATGGAATAATATCGGGATAGTTTTACATCTACACGTTACATATGAGCATCGAGACATCAACAGAGAACAGAAGACTTGAGATCTGGTGAGTCCTGCAACTTTAATGGAGTTAAACATGTATTTAGATAATCCTTAGTTTGTGAATGTTTAATTGTGTATTTAAGGTTACGTTTCTTCTTCTAGTTCAGTGAGTTTTGAGTGATGAGACATATACTGTAAGGGAATCTGTGGATTATCAGCATTCATATGATACGTTTGTGCAGATAGCATGAAGTAAAAAATATCGCTTTTGTCAGTTATGTGCTAAAGTAGCGTTAGCCTCGTTAGCCGTTAGACTTGTGTCTCGTTTAGTTAAAAATGGTTAATATCGTCAGTTAGCTGAGTTTCTTCCCGTTATGTGGGTAAGCATCATTAATAGGTTGTTACATTTTAAGAAGTCCTGAGATGCTGTTTCTTGCAAGATGTCCCACCGGCGGGACAATCGGGCTATACAGGTTAACAAGGTGGCTGCTAATGTTAGCTTACAGCTTATTGCAGTGCTGCAGCCACCCTCTCGTCTCCAACGCGGGACGATTACACATAAACGTGCAGCAGGGTGTCACAGTGTTGTCGCCAATCTTATTGTAAAGTTGCACAGCTTTTTTACTGCTGAATCCAGTTTGTTAATGTTCAGTAGCCAACAGCTATCATAGCATAAACTGCTAACCACTAACGTTTGGCTAAATTGCTAGTTAGCTCTGCTCTATATATTACAAGCTAACATGACTAGCTAATGTCACACTCTGTGAACTGAAATAGTTGTTGTATTACTAAATCATACATGCTTGGTCCAAATTTCTGCTAAAATTTATTATTTTTAACAAAATTATCATTAAAGTATCTTTATTTTTTTGCATTTGTATCACACTTGGCTTAAACTATTTTAGTTCATCAATAAGAACGGGAGAATTAAAATAATGATTTGTGGTAATCAAAAACAATGTATTTAAAGAAACACTCAGCCATGCATGAAATAACATAGGAAAATAATATGGGTCATTTTTTACCCATGTTGTGCCTTAGAAGTGTAGTGATACAAACATGATTTTTATTAAAAAAAGTAAGAAAGTTAAAATGAAAGTTAGAATTGGTGTTGATCAAAAACAGGTTAATTGAGGAATTCCTGGAAGTAATTTATTGCAAAGATATTTACAATTTAAACTAATTTGGGTCACTTTTGACGCATGTTGGTTGTATGTTGTGTAACAAAGGGTTACCATGACAGCTGTGATGTTCACTCTTTTGACAGAGCACCAGTGGACAGTGAAGACTATGGAACAGAAGATGTCTGGCTTTGTGTGGAAAGCTGCTGAAGCCAGCCTGTGTCCCTCATCAGTCTCTCCAGGCAGCACCCAGCTATTCTTCCATCTTACAGATGAAAAGACTTTGGACTAATAACTAACTTGTGTCTAACATAATATTGAATGTCAGTGTTTCCCCTAGATTTACTGCTGATATATTCTTTAAATCCTCTGGAGCAGAGAGAGGAGCTGTGGATTATTGTTATTGAGTAATGCATCAGTGTTTCTTTGGGTCAAAAACGCTAAACTCAATTTAAAATGAAAGCGTTTAGTTTATTTAATAAAAGAGCTCATGTTCAATGTGAAAAGTGACCGTAGATATAGATTAGTTGCAATTTGGTGCTATATATATTTAAAAAAAAAAAATAATAATAAAAAAATATATATCATTCTTTTTTTTAAACACCTTGAATTTCAGGGAGGGGGCTCCGTTTGCAGGGCGCAGCTCCCCTCCAAGACTATGGTAGGGGAAGCACTGAATGCGGTTTAGTAAAGTATTTCAAAATACCCCACATTGTACATGTACCGGACAATCAGACCTTGTTCAACAAAGATCATCAGACAATTGTTTTGTCTTTGAGGTACAGCCGCAGCAGAGACTCTGAGTTTGAAGAAAACCCTAAAATGTTATTTAGTGTTGTTTAATCAATCAATATTTACTGGTCTTGAATTTCCTCACTGGATTACAAAATGCTCAAATCTTATTGTACAGGGACATTATGCAGATTTAATCACCTGAAGATGAAAATATAGATTCAGCGATATGTACCATTTTAAGGAAATAGACTGTTAGTGGTATTGACCAAAGCTCCACAGCTGTAGCTAGGCGCTGCTAATGAAAACTCAAGTGCTCAATTGGTTGGTTTTTCTTTTTTATTAAGAATTGACCAAGCATATCTTCCTATTCGAAATCCCAGTTGTACTTCGCTAACACGCAGTGCCTTGGAGGGTGCCTTTAATGGTTCCCACCCGTAACACATTTATGGACAAGGTCATGTTAGACAAGCAATCCAGTGGTTAGTTTTAGGGTAAGCTCCACTGTTTTTTTATTTTATGTATTCACTTTAAGAGAAAGGGATTTCAGAAACAAGTCGCACAAGTTTGGCCCAAGGTCAAATTAACAAAAGGTAACTGTTGTTAGACTATGTTCCCCCCTTCTAAACTTATGAAATAATGAGAAAAATATGAACGACTCTTCATAGAGCCACGTCCACACAGCTTTAAAGTTGTAGGAAGCTGAAGCATTACATTCGTGCCAACGGCTAGTTGTCGTTTCTAAGGTATTAGAAAGTTGGTGTTCTGGAAGTTTTAGCATAGGATCAATGCCCTTGGGATGCTCTCAATAACTGTTTTACAATTTTGTGTGTGTGTGTTTTGTGTAACCCTGCTTCAAAGGTCCATCATACAAGATGTAGGGGATCTATTGGCAGCTGCTGATAATAACATCAATCATTATGGTTTACTAATAGTTATCACTTCACTTCCTCCTCCATTACCTGGACACAGCAGGAACCTAAGCCAGGATCCTGTTTGTGGTCTTCAGCTCCGCCTTCAACACCATCATCCCGGCTCTGCTGCAGGACAAACTCTCCCAGCTGCACGTGCCCGACTCCACCTGCAGGTGGATCACAGACTTCCTGTCTGACAGGAAGCAGCATGTGAGGCTGGGGAAACACTTCTCTGACCCCCGGACCATCAGCATCGTTTCCCCTCAAAGCTGCGTTCTTTCCCCTCTGCTCTTCTCCCTGTACACCATCAGCTGCACCTCCAGTCACCAGTCTGTCACGCTACTGAAGTTCGCAGACGACACCACCCTCATCAGACTCATCTCTGGTGGGGACGAGTCTGCCTACAGGTGGGAGATGGACCTGGTGTAGGGACAACCACCTGGAGCTCAACGCTCTCAAGATAGTGGAGATGGTTGTGGACTTTAGGAAGAACGCAGCCCCACCCGCCTCCATCACTCTGTGTGACTCCCCAGTAACTGCTGTGGAGTCTTTCCGCTTCCTGGGCACCATCATCGCCCAGGACCTCAAACGGGAGCAGAACATCTGCTCCCTCACCAAAAAAGCACAGCCGAGGATATCCCATCACCATCTGACACGCTACAGCCACAGCCAAGGATAAGGGCAGGCTGCAGCGTGTCCTCCGCTCGGCAGAGAAGGTGATCGGCTGTAATCTGCCATCCCTCCACAACCTGCACGCCTCCAGAACCCTGAGGCGGGAAGATAGTGGCCGGCCCCTCCCACCCTGGACACAAACTGTCCCCCTCCGCGCTCCATCAAGACCAAAAGCTCTCTCCATCAGGACCAAAACCTCCCTCCCCACTGACACTTTACCTCGGCCACAACGCAGACTCTATGCATTACATAATGGAGATCAAAGGATGGTAAATAATGCAATGTTTAAATATTGCTTACTGCACATATTTTATATTCTATAATTTATTGCATTCTATTTCGGTGTAAATTACTGCTTTATTTTATTGCTATCTTACTATATTTGTATTAGTGTTCTAAATATAGTTCGCTATCTGTGCACTTTTTTTGATTCTAGTTTTTGATTTGTATGTACAGTATGCACCACGACACCTAGTCAAATTCCTCGTACGTGTGAACCTACCTGGCAATAAACCCGTTACTGATTCTGATCTTTTTGTCCTCTAGGTTGCACTGCCACATCTACAGTAGCGCAGAATGGACAGAGGAAACATGATTGGGCCTCAAGTTTTTTGCAGCCAATATACTTGATTCTACAAACTTGGGATAGGAGGGTGACTGAACAAGTTATCCATTGGATAGAACCTACAATGTTAGACTTACTAAATCCTGCACACTGCTCCTTCAAATTGACATCGCCATTTTGTAATTCCTGTTATTTTCAGTTGAGAATGTTTCAAAGTAATCTTAAAAAATTCAACTTACTTTTTGTTTCTACTGTTTATAAGTGTGATGTTTAAATATGAAATGCTGTATTCATTAGTTGTACTATAATTCTACAAATATTTGTATATTTTAAGTTTTCAGAGTAATTGTTTCCTAGAACATTTTGTGAGGTCATTTTATTGAACCTGTTTGATTGGAAAATAACAGTATTCTAGCTGTAGAACTTTTTTAATTTATTTTAGTGTTTGATCATACAAATCTAATAAAAAAAAATGTTAAAAACTTTTTCTCATCAGAACTTTATTTAAGGGATTTGAATTAAACATTTTAAGACAATGGATTTTGAAAAAAAGAGGAAAGTGTTTTCCTGTAAAATCTTTAAGGACAATTCCTGTATATTAATTGCTTTTGCACTTTATTTCAGTTAAAGTATTTTTACTTTAATGTTATGGTTTTTGTTTGGCAGCCTGCTGCCAGTCATTTGACCGTTTTTTTACGGGGTTTTTCCCCGTAGAAGTATTAGTGCTGTACTTTTATTAAAGGTTATTGAATGTAAAAAGAGCAGATAAACCTGTAAAATAACAGTGTTTCACTGCTGAACTTTAAGTTCTGTCACTTTATTGAAGGTGCTTGATAGTAATAATTTAGGATAAAACTGTAAAATAACAGCATTTCACTGCTGAACTTTAAGTTCTGTCACTTTATTGAAGGTGTTTGACCGTAATAATTTAGGATAAAACTGTAAAATAACAGTATTTACATGATTAACTCTTAATTATGTCCGTAATAAATAAGGGGAGATACCTGTAAAATAACAGTGTTTCTCTTTAAAGGAAATTAATTATATTTACTGTGAATTTACGTTTTTTTCCCATTATTGTAATTAGGGTATTTCACTGTAATTTGACGGTACGTTTTTGGAATCACAGCTGCCAGACTTTTTACCGTTTTTTTACAGTTTTTTTTTTTACAGTGTAGGTCAGCCACGCCAAGCCAGGAAGGCCAACCACCTTACAATTCATACATATTCCAAGGAAAGGTTTTAAGACAGTAGGCTACAAAGAATGCAGTCCGGGTGATGTTTTTTATGTGGGGTGCAGATGAGAGAGCTGTCCAGAATGACACCAAGGTGTTGTTTGAGTTCTTGATAAGCCATTAAAGAGCATGTATTCAGTATTCAGTAACTGATTACATTTACAAAATGTAATCCCCCCCTGGTCAACAACTTCAAAATTCTGGGCTATATAAAAATCGCTGGCCCGCGATAGTGTCTATTGGATACATTTTGGCCCTTAGACAAATGTAGTTGGTGATCCCTGATATACACAAACGGTGTAGTTATGCAATGAATGAAAAACTTGGGTCACAGGTTCCTCAATAGTGCATTACAAGACATCTATCAATATGTGTGCATACCTCCAGCAATGTTAACTATGTTGAAGCACTTATTTTAACTGATATTATACATATGTATTATACTCTTATAGATGTATGTCGATATTTCATCTCCGGCCTTATCAGGTATTGAACAATCAATAAATAAAGAACACAGAATTATTAAATATAAAACACAGAATTTGTGTGATTATACTAAATGATTTACAAATAAACACAACTGCATATTTACAACTGTTACACATGCTGATGTAACGCAAATGTTTCCAACTTGGGATCAATAAAGTATATCTTATCGTAAGATGAACGATGGCTACTGCCATATTTGCCTCTGAACCTTGACAAGTGCATGTTTCAGGCTTATCAATTAACAACAGGAGGGGTCACAGACATAAGACCAGCTGTTAAATAAAGCTCTTCTGAACTTAGCTGGCATGTGGGTATATATATTAATGCTGCCCATTATGGGCACAAGCAATTTTCACCCATTTATTAATTATATATTTTAAATTTGAGTGTTTCCTATCCCCTAAACCTCCAGGGATGAACAGAGTTTAATACTGGCAACTTCTTATTATGGGAAATACGAAAACGTCTTTTAAAACTACAGCTCCCAGTATAGACGTGCCATAGTTAGAGAACATGTTGCGAAACACAATAGCCAGCATGTGTAGTTCTGGGGACGGGTGGGGGAGGGGGGGATGGGGTGGACCCGTTCAAATCCAGTTTTGGACAGTCTGCCGTGGTTCCATCCCATTTCAAGTGCTCTTCGACGCTCAGCGTGTAACCCTCGGAGCACACTCTCCAAACACAGAGCTTGAGGACTATCACAGGGTTTGTCAAGCGAAGCGGAGAGAATACTCACTTCCGGGTGTAATATTCTCTAAAGCAACTACTATGAGCTGCTCCGACCCTCGGTCCTGACGGACTCCAACTTGTGTTTATTAATCAAACAAATAAATAAACACAAGGATAACTATGTGTCATTGAGTAAATGGAGAATTGCATAGTGGAAAATAACGTATCTATGCCACAATTTTAGATGCAGATTTTGTTAAACTAATACGTTTGCGCTGTGGACATACATTGACGGGGAAGGGGGTAGCAATAGAGATAACACCATTAAACAGTTACACAACATAACAGAAATAATATCGATAGCAGCATCCCTAGCAACCACCTTGGTAACAATGAAAACGTTGTATGGACACAATTTCCTGAAGTAATCTTCGTAATAACTAGCAAACTAAAGATCATGTACATCCACTGCACACATAATCTGAAATAACAACTCATATTTCTCGCATCAGATGACATCAAAACGCATTTTAATGGCCAAACTAACTTTACAGGCCATGGTTTTTTTTTCTGCAGGGAGAAATTTGAAGATCACGTGACATAGACGCCAGCCATTGGAATGAATGGAATGCAGTTGGAGGTCAACCAATCACAGAGCTTGAGAACTAATCACGGGGCTTGTCAAACAGAGCACATGGTGTAGTCCTAAACGATAGCTGGGGATTCTGGGTAGTGTAGTGTCTTCTGCCATCCTTTACTCCGAAAAAATATTTGTTTCTCCGAATCAAAGTGGAAAAATACAAAAGCATTGCACACAATTTAAACCAATCAACGTTGTGTAATTAACAAGGATAATCTGGTGTTTTTTAGTCGATAAGTAGTGCGTATACCACTGTAAAATCAATCGACAGTAAGGGGAATACTTACTTCCGGGTGTACAATTCTCCGTAATCCAAAGGGAATGGACGCTCAGACTGCCTTTAAGGGCAGCCGACACAAACGAATGCCATGCTTCCATGAGCGTCAAATCCCGCCACAGATGGGAATACATTGCAATCAGTTGAAAGCTATTTGCATCCCTTTATGAAGCTGAATGAGCCTAGGAGCTGCATGCCACGGGACCCTGACCAAGCGTCGCTCCTGGACGATTATGGAGTGAGAGTGTGTTGGCGTTGCAAGCTCATTTCCATTGGTTTCAATGGAGACGTGCACTGGCTGCCAAGGTATTTTTTTTTCTGGCCGCAAGCAGCGCGAACCGCTCGTCATGTGACGAGGAACAACCAATCACAACCGAGAAACATCTCAACTTCCGTAAACACAAGTGTACGGCAAATATGGAAGATAAGTTCATTTCACAGCGGGTGGATGGTAACCCTGACTTTAAGATCTGTCTGGCATATCCCCCATATTCATGCTATGTGCACCGCTGCTAAAATGTAACACAATCATTAATATCCTCTCCACTTTCCAGTATCAAGTGTTGCTTAACGGGACACACCCCCACACAAAATATTGTGTCCCTGTTTTGATCCGCTGTTTTGTGTGTATTTACATGAACGCAGAGCGGATCAAAGCAGATACGTATACACCGTTTTTTAGGGGAAACACTGTGGACCCACAGACAATATTGTAATATATCTTTAACAATCAACACCTTAAATGGGTAAAGATGGTCGCTTAACGTACTACCATACAACCTGCCTCAGCGCCCCTAAAAGTCGGCACAAGAGTAGACATGCAGAGCCGGACCGACGCAGTAAAGTTCTACACCGCCTGACAGCAGACATGTAAGGGATAATGTGCAGCGACGCGGTAATTATGGGGAAAAGAACACCGACAGGCTGATCAGGAGTCTGACGCGAAGCGGAGGGATCTAGATCGGCATGAAGATGTTCTTTTCCCCACGAAGCTAGGCACGAAGCATGGCATTCGTGCCTAACAGACATCTCTCGGTGGATGTCTGCTCATCACCTCAAGCTCAACCTTGACAAGACTGAACTGCTTTTCCTTCCGGGAAAAGATTGTCCCACTCTTGACCTAACAATCAACATCGGCACCTCTGTTGTTTCCCCGACTCAGACTGCAAGGAATCTGGGTGTGATCCTAGATAACAAACTGTCCTTCACTGCAAACATTGCTGCTACAACCCGCTGCTGCAGATACACGCTTTACAACATCAGGAGGATACGTCCCCAGCTGACCCAGAAATCAGCGCAGGTTCTGGTCCAGGCTCTCGTCATCTCACGCCTAGACTACTGCAACTCCCTCCTGGCTGGTCTACCTGCATGTGCCATCCGACCTCTGCAGCTCATCCAGAATTCAGCGGCTCGTCTGGTCTTCAACCTTCCAAAATTCTCCCACACCACGCCGCTCCTCCGCTCCCTTCACTGGCTTCCAGTAACTGCTAGAATCCACTTCAAGACACTGGTACTTGCGTACCATGCTGCGAATGGATCTGGCCCTTCCTACATCCAGGACATGGTTAAACCGTACACCCCAGCACGTGCACTCCGATCTGCATCAGCCAAACAGCTCGCTGCACCCGCACTGCGAGGGGGACCCAAGTTCCCATCAGCAAAAACTTGTGGGTTTGCTATCCTGGCTCCAAAGTGGTGGAATGAGCTCCCCATTGAAATCAGGACAGCAGATAGCTTACACATCTTCCGGCGCAGACTGAAAACTAATCTCTTTAGACTCCACTTCGAGCGATTGAATTACTAACAAAGCACTTATATACTAATAAAGGGCTGGCTTATCTAAAGCCAGTTGAGTAGCACTTGAAATGTTTGGCTCTATGAAACCTGATGCACTTATATGATTCTGTTTTCTTCAAGGTTGTATCTTCCTGGTCGAATGCACTTATTGTAAGTCGCTTTGGATAAAAGCGTCAGCTAAATGCAATGTAATGTAATTATCCCGCTTATTACATGGCCACATTCTCAATAAAGTAACTTTATGACTCCCAATATTAATTGAAATGCTTTTGTGGATTTAGAAAATGATTTTATTTATTTAAAAAATAGTTGTAGGCCTATGTATTGATTTAAATGTACATGCATCCGCTAAGAAAAATAGTCAGTTGTTACTGTTTGAACTAAAGTAGCATCGGCAGGAACTCCTTCGATAGTGTTTTTGAGGAGCTTTTTGATTACAGATTTGAAAACATCGCTGCTTGCTTTAAAAGTAGCACAATTCATTATGTCAAACCTTGGAAAGTATCTACTGTAGATATCCCTGCCCTAATGCCAAAGTAACTGGCAACTGAATATGTGTCCCCGTTTGATGTCTATGTCTGGACCACTGCGTAAAAAGGAGGATTTCTGCCCGTTACTTCTCCACTATTTTCTTGTTGCTCTTGTCTTGTCAGTTAGAAAAGCAAACTGCATGCAGTTTGCTTTTCAGACCAACTGTATACAGTTCAATCGAACGGACTTCTTTGTGCAGATGTGAGCGTCCTTAACAACGGTCAATAAGTCCTTGACAGCGGTCTGTCTGTTCTGGATTAACAACGTGTCACGTGTTCTGAATTGACCAATCAGAATTGAGTATTCAACTAAGCCAGTGGTTCTCAAATGGGGGTACGCGGACTCCTAGGGGTACGTTGGAGTACTGCAGGGGGTACGTGAGATTTATTTTATGTTAATGAAAAAAAAACATTAGTAATGCATTTAAACAAACTACTAATAGTAGCCTAGATTAACTACTTAATTCAAAGGTTTACAGTAATTCTGGATAATAAAATGGGAAAAATAAACGGGGTGCTCTCTTTTCCTCTCCCTCTCCTGACAGCCCGTCAGCCTCGTGCAGCTCGCTGATTCTGAACCTGTAATAAGTCACCCGACAGTAAAGAATAAATATATTAATAAATAGTTAAGCTTGTTCCAGAGATGATAAACTAGCTTAGTGTGTGAGTTACACATATTACAAAACGCGAAGTGTAATAACTGCAGTAGCCTTCCTGTCAGAATGACACAGATCTCAGTGAAGCACAAGCCCATGTTTCTCACTAAATTGTAAATACAACTTATTAAAAATATCAGTTCAATGCAACTAATGTCGTCTTAGCGTTATTGCATGATGTTGAAATTGGTTTGCCATGAATTTAGTGATGGATTGTAAACCTTTGAAATGTAGCATTTAAGTGTTTCTCAGTTACAAGGTTGTTGTTTTAATAAATCAGACACTGATGGTGCAGCGCTGTAGGCTACTGTACCTCTTTATATAGGCGTTTTTTCCTTAACAAAATGTTTTTTGCACTGATCAGGGGGTACTTGGCTGAATTTTTTTTTTCAAAGGGGGTAGGCTACATTACTGAAAAAAGTTTGAGAACCACTGAACTAAGGCATGTAATAAGAAACAATCATTTAAAACAAGACGTACCGCAAACATGCCGCAAGCTCATCCATCGGCTATGACTCCCCCCTCCCCACTGAGCTCGGTTTTAATGTGCATAACTTTGGGCAAGGTTCATAGTTTTAAAATATTGTAAAGCAAGCAACTGCCGGACTTACGCTCTACAAATACTCACACTATAAAAACACGCTAAACACAAGTCAATAAATATAAACTCACCAGTGAATGACAATGTTTACACATGTAGCTGTATTTACGTTGCTCGTTGTAACTGCAAATGTCAACTCAGCTTTTTGCAAACAATGCGTCTTGTGATAACCTGTAACTATGGCGAACATTTGATGACATTAAATAACTTGTAATAACTTTTACCTTGTAGATCTCCTCGGAACAGAACCAGCTTACTCCTCCGATGCGGGAAGAAAATATGATGGACCCCCCTTTGTTTAAAAAAGAAAAGCTTCAACATTTTCACATAAAGATTTTTTGCAATTTTTTTCTGCTTTTCATCTTGTCCATTAAAGTGCCATATTGTTCAATTTCAATTACGAAACTATTAAATTACGGTTTTGAGTCCGACCATTTTCATTTGTGAATAAAATAGTTGTCAATAATAATTAGAAGCTGAGTAATCGGCTGCAGAGCAAGCTGCTGACGTATGTTATACTAAAACATCTCAGAAAAAGGTATATAAATGTTTGAGAAGTTTAAAATGACAAACATGTATCATGCTGTCATGCATAGGTATTTTCCTGTCAGCTGTGTGTTAAAATACCCATAATACCATAAGCCAGGAAAAGGTTTAGTTTGTCCCAATATACAGTTGCAGTATGCCAAAAATACCAGGATGTCATACTGCATCGAGTGACATGTATCATTCCTCATTCTTTTCTGCTGTCCTGGCCCACAATCCTTTGCGCAGGGGTTATTTTTCATATTCATAGACAGGGACAGATCCTCTCTAGCCATATCTCAGGTAAAGGCTACAGTCACTAGCCTTGTCTGTCTGCTGTTTGTTTCTCAGCAGGCTGCATACAGCTGGTTTATCTGGAGAAGTCTCCCTGCTACAGCTGGAAAAGTGAGAGCGAAGCAAACCAGTAAAGTCCGGGGCAATAAAACCAAAACAAGCGTTTAACAAACACTGAGTTGATGCTGTGTCAGATGTCATGGCCAAGTGGCCTACGTGTGCCACCGTTTGGGAATCAGTAATCTAACAGATACAGGGAAAGATTCACATGCATTTAAGGTTCTGTACAATTAGCTCTTAACTCGCTAGTAAGTTACAGTGTCTCCTTTTAGATGCTATTTGGAGGTTTTCTGAATGAGCTGTTTGAGTGAAAATAAACAACTACATTTAACCTAAAACAATGAGCTGACAGAAGCTAAAACGCTATGGGACCTTCAGGGTTAGGTGAACCGAAAAAAACAAAAACAATACCTATACCTTAATCAGCACTGATGTCAGGATCACTCAATGTAAAAAACACTAGAAAAACTAACAATATATTATTTCCCTTTCAAAGAAATATCTGCACATGGTGGATATTTTGAAGTAAACCAAATCTACCAACAATTCTTTTTATGGAAAACAACTAAATGTGTTTTCTCTATTATAAAATGACAAACAGATTTCTATCAGGTATTGTACCTAACATCCTGTAACTGATTTGTTTATATAGTGGACTGTCTTTATTTGTGCGTCTGTGTAATGCATGCCACAGTGTAAACCCATGAATTTGCAAGCATGTGTGTGTGCCATGTGTGTGTATACATAAGCTGCACATGTGATAACATTCTCCCATTTCTCTGGGTGGAAATATTTATGCTAAGTCCTCATTTGAGCATGCAGTTCAGACAGACGGGGTCCGGTGTTCTTTCCCTTTTTTCTGAATGAGTCAGCCTCCGGGGGGCCTTCCCAGACAAGACCAAGCATTGTGAGCGTGGCCCGCCCCCTCCCCTCTTCCCTGACCCAATACGTGTGTTTATATCAAGACCTGATATCCATTTTCCGTCACACAGTCCCGTTGCTAAGAGGTATTTATTTTTTAGCGAGAAAGGAAGAGTTTCGAGGGAGCTGTGATGTGTAAATAGTTGTGATCCGTCACAGGTGCCCCATCGCCCGTGGAGAGGACGCACGGTCTGATGACGGATACAGAAAATAAGATGAAAAGGAATCAATGAGTTTGGCTGCTCAGCTGTATTTATGGGCGCTAATTTCCACAAATACTCAAAGCTTTGCATGAGAGAAGGATTGTTACTTTGACTCAGGCTCTCTGGTGTAAATATTTCTAGTCATTCAACACTAGACTGATTGTGTTTATATTCGTTTGGTCATTGTGTGACTGCACGCCTGGTTTCGTCAGAGTTTGAGAAACTGTTACTCATGTCTCAAACCTCAAACTATCACATTTGTTAGAGCTGCACTAAATAATATGCTTTATATTAATAATGGATCAAATGAAGATGTCTGCATGAAAGATGTTGTTGTATATTGCTTTAAGCCACCTTTAGGATATTGTTGTCGTTTTCCGCACTTCAACTTGACTGTCATTGACCCTGTTTCCAGCCAGCTGTTTTCTGTGAAAGAGCTCTGATAAGCACATTACACACTACAAGTCTAACACCAAACAGCAGACACATGTAGTAGCCTAGTGGGGAACATAGATGAGCATCTAGGAGATAAGAGATAAACGAAATAGAGCTAAAAGAAGAGTGAGGACTGGACTTAAAAACAACTTTTCCAATATGGCGGTTATATTATTGTAACTTATTTTGCTGTTCTGGGTTGCCTTGAAACAAATACATGTATGTTCAATTCAAGGATTCACATCAAAACGCATGTATCCTTGAGGACTACCATACATTTTCCTACATCGATTGTATTCATATTTATATCTTCATTGCTAAGTGACGTCTCTTGGTACAAATGTTGATAACCCTTTGGAAGCAATGGGCAGCCCCAATGAAACAGAGTATTCAGCACCTTGGTCACTCAGGAGTCCTAATACCTATCACTGTTTGAGAGTCCCGGTCGAGAATGAATCCTATTTCATCTCAATTCTTTAAACATTACTTAACCATAAAAAGCATGTGCAAGTTCAGAGAAGTTTACCTACTTTTTTTCCATATAAATGATCTCTCTCTCCTCCTGCTGCCTCTAATAAGCTGATTATAGGTTAACCCTATTTTTTTTAACCAACTACATTTTACCACAATCTGCAACCAGAGGTGGGAAGTAGTGGAGTACAAATATTTTGTTACTGTACTTAAGTACATCTTTCTGGTATCAGTACTTTACTCCACTACTTATTTTTCTGACTACTTTTTACTTTTAGTTCTTACATTTTTAACACAAATACCTGTACTTTCTACTTCTTACATTTTCAAAACAGGCTCGTTACTTTAGTTTTAATCTGTGTTTGGTGGCGTGATCAATATTATTTGAGTCATTGCGTGCACACAACACAATTATTGAGTTGGGTTGTTCATTAATTGATCCCACAATTTTAAATAAAGTTCACCATATAACTCACTTCAATTCAGTTTTTTTTCTAAAGCATTACGGTAATAATTGTTGTGATGTTTCCAAGGAATAGGTAGAGTCACCTTAGAATCTACAATGTAGACGTTTATTTCCCCACTTGTTTTCTTTGCTTGTGTTCTAAATGGTTGTTGTTCAGTGTTGAAACATTAGTTACCTAACAATTACATAATTACATAATTACAAATCAAAATAGAAGATCTTTATTGTTCTATTAATATAAAGTGAGCTGCAGTTACCAGCTACTCTATGAAACAGCTGGTAGTTATGGGAACTTTTTACTTAAGTGCTTTTCGAAGCCCATCTTTTTTTACTTTGACTTGAGTAAAGAAGTTTAGTCAGTACTTTTACTTTTACTAGAGTATTTTTAAACACTAGTATCTGTACTTCTACTTGAGTAAAGGATGTGTATGTGTTTACTTTTGCCCTCTCAGTTGTCTGCAACAGCCAATCATCAATCAATCTGTAGTCAGCTGTCATTTCAGACGCTAACGCTGCGGGCCTCCTGCACCCTAGATTTACCTCCATTCATCATATCCACTTCCCAGGTTGAGCTCATCAGAAGTTTGTCATCAATCAATCAACATCACCACCACATGAAGTTCAGAAAGGGTTCAGAATGTCATTATCATCTATTCACCAAAAATGTTCCCGAAACAAATACAAATGTGGTTGATTATGATGTGAAAAAATAGTATAAAAACCAATAAAGGTTTAGTGGAAGATGTACATACGATGGTTGGGTCGAACACAGGAACTTCTCCCTAGAGGATCATAGTCCCATGTGAAAACAAAAGTCAATATTGAGTGACGTGTCCATGTTAGGAAAGTTACATAGCGTTCGTAATTTACATAATGGTTTGTTCCGTAACAACCATAAGTAACACAAAGTTATTTTAGCCTAGAAAATTGGTAGCAGACATTTAATGGGCTGATAACATTTAAAACGGAGAAGCATTCAATATCTTTTACAATGGGATAGGACTAAAACTCGAGTGTGTTATTGGAAAATCTAGGTTCTGTATGGAGGCTTGGATTGCACAAGGGTATAGACGAAGATAATGAAGAAAAAGCAAACACTGGATTACTGGAACCTCAAATGGGGCACATTCTGACATGGGGCTGTACCTCTACATATTATATATATTATATATATATATATGTTTTAGTTGGTTAAACAAAAAAATACACATAAGTGGAATGATAAATAGAAGTGTATCTTCTTAATTTCGCTTTGCGCCATCTTCAAGTTCACTAGAAGACACTTCCAGTTCTGAACAAAATCCTTTTTACTCGGAGGGAAGCATTTTGCCTCTGAATCACAAAACGGTAACAATAGCTAATTTCATTTTGGATGTGTGGCTGTTAGCCATGCTTGAGTCTCAACCAGGAGTTTTAAGAGCAAAGTCCACGTTGGACCTGGACCGAGGCTTGTTCTGGATGTAGCTCAGTGGAGCAGGCCTCCCACTGATCCACGCAACTCATTATTTCCCTAATGCTGGGATTAGACCTCAGTGCTGCTGCAGAGCTGACAGTGTGCCAGCTCTTTTCTCCCTCCAGGTCTATCATGAAAAACAACAGCCAATTCACTGGCAGCGAAATAAAACACACCGTCTTTGTTGTTTCATGAAGAAGGTGTGACATTTTAGCTGACTTTTCCAATTATTTCTTGGAACACCAATAAGGATGCTTTGCCTTATGATGATGTCTGATTGGAGGCCATAGTTAGTGTGATGGTATTGTAAGAAGGGGTACTATAGTATTTCTGTATTTACCTTTGCTAATTTAGGCTATTCCTATTAAATCTTTAATGATGACAGATCTACCTTCTTCTCAGAACTTCAGAACCACAATATCAACCATCAAATAATTATTTCCCACATATTTAACCATTGCAACATGTAGATGAAATGTTACGTGTTAAAGAATCACCACGTTTCACTATTTATAAAGGCAGAACGAAGTGATATGACTGTCAACCCAGAAACAAAAACATTTGTGGAGATCCTTTTTTTTTCTCTTTTTCTCTGAACTATACTTGATGATGGTGCTGAGTTGTGGAGGCAGGGGGGACGGAGAGCCAGGCAGCGAGATGGGGGATGGTAGCGTCTTGCCTTGGAGGAAATCTGGAACCTATAAACTTGGGCAACTTCTCTGACAAGAAGCGAGCGTCACCAGGGTTAGATTTGGTTGGCTGCACGACGCACCTTTGTCTCCGCCTCGTCTCTTTGATCCGACCAATCGCTTATGGCTCATTCTTCCTGTTGTCTTCAGCTCAGCTGTCCAAGAAAAGTTCTCCGGACCAATCGGTGACTCAGATGGGAGGGAAGCTGAACGTTTCATGGTTCCCTCCCTTTAAAAAGTCAGATTCAGGTTGCTGTTGTCTCACATGCAGCCACAGGAGCGGGACATGAGAACGGTTGGATTTGCCGATGCAGTGCACTCTGACAGAAGCTGAAAAGATACCATTGGCACGTCTCCACATCTGTAGATGAAGAGGCAATGTGGAAATCCAAAGCCGAGTGCTGATTACCTACCCATTTCGAATTGGCATGTTCGGCAAAGCGGATCACTTTTGGAAAAGAAGAACAACACATCAGAAGGCCGGAGAAACGTAACAGGGGGAGTTCCCTGAAGACAAACAGACAGGAGGAAAACAGTGAGGGAAGAAGGGGGGGAGTGGAGAAAGATATAGTGAAGGCAAGAGAGAAGCACTGGAGCTATTCAGAAAAGTGAAGGGTTGAGAGTCCCAAGAGAAGACAGAAAATCATGCGAGAGGAGGAGCAGTCCAATGATGACCACCCCGAGGGAGGGGTGGTTTCCAGCGAGGAAAACATAGGAAGACCACCTTCTAACGCCTGCCCTGTTGTCGTAGCAACACCTGGGGTCACCGGGCGTAAACGGCAGACGGGCTCAAATGCGGATGATCAACTTACAACTCCGACTACATCTGCACACGATGGCAAGGTCAAGCCAGGGGAGGACATCCAGACCTTCACCCTAACCAGACCGAAAAGACCCAAGAGGAGTCCTCAAGATCGGTCACCTTCCTCGGCACCGTCACTTTCTCCTGGCCTGAGTCCCGGAAGTCTGGAGGACCCTCACGGGCAGCGGGTGATCGCCAACATCCGAGAGAGACAGCGTACGCAATCTCTGAACGACGCCTTCACATCGTTGCGTAAAATAATCCCAACACTCCCCTCTGACAAACTGAGCAAGATCCAGACCCTTAAGTTGGCGTCGCGCTACATCGACTTTCTGTACAAGGTTCTGGAGAATGACGAGATGGACACCAAGATGGCTGGATGTAACTACCTGGCCCACGAGAGACTGAGCTACGCCTTCTCGGTCTGGAGGATGGAGGGGGCCTGGTCATCCATGTCTGCTGGCCACTAGCCCCTTTTAAGGGTTATCTTTTGACTGTTGTCGTAAAATGTATGATGAATTCCACTTGACAAGGAAATACTCTAACTTGACGCAAAGGGGTGGAGGAGTGTCAGCTCACCTGTGGACTATTTATCACATCAACTTCTTCGGTTTGCCTCAATGATGTCAGAAAGACTTATTTACATTGACATTTGCAGTAGGAAGAACCTGATTTTAAAGCCACTATTGTTGACAAGTTACATGCAAGATGGATTGTTGTATTTCTGTATGTTGTCTGCCTAAAGCAGCAATTACTGCTTGAGTATGCCAATAGTAGAATTCAAGAGAAGTAGAACAGGGACATTGTGCCCAGCGTATGATTCCTAGCTTTTTTAAAGATTATTTTTTACAGCGTTTGTGCTTTGTTTACATGAATCCCAAAGGAGGACATCACAGGTGACATATAGTAACATTCAATCTCCTGACTTTCTCGGGTTCTGTAATTTGACCTCATGTGTCATGTCCGTAGATTTTATCATCATAACTTCCACCTTTAGCATCGTTTTTATCATCATCTTCATAGGTATGCATACTTGGAGCTACATTTGAACTTTATTCCAGCCTGGGACTAGCAGGTTCTGTGTTATATAAAGAGCCACTATGCAGAGGAGGGATTAGAAGAGAAGAAGAACTGGAAAGATCAAATTGGATGTTCCAACAGAGATTGGACCTTTGACTTTTCCAAGCCTTAAACTCCTACTTTTCCAAGACATATCATGATTCCCTGACCACCTCTGAACCTAAGCGCTGGTGGAAAAAGCAGCCGTGGGCAGGGCAGCCGTCGTCCCGATTTAAGTTTCTTCTCTCCGTACCCAAACCAAGCCCCTTTGTTTCTAGTAGTGCCAAAAAAAACTCTCCTCTTGAAATTCTTTCCTCTCAATCTGGCCCAAATGTGCCTGCGTTGCACGAAACAGTGATGCAGCTTGCGAGCTGACGAGGAGGCGTAATGAAAACAAACGGTCTCGAAAAGCCATGAATCATGCGTGTCACCATCAAAGAGGAGCCCGATGTGGCTCCCTGCTGGGCTCCCATAAACCACTGGAAGTGATGGAGGAGGTGAGAGCTGATTTATACACACACAAATGTGCACAACTATAGGTGTAGCCCTATGCACGCACCCATAAAGAAACACACACATTCTAAATGTCTGGGTTTGAAAAAGAACATCCAAATTCATTTGAATGAACATCACCTCCAGAGTTTAGCTTTCAATTTCTATGAAAGGAGCAAACTCCAAAGAGATGACATGTTGTTTGTTTCGATACAAATCCATGACAAACCACTTCTTTGCTCATTGCCAATATGCATTAAGCCCTGCAACCTATCATTAGCATGTCCCAGGGAGGTAGCTAATGTTTCCAGCTCCTGTGAACACTAATGAAGACTTGTGCCTCAAAGTAAGCACAGTGTGGTCTCAGAGGAACAGCATCCGCTGAAATGTTAGAGGACACTTAACATTTCAAAATAATTTAAGTTTTGGGCCAAAAGAGAAAAGCAGCCCCTGTGCATTTTATGTACAAAACAGCAGTTGGATAATAACTGACAGCTACTTTTTTTCTTTTTTTACCACTGATACGAAAATTTGCAACATTAATGACCTGAATTGCATTTGCCAACACCCCATATATGTCAATACTGAACCCCAGTTTAATGCGCATGCATAACCTTGTATTATTATATTTCAATCAAGAAGTATTCTGAATTAGTGTATTAATTCTAGCTTGTTATGAATACAAAAATGCTGTTATTTTTCATAGATGACACTACTTAAGACAATGTGCTTTTTCTTCCTGGTGGTATACTTGGAAATATGAAATTAAATCTCGTTGATTGTCATTGCCCCATTGATGTCTTGTTTTTTTGGAACAAGGATCAATTTAAAAAAAACGTCTAAAAACTCATCAGCAGTCTGTCTTTTTTGTCTTTCCAGCTGCTGAATAAAGTGACTGTGATCTTCTCTGGTGTTCATGCTACCATCAAGGTTCAATCATTTGGACTTTGATACAAATGGAATCTTTTTAGTTACCTCACTTAGGGAGAAAAGGAGTGTATAAGAATATCAAAAGGCATCCGGATCAGGATGCAGACAGATATGGGGTAAGAGGACATTTCTGGACAAACTAAACCATCAAAGAGCTTTAGCTGGACAATAGCTGGACATTTTTTATTGTTTAAATGTTGTGATTATCACTATTTTCCCTGTATATAATAAAAGGAAACTTATATATTAGCTGTCACTGTATAAGAGAATTCACCTGCAGTTGAAGCAAGACTATAATCTCTGACAGAATGTATGTTCATCTCTTGTTCACCAGTTTACAACCAAAGCAAGGCTTTGTTTTTAAGGAGCAGTTACTTGAAGAATATACAGTGTGTGGAGTGACACTGATACAGCATGACTGGATATCACATGCAGAACAAAATGGATGTAGTAATGCAACATGAATAATATGTCTGAAAAATAAAACTGTCTTCAAACCTTTTCACAAGTTTCTTGTTGTTTTGCTCAAAGTGGATGATGAACGGTGCAAAGATTTATACTAGCGCCACACCCTCTTTGTCTCCTGTCTCTCTTGTTAAACTGCCTCTTGTTTTCCCTTCCTTCCTCCTTCCTCCGGTCTTTTTTTTAATGAGGTCTGTGTGCCTTTGCCTGGTCATTCAGGAACAGTTAATTCCTCCAAAAAGAACAAGTTAATGTGCAATTAAAGGCTCCAGGAATATTTATAGCCTGTTTGGGCCCAAATTCATAGTTTTTAGCTTGATCTTTGGAGTTATGCTACACTGGCCTGCAGCCAGCTTTACTGTTGAACTTGAGTATCCTTTAGCAGGAGTTAGATCATTAAAGCTTTCACTGTGTTAACCCACAGGAACAGTTACATTGTGGCATAACAGCCGTTATCAGAGTTGGTATTGTAAACTGCCAGCCAGATTTTATTATACAAATTATAAAAAAATTACTTGTAATTGTCTTGCGATATAGCTGTGTTCTTTAATCAACACTGTGGAAATGTTAGACACATTAGTGGGCTACCTAAATGAGTGACCAAGATTGAGTCTCACAGATTTTAATATGCTTGGGTTTCACTTAAATATAGTACAGATTTGATCAATAAAATGGCTTGAATTTGGTTTATATTACATTTGATGTCACTTGACATTGATTTCAACCATTGCTCATCTTCTTCCCAAAAATGCAGCATGCTTTGGTCGAAGATTTTGCCGTAATGTGCATTATTTTCAGTAAATGAGCAAAACAATAATGTTGTAACAATGCAATTCAGTTTTAGTTTCTGCCTCTTTGTCAGTGGACAAGTTGTCTGCTCGTTAATACATATTAAAAGTTCACAGACCCGAGAATTGTGCTTAATCTGTGGATCCAGGTGTCTAGCAGCTGACTGCTCAAAGACTTCACAGCTGGGATCAATGCTACGCTAAAGTCACAGGGAATGGATAGGAAATAGGTTAAGACATTGAAAATAAACACACTAGCTATGACTGAAATGGCGTCGTTTGAACACATAGCTTGTCATTCCTACCATTTACACAATTTAATACATGTGAATGATATAGATACCCACAATATACATTAACCCGGTTACAATATTCATAAGCACTAAGATAGCTAGCTAATGCTATAGCAGATGGTGTAACCAGACTTTCAAGCCCAATATTAAATCTGAGTGTGGTCATAATAAGCTAAAGCTAGCATTAGCTTTCATGCTAGCTTTAGCTAATTATGACCACTTACTTAGCATAGAGTATTATCTGCTTGCTCACTGCACAATTAGAATTTACTGAGCAAATTATAGCTCGCCGCTAAAGACAAGATGGAGGATGTCATTAAAACTGAACTCATATTGCTAGTTAGCCTATTCATGTTGTCAGTGGGAGGCTAACATTTTTTAAATAACAGTAAAAGCTTACTCAATTTCAACACTCTTTTGGTAACGAATATTTCCTCCACAAACTATGGAGGAAACTTAGGAAGAAGAATCTTGGAAGAAGAATCCTACACTGGTGATTTTCTTAAAATGTGCTTTAAATATATTTGAATAACACCCAGTAATATTCTCTTTTACTCAATTTCAATATGTGTTAAAAATAAACAAATATAATATATTATTTATCCTATTCTTCTAGTTAATATGATGAAGTTTAGACAAAGAAGACAAAAATAAGCTTAAATACTGGAAATTATGTTGTTTTAATCAAGAGGAAAAGACAAAAATAATAGTAGAAAATAGAATCTTTCTATACATACACTTGGTAGGAAATGTGCAGTAAAAATACAGGTAAATAATAACTATCATGAAATAAAGATTTCAAGGTCACATTTATAGATACACAGAGTTACTGTAAGTCCAGTTAGTCAAGAGACACCAATACACATCCTGCTGAATGCATCAAGGCACATGTGTGACATGTGTATTTTGGTCATGGAGTTTCTATTTACAGTGAGAAGGTACACATTTTATCAGTATTAAAGGGAATTAAGAGTTGAGGCACTAATGACCTCTCCTTAAGGCAAAAAACAGGTGCTGGGGATATGATACAGGAGGTCATTTACAGTATTTAACAGACAAACACACACTCAACGTTAACTTCATAGACACAACATGCACCTGCTGCTGGATAATAGAGACACAGCATTTAGTTTCAATTCCGTCACTTGCTGATAAGAATACTATGTACACACAAACAAAAAATGACACCTATTACAGAATCCTTTACCTGCAATATTTCTCAATGGGACTTCTGCAAAGGAGAAACGTTTTAGCTCTTCTGTCATTTTGCTTCCTATAAACGCTTTGAGGCCTTCTGTTGGGCAGATGATGCCCAGGGTCCGACTAAAGCAACGCTTACAGTTTCCTACCAGGATGCTAACCGACACTTCCTGCGACCATTCACATTAACTTGCTGTGCTAATCTCAAGCTATTTTATCTATTTACAAAAGCTTCTTTTACATGCCGTTTTTATTTCCTATAAAATAAAAAAAACTGATTGTGCTGCTTTAAATCCAATCATGGATGTTAAAACCATGCTAACAGTCAAACATTAATTTCCTTACAGAGGTTTAGTGTTTATATTCACTTTTAGAAAATAAAATATGGAATTATTATGGAATTTGATGTTGTTTTTTGGCCACATTATGTCAAATGTAATCATTTTGACTCAGTTTTCTGCAGCTTTAATCTAATCAATGCAAGTATTGGTCATCAAAAGCCTAACCTGGTCAAAGGAAGAGTGCATGAAAAATGGATTCAAACAAAAACCTCCAAACTAAGAAACACGATCTTGTTATTTTTACTTTTGGAATGCAGAGCCCTTACATGCCCCTACAGCTGGGCAGTCAGAACAATTCTTCAACAAGCAACGTGACCTGCGTGTGGACGAGGGGCCGACTTGTTTAGCATGGCACCGTCTAGCTTGATTGTAACGTGACAGGAAGAGCTGCTACAGTTCCAAACAAAACACAATGTTTCCTTAATTAGACTTTGAGAGAGCCTGGATCTCCATAGCTGTTTTTTGAAGAATATAAAGAAAACATTCATTATCAAAACAGACGGTATACAAAAGTCTGCATACAAGATATTCTTCTAAATCCAAAGGTTGTCTTTGAAAAGTCCAGCAGAATCCAAACTGTTCCCTTCTGTTGCGTGCTGTCTTAAGGCAGTATTCTTTGGGTGATATCCTTTAAGTGCATTAATATTATTGCAACTATAGAACAATACGAATGGTCCTCAGTGGTGCCACGGTGGAATGAACACTCCTTTAGTCTCAAATATAAACAATAATATACAGTCTTCAATACTAGTGGTACATTGAAAGGTCATCGTCGATTTGTACACGTGTGTACAAGACACTGAACAGCAGTGGAAAAATAATCTTGCTCGAAAAATATTGCCTACTTTTTGGATTGACTTCATAGGAAATACAGTCTACAGTATCAGGATGATACGTGTCCTCACTTAAGACATCTCAGATATAGAGCGAATAAAATGTCATCCAAATCCTCCTTTTTAATTATCTACAGAGGAGATGTTTTTTTTTATCCCAGGGTTTTGGAATTTCTCATACGGTTCACATTATGGAATGAACAGTGCAATAAAAGGACATTTTCCTTTTTTTTGTTTCTACAAAACCACAGTTTGTGTCTTCATTTTCTTCTAGTGGTTAAACTGCATGCAATGAAATCATTCAAACAGACAATCTCCATCTCCTATTTTCCATATTCTTTCCTTCTTGTTGATATTTGAGCATTCATCAGGTGTATCTTCACGTGAAGAGAAAGGAATTCATGATCCAAAGTATTTTCCTTCTGAAATCTGCTGGTCCTTACGTTAAGGCATAGTTAAGGCTGCTGGTACATAGTGCTTCAGGAAGATTCAGAGCTGGACATCTGAATTCTGTCAGTTCCTTTAAGGTTCCTGGACCTCTGAACACACACACCATCCATTGTCAGTAAGAGGACATCAAAAGTAATAAGACATTGTCTTGTATTGCTCTTTGGTGAGGTTTCAGAAGGTAGTGGTTGCCAGCTTGGACGTGCTCCCACTGCCGGCCTGTTGGGTTTCAACATTGTGTGTCTGTTGGTGTGTGAATAAGGCAGGTGAGTGGGGCTCAGTGGCATTACAAACGCTCCCCATTCATGGTTGTGTCACAGCGCAGGAGATCCAAGGCTACAGGTGGGCACCCAAATCCTGACAGTGAGGCGATTGGTCTGATCTTTTTACATGGAGTCACTGTCATGCTCCATCGGCTCGTCAGGGAGGCTGGAGGGTGGAAACAGAGAGTGAGGGAAATGCTGGGAATGCCAACATGAAGCGACAAAGTGGGATACTTGTCTTTGATTGATTCTTTAACCATATTTTTGTGACACCTAATCCTGCTCTAATGTGAAAAGAGGTACTAACAAATCAGAAGACAGTTGGGTGGGACAAGGAAAAATCATTTGTAAAAAATGGAAAACCTATGACTGTGTGTGTGCTGTACCTCTTGTTGGACAGTACTCCCACAGAGAGTGAGGCCAGAGCATTGACCGCATCAGTTTCCTCACAGTCTCTCCTCTCTGCAGCAAGGTAGGACAGACCCACTGATCCACTGTAGGCCTTCACACTCTGCCAGTACTGACCTGCAACAACCACAGAGAAACAGGTTACTCTTGTTGTAATGCAAACAGGACTAGATCATGTTTTTAATATCAGCATCACGTAGGTAGGAGGAAGAAAATAAACATGAAACTCAGGGGAATTCACAAGAATTTTCACAAATAAAAGAGTGATTAATTACTTTGTATCTGAATGACGGTCTGCAGGGAGCGCACTGCGTTAGCGTTGGGCTTCTGGAGGAGGACTTCTTCTAACAGTGGGTCCTACAATACAGAGAGGCAGCATTGAAGATAATCTTTTATTCTGGATCATGTTTGAAAGTGGTTAAAAGCTTGTATACTGACTTAGGAGGTATGTTAATAAAAGTGATATTAGGTTGTAATCAGGACCAACTTTATATGTATAGAAAAACAGCAAGTTACCATTTATTAAAACTGATAATAAGCTGTCAGTAAAATACAGATACTTGAGTTAATAAGCAACTGAAAGGATTACTCCTGCGATATGGAATAAATTCAATTAGTCTTGGATCAATCCCTGTTTTTGTCCAGCTGTCCTTGCCTAAAACTTTTGAAAACCATATTATCTTCAATTGCAAATACCACTAACCCTGGAAAGGTTAGTAAAACATGTCAATCTAAAGCAAACATTTAAATAGAACTCCATTACCCAGCATGCCTTACCTGTATGTCCAGGAGTGCACTGACACAGGCCTCAGATGCGTCACAGATGGCTGTGAGGTCGTGACCTCCCTCGAGGGACAAAACCAGACGACCCCCAGCCAGAGACATCAGCTGACGGGTCAGGAAGCCGAAACCTGGCAAACACACACCCACCCACCCACCCACCCACCCACCCACACACACACACACACACACACACACACACACACACACACACACACACACACACACACACACACACACACACACACACACACACACACACACACACACACACACACACACACACACACACACACACACACACACACACACACACACACACACACACACACACACACACACACACACACACACACACACACACACACACACACACACACACACACACACACAAATGTTAACACAAATTATAAACCATGCAAAAGCAGAGCAGAAAATGTTTGGCAGGTCAACTGCATCATGAGAACACTTACTTAAGACTGACCAAAACGAGTCTCGCTATAATTTCCGATACTCTAAGAAAACAAATATCTATTTTTATCTTGTGGATCCTCCCACAGCTAAAATGCCAACAACTAATGACTGTAATTATGGTTCCATCAGTGATGCAGCCAGTTAAGGTAAAAGCCTTGCAATGTGCTTGACAGGAGCTGTAATAATCTATTAATATCTCTAAATAGTGAACCACAACAGCTTAAAGTTCTTGTTGCTGAAATCGAGATGGAGGTAAAGTCTGCAGGATAGGCGGTGGTAGAGAGCCGTGCTTACATTTGGCGGAGACCTTGTATCCTCCCAGAGGAGCGGGGTTTCCCTCAGCGGCATCAAACCCAGCCGACACCAGAACAACGTCCGGAGAGAACTCCTGGGCGATGGGCATCACTACGGACCTGAAGGGGAACACACAAACACAAATATAGGCCACTGAAAAACGTTGTTGTTGCTGCACTTCTTTAATGCAGTAATATCTGTTAAACTGCATGTGTGTGATCTCCATGCTGTAACTACATACAGTATAACATATAACACAAGATGTCACACACACATGGAAAAACAAAATCTGTGTGTATTGTAGTTTTCTTTATTCTCCATTATGAGACTTATTGTAGAGCTCAACTCAAAGAATAGTTGTAAAGGAAACTGGCATTTTTGCTTGGCGTGATATAAAAAGAAATAGCAGAATACCTTAGTAAAACTATGCAGTGACGGGATAACAAATTCCAAAACAAGTCAATGTCTTAAATATAGTCTCTAAGATTCGAAAAAAGAAATGTAAGCTTCTTAGCTTCTGTGCTGGTATGATTCAACGACTGCTGTGGAGTGGCAACAACAACATGTATTGTATCTACCTACATAAAGCTGTTAAAGTGTACACTTTGCGGTTTTAAGAATATTTCCAACAATTGACCTTGCCATCAGACAGCCTGCTGGGTAAGTAAAGCTGTTATCTACATTCTAGCATCCTTGCTCAGCTAGTTTATTTGTGTTATGTTGTGACTTTGGTTAGTTTGGCATCCAAAAAGTCACACAATAACAGAAACAAACAAACCCATTGAGGCAGCGGTAAACCAGAAACTCTCATGTTGGTTTTTTATGCCAGCAGCATAGATAGCAGGATGAGTTGCCTGTCTGACGGCAGTGAAAATATTTTAAATATAGCCTTAACTAAAACTTTTATATGGTGGGCCTTTCTTTCAGGCTGCACATTTTCTTTTCTGCAGCCCTCATCCACAGCTTGTTGTCATCTACTGTGGGAAACATACGTACTATGGATAAATACCTCATACAACCCAACTTCAAAACATCCAAACTGTCCCTTTACAAGAGTCAAATCTGGACCTAACTGAAGAACATGATATAATATTAATACAATGAGCTGTAAATCTTAGTTGATTTATAAATCACTGATTGATAGACTTTAACTTGGTTTCATTTAATCAGTTTGCTTGTGAAGACTGTCCATAATATTTAGTCAAATATTGCCAAATCCAACTGTCCATTTCTAAACTTCTTCTTCCTTCTTAAGATGACAAATTCATGGTCAAATCCAAAAAAAGTTTGGCTGATGTTTGACTCAGCAGCCGACAAAGGTCTATTGTTTCTGTGTTGGAAAAGCTGTGCAGGCCTTAAGTTACACAAGTCAGCTCTTATACAGTGCTGTTGCTACTCAGTGTTGTTTGTGGACTTCAAACAGAAGACTTCCTTAATGCTATTGTTGTTAGGAAGAGAGCGGCGGAGGGAGGCTTGACTCTGCAGCGCGATGCTGTCGGCAGAGATCAAAGTGGGAGTGTGTGAGTCTGTTTCCCATTAGAGGCTTGTCACTCTCCTCACGTCATTGACAACACAGAGAAAAGAGGAAAAAACTGTCCATCTGGGATCCATTTAACTTCATTATGCTGCCTGGGGACTTTGGAGACCTCCCTCCTTCCCTACCCCCTTACACACACACACACACACACACACACACACACACACACACACACACACACACACACACACACACACACACACACACACACACACACACACACACACACACACACACACACACACACACACACACACACACACACACACACACACACACACACACACACACACACACACACACACACACACACACGCACACACCCCTGACTGCATGCAGATGGACAACATGAGCTCATGGACATAAATGAGGAAACAGAGATAAAACACACAAACACATTCCAGCATGAGCATACACACGCAGATACACAGTGATGTATACAACACATGGATTCATTTTCACACATGCAAGAAAAAAATCTTGTGTCGTCCTGTTGGCGGTGTATTAAGTTTTGATTCATAAAGTCATTACAATCCATAAAAAATGTTATCGTAGCCCTGTGCATATGAAGCAGAGCACACACACACTCCACTCATCCTCACACACACCTAACCGCAGAAAACCCACCTCCCCTGTAGACCCATTAAAGCTGCCACGCTCCCCCCACGGAGAGCAACTACAGACAAACTAATGGAAAGACGGAGGGGGGGCATGGGAGAGGAGGGAACGCTTATTAAAGATCAATCAAGGGAGGAGAGGCAGAGGGAGGATGTGTGTGGTGGTGAGGGTCGGGGTGATGGAAAAATAAGGAGTGGGGGGGGGGGGGCGGGGCATGGTGAGAGTGAAGGATAAGGTGAAAAGGCAAAAAAGTTCCCTCCCCTCTGAAGTCGGAGCACTCAAAAACGTATAAAATGTGATCCATTCAATGGCTTTTACTTCGAAAGACTGTTGTGCATTTGCAAACTTTATTAATTACAAAGGGGAGGCCTAAGTGTTTGGTGGGAGGTAAGGGGGCCGTTTGGATTTTGACTGCATGAAAGGGAAAATGCTCTTTTTGAAGGGTTAAGGCAAAGTGGCTTCACAATATGACCTAACAAGAGATTATGTCAGCTCTGTGCTGACTTCTGAACAAGAACCTGCTTTAAAACATGTGTTTTTCATATGTCTCAAACTAAACTGTTTATTTGTTTTACTTAATGAATATCAAATTGCTACATTAATGTAATTGATGTCCCTGTTTGCTTAGGTCTTCCTATTATTATGATCACGTACTTACTTGCTAATAATGGATGGTACTTATATACACCAAGCAGTTGTGTCAAGCATTAATGCGTCATTTATATTTTATTTTACTGTGTTCTTTTTTTTTTTTGACTAACTTGAATTTAAGTCTTTTTAAAAATGTTTATGTTTTAAAAAGTAAGTTGAAGTTTAGCATAAGTAAATGTTAGAGTTTGCCTTTGCATGTTAACATTATTGCAGTTGATACGACTTTTCATATAGATTAACTCCATTTTGTTTTACTACACTGATTTTATGTCTTATTTCTTACTGATGTAAAGCACTTTGAATTGCAATCCCCTGTATGAAAGGTGCTATACAAATAAAGTTATTATCATTATTATTATTATTATTACTATGTTTGACATAATTTATCAAACCAACGCATTTATAATTAAACGGTGGATTGGAGTTTATACTGAAATGAACCTCTTATGTTCCTATTATACATTTTTAATTTGCCTTCAGCAGCAAATGTGCTGACCATGTAATCACAATATGCTGTTCAGTTCCACCTTAGTTGCACCCTCTAATCAACAAATATTATTGTTTTGATTAAAAAAAATCCAATAAAGGTATACAGTAATATGACCCAGAACTGCTGAGGTGTCTAGTTGTTTCTATATATATATATATATGTATATAGCATTTTAATTTCAGCTCGGGATTCCCCTGGTATCTGTGATCTCAACTTTCGCATCACATTTTAAAACTGGGTTTTATTTTCTATATCTGTGCAGAGAACTATGAAAAAGTGTTGTGGTACACTCTCACCATCTGGGGCTCAAGGCAGATTCAAACAAAGAGAGAATAACTTAGAACTAATATTAGATCCAGATCTTGCCATGCATTTGGCATTAAAAATGATACTTTGAATCACTTCTGTGGTTTTCCATTGCACTAGAGGAGGCCCATCCCGCTCAAATCTCCCCAGATCTGATTACTTAGGAGACTGTTTTTTATTGTATTTTGTCATGATATGAAACAGAAACCTACAAAACATATCCTCTAGGAGAAACACAGAAACTCTACACCGTCCAAAACTAAAGGAAGGTCTCTCACCATGAAAAGAAAACACTGATTCCAGCATTAACTAGCTCTAAAACTCTCCAGTTCACTTCTGATGTTAAGGCACAAACAGGAAGGAAGAGATTTTAATCTGAATTTGTGGATATAAAACTATCCATCTAAAAAGATTATATCTAGTCCAACTTGTGTTTTTCATCCAGTTGGCACTAAAAGTGACATTATATACATATAACCTTTTGGGGATTTGGTCTTTACCAGCCAGATCAATATTAGTCCTTCTCTTTTATAAGATCCAACAAGAATGCAAACCCTTTTCTCCAGCTTTACAGAGAACATTTTTAGTGTTGGCATAAAATTGCACGACACTGCCATGGAGGTGACTTGTTTCCCCCTCAAAAACACTGGGTGCACCCCCCCCCCCTGCTTAGAATTATTATCACTGGAATGTTTAGCACGGAAAAGTCAGAGGTCAGGCTCACGCTGCAAAAGAACAGGCCTGAGAGGGAATCAGTGTTTTTGCTCAAGAACACTTAAGAAAGAAGGTCCGCTTCTGACTTTTTTCATATCTAAAACCCTTCAAATTAGCAGTTGTATATCTGAATGAATCTCACACTGGGTGGTAGTGATCATGTGAATTATAGGTGTCATTCACGTTTGGGACGCTGGAGAAATGTTGCCACCCCTTTTTGAAATTGCCGAACTTGGCCAAAATACATTGCAAAAGTATAATATGTGAAAAAAAAAATCCTAAAAGTATAAAAAAAACTTTATACATTTGAGAAAGAGTTATTTGCACAAGAGAACATGTTTGAGAACGGTCCCAAAATTGACACCAGATGGACACACGAATATGGAATTGTGAATTTCGCACGAAGATGGCCCCGAACTTGGTCAACAGCCAAGCAACAGCCGAAGCAAGTACGATGCCTACAGAAGGCCACACGATGGCACCCGAACCACACACTCTGTCATGTTGTTTCCATAGCAACAACAACTTCCTGTCAACAGCGTAAACTCACCTTCAAAATAAAAGCATCTAAATAAAACAGGAAGTTAACTAACCTAAATTACATTTAAGACATACAACTGCAACGAAAGTAACAAAAACAATGTAATATCCTTTTCAGTTTCACAGAACACAAATCGTACTATAATACAATGGCTACACGACGGCATTGCGAGGGCTTCACGTAGTCATGTTGCCTTCCTAAGACAATCGGGCAGCTTCTTGTTTCCTTCGTATTGTCTTCGTGAGGCGAAAAATGCCCGATGGCACCGATGATCACACGAAGTAAAGACGAAGATGACACGATTTGAAAATGAACCTTTGCAAGGTTTTTCGGCAATTTTTTGGCATGCAAAAGATTTTGCCAACGCTCACGAAGTTGCTGCTGGAGCCTGAGAAACTCCACTGGCGGTCATACGATGGCCTAAGATGCCATCACGAATGGCCCGATGTTGTTACGATCAGAGCCGAATTTGAACATTTTCTTTATCGTGTGTCCATCTTGTGTCAATTTCGGGACAGTATGACGCAGGCTTTAAGATCATGGCCCACACATTATGCATGTGTGTGAACTTGTGTGTTGTCCCCAAGTATGCTACTGTGTAAACATATGCCTTCTTGTGAGCATACGCACATTTACCCCCATTACTGTACGTCTGCGACTTTTCCAGTAACCTTGCGGTCATGCACCAGACGACCAAAGAGCCCACACTGCTGAAACTTTATTGGAGCCAAACACACCCTGATGACAATTATCCAACCCACAAACAGGAAGTAAAGATCTGCAGTCTGTCAAACAAGGGACCTGGAGACCGTTTACGGCAAGTTATTGGAAACAGGGAGCGCCAGACACGTGCTCTCCAAATGAGGAGGATTATTAATTACGCAGGAAGTGTGTCAGAGGCGCTGTGTCGCTGAGCCTCTGATCATCGACTCGTGTTTGTTGTGGCTCAGTGTGAAGGAAATCAGAGGAATTGTGCGATTACTCGCTCACTCATTATAACTCATTATAATTCACAATCATCAAACATAGATAATCTGCTTCAATGCTTATTGGGTTAACTTTTGGGCTAACGTTTAGAAATGCAGAGACAGAAAGACAAACACAGCCAAAAAGTTTGGCAGAAGTGTAAGTTGTTGTTTTTTGCACCTGATTGAAATGATCGATGTTGCTGAGTTTAAATAAACTTGTGGCCAATACGTCATCCCGGCTGTTTTAATGCACAGCTTACTGGGGCTTAAACCCTGACGACATACAAGGCCCAACAGAATCAAGCATTTTTTGTGAATGAACCCTTTAAATTCGTAACAACTTAAACTTATCTCTTATAATGTCAGCTTGTGTTACAGTGTTTTGAACAGAGCTGTTGGCTGTACCTGAATGCAGCGAGGTAATCAGCATCTCCCATGGGGGGGTCCAGGCCTCCTGTGAATGCCACATTCACATTGAAGCCCTGGCCTGCTCCAGACCCAACCTGAACCCAAAATAAAACACATGTTGTATTTTATTCATGCAGGGCAATTGTTTAATCAAAATACATATATGTATCTCCCATGTCAGCTGTAACGAAGGACTACAACGTGGCCTGGCCAACACCCACCTCCACTGGTGACCCACTGCCAGGGAAGAAGTTTCCATTGTCATAGCGATGAAGTGAGATGTAGAGAACGCTGGGGTCATTGTAAAACACTTCCTGGGTGCCGTTTCCATGGTGAACATCCTAGCAAACAGAAAGAGGGAACACATTTGAATATTACACATACCAATACCAAAGAAGATACATTCAAATTAGGGAAGCAGCAGCTTTGTTTAAAGGGACCTGTCTAGGGAACCGTATGTTTGACCACGTACTGTCAAAGTGCTCTTGAACAAGGCACTGAACTCCAACACTATGATACGTTAAATGTTGAATAATTTCACTGTAGGAGAAATATAGGATCTCTGATTTCACAGTATAAACAACAGCAGTGAAGCCTCCAGCAAGAGGCCAACTCACCCAGTCCACGATGAGGACCTTGCTGACGCTGAGCTTGTGTTGGAGCTGCTTGGCGGCTATGGCCACAGAGTTGAAGTAACAGAAACCCCTTATGGACAAATAAAGACAGGATGAAGTTGGAAGGCAGTGATTGAGAAAGCAAATACTTTAAAAGGATAGTTTAGATAGTTTAAATTATGATTGTATGATGTACTTAACTGCAGCCAGTGTAATATTATTCAGTGCTATAAGCAACTGTCTATTTCTCCAAACTTGTGGCGTGCAGACCACCATCTACTGCAGGAAATATGCTTAAGTATCTCAGAATAACAACAGCTATACCTTTAACTGAGAAAAGAAAATGCTGAATGTCTTTTTTAAATGTCTTGTTTTTTTGCTCAATTATAGAAAGAGGGATGTACAGTCAGTCAGGAATACTGGATGACTAAGCTTTGGCTGTCTGATGTGTCTGATAGCTTTACAAATCTTATTTTGTTTTAATGTTGCCCACAACTATTCTTCAGCAGAGCATTCATCCACTAATGTATATTATGTCATTAATGTGAAATGGCAAACAGTAGAGTAGTTGTACATGATTGTACTGATAAATAGTAAGAAGAATATAAAAAAGTATAGCAAAGGGAAAACACATACACAAACAAACTATTCATCTTCCTTATTGTGTCCCTTTTCTCTGTCACATCATAAGTATCATCCACAGAGAAGCTGCTGACAGTGCAGCAAATGAAGAACAAAGCAGTGCGGCGGGGCTGAGCATGTGAGTGACACACACACACACACACACACACACACACACACACACACACACACACACACACACACACACACACACACACACACACACACACACACACACACACACACACACACACACACACACACACACACACAAACACACACTTACATAGGATTGGAGGGGTCTGCGTGATGCCCTGGCGGTCTGACCACAGCAAAGCCGTTCTGTGCAGAAGAAGAAGAAGACTCTATTAATCAATGTTTGACAGGATACAAAGTTAAGCTGGTAAGAAACTAAGCTCTTTCAAAGTTGAAGGCTTACTGTATATGATGTATAGGAACATGATAAGTTTGGCGCACAAATAAAGACAAATCTTCATTAAAGAAAACACATATTCAAATATTATTTAGATATTGATGGGGTTGTATTTTAAGTAGTTTATAAGCACTTTATTCAATAATATAACGGAAAACCATTGTAATTAAATGGCAAAAAACATATTCTAACTAAAATAACACATGCTGTAGGTTCTTTGTTATTTTTGACGGTTCACATACAGTATGACTGCAAATCTTATCATTTATATATATTTATATATTATTATTATTATTATTATTATGTAACTTAGCTACACTTAAATATCGTAAATAGGCCTACTAGTGCAATAAGGGGTTAAGTATTTTGCCTAAGCACTTTTCAATATGGGGCTGGGAATTGAACCACTAGCCCTACTGAGCCATAGCCTGCCCAAAAATAAGAATTACGTTAAGCTGTCATTTTTGTCACTCCACCACCGAGTTCTTAATTTTGTAAACATGAGGTCAAATACATGACATCTTGCAATGTAAAGACAATACTTCATGGAGGCCATTCAAGTTACTTATTATATTGCATTGTAAATAAGTATAGAGTATACATTCCCTGCCATATGTATAGCTTGGAAACAGCTGTTCTGAAGTGGAGTGGTTGATCCTGTGGTTTTGTTCGACCACTGCTCGGTATAGACTGAGCTTTAGTGGCCTGCCTTGTTTTACATCGTCTTTTTGTTGTTTTTTCTTTAGGTTAGTACTGTGTGGTTTGTAGCTACGAGCTTCAAGTCAATCATATTTTTGACCAATCTGAATAAGAAAACAAGAATAAATTCATGTTTAGCAAAGGAAAGCCACGATGAGACAGGAAAAGTCTTTCCTGAACCTTTTCTTTGAAGTGGGCTAGTGGGACGAGTAATACTCTGGTGTATATTTCCCTTTAGAACACTAAGTCACACAAACAATTTCAACTGGGACATGTCTCCATGCTTTAATGTTCAAAAATGTCTTTATTGTTCTCATACTGCCTGTGCTGCAACACCTCTTTTCACCCTCTGTCTGAAACCAGAGCCCAGTCTGCTCTCATTGGCTAGCTGGCCGGCTCTGTTGTGATTGGTCAACCGCTAAGCGATGTCCCACACCTTAGACTATCACGTACTATGTGTTGGAGTGCTAGCCAATAGAAGCTGAAGGCAGGGGGGGAGTGTGTGGGAGGGAAACTCCCTCTAGATGGAGCACATGTAATCTGGAGATGACAGATGGACGTGCGGAGCTTTCTGTTGCTCACCTTTAGCTCTCCTTTGGCCACTCTGATGGCCAGCTCCACCACGCTGCCTGCTGCCATGCGTGACGCCGTTGAAGTGTGCGACTCGTTCCAGATGGTGTCATTATCAACCTGCCAAATGTGAGAGACAAATGATGAAGGCCACTGAGTGACTGAATAAAAACAAACAGTGTGGACATATTTATAATATCTGATCCCTGTGGGACAATAACAGAAAACTGAAGGCTTTCTCTTGGACAAGGAGGACCAATCACACAGATGTGGGGTCCAGATCAAAATAAATCCTTTTTTATTTTGTGTCTCTTTATTTGTTCACAAACTAGCATATAGCACATCTGGCTTTGACAATTAAATCTGAGGCATTTATTTTATCCCCGGTCACGGACATGTTGCTCTCATTAGTTCTGAGTTGTCATGGTCCGACACGGACTGTCAGCCAAACATAAGCCAACTCTCTTTTCCTCTTTCCTTTCCTTTCTGTTTCTCTCTCTTGTCTGTTGCTTTGCTTTGAAGAAATGTCATCTTTCATCAATGCAGTTTTGCATAGCTTTCATTAAGAGCTTTTGAGAATAACAGTATGATCAAAAATAGATTCATATGTGTGTGAGTGTGTGTGTGTGTGTGTGTGTGTGTGTGTGTGTGTGTGTGTGTGTGTGTGTGTGTGTTTTCTCTTACCCCTACTCCCCCACATGGTAACATCACAAACATCCTTTGAGAGAGGATTCCTGAGAAAACAGAAACATAAAACATTTTAAGTGTATTCAGACTTTCTCATTTATATATTTTATGGTTTTCTACATTATTGTTTTATGTCAAGAAGACAGTTGTGAATAAAGTACTGCATTCATACTCTTAGTTAAGACAACATTGTTGAAGTACAACAAGTATATACACTAATTCGGCACAACAGCCAATTATATATATTATATTACTGGATTTCATAATACAATGCATTAATGTGTCAGTTTGTTAAGGTAAGGCATATTTTTACAATTTTGTATCTACTTACTCAAGAATGGTTTTAGCTTAATCGATAATATTTCATGATCAGTTTTTCTTTAATGTTGTTTTGTTAGTATAAAGAATGAAAAAGGTAAGAGTAAGAGTCTGATGGATAATAATAATAATAATATAATATTTTAATAATATGAATCCTTTATCGTTCATCAGAGCTCTGTCTGGGAAGTGAGGCACTAGTTACTAACACATTAAGACATGAAGTATCAGTGTGAGGGTCTGCGTACCGGCCAGTTTGCGGTTGTCCAGTTTGAGCCTGTTGAGCGGGTTGGTGCCGTAGAGCAACACGTGGCGCTCAGTGTGGACCGACTGCAGCTCCTCCAGAGTGGCTTTGCGACCACGAATAGTCTGTATGAACGCAACAGTTGAGGTTGACGTTAGTAATATAAACGTGACATAACATAAGCCATCATATTATGCATATCAATGATGTCAAAATAATAATGTTAAACTAGACAGAAAGCAAGATTATCTTTCAACCTCTCTATTTTCAGACAGATATATACAATTCGATTTTCTAAGAAGTTTCTGGTCGTACCTCACACTGCCCCCTCAGGCCTCTCTCCTGCAGTCTTGACCAGATGCTCTGTATCCTCCCAGCATGCTCTGGGTGACTGCTGTTGTCTCCACATGTACACTGGTGCTTCAGCATCTGAGAGTCATAAACCAGGCCTGCACACACACAAAATCTGAATTAATTTCCACATTCATTTTGTACAAGCAATATAGAGTATATTGAAGTTGCGATAGGTGACATTATTTCCTATATATTCATAGTTTAGCATATTTTTTGGCATTCAAAGCAGAGTTTTTTCAGAACAAAATAAAATGTATTTATTTATCATTATTATTATTATTGCGATAATTATTTGGGACGTCATTTTTTTAGGATGGGTAAAAACAAGCTACAACGTCCATATTCACACCCTGAATGCAGTTATCTAATCTGTTAGGAAACCCCTGAGCCATAGGGTCACCCAGATTTAAATATATTTAACAAAATCATATAATTATGTATTTTATTACCATATATTAACATATGTGACTCACCGGTGGTGAAGCGTGTTTTGCTGCTGGTCTCCTGTGCAGTTAGGCTCAGGGTTTTCTCAGGCAGAGTAAGACAGGTGGAGGCCGGGGATGACTGTGTACGTGACAGGGGGCGATGGAGCCCCAACCCACTGCCAACCCCCCCACCGCCGCGTAACATGGGCACTGCCAGGGTCTCCATCTGTCTATGCAGCTGCTGCAGTTGCTTCTGCTGCTCCCACAGCAACGACTACAAGAAGAGCAAGCGTGATACAGATGAAAAAGATTCAAGTCATAAATACAAATATAACCTAATAACATAAAAATAATACGAGACACAGTTAATATGAAAGTGTAGAACAGAAACAGTTAAAATGTTGTTCTTCTTAACCTGGAGTGGCCACATTCATATGTAGGTTTTAAACTAAATGTGGACTTTATTAAGTGAAATTATCTCTGTCTTGCTTTCTGGTGCAGAAAGCAATATTTGATCATTTGTGTTTTAACTTCACTTTGTGTGTCCTCTTAGACTATGCATGGTATTAGAGTTCAAAAGTATTACATTATTTAAATTGAAATTGATTCTAACAGCAGCAGATACAGAAACACTTATAAGTATGTGGGCCCACCAATAAAATACTAATGTGAAATATTTACCTGTCTGTAAGCGCTGCATAGTAATGTTGATGGACACTTTTATACATTTCTATGATAAATGGTTTGTTTGTGTCTAAAAACACAAATTCCTGCTAGTGATAATGGTACAGAACTATGTCTTTACTAAGGCTTGGCCAATGACGCCTTACATTTTTCTGTATGGCCAAACATCTGAAGGTTTGGCCACCTCTGAATGTTATGAGGATAACATTGAGTTCCATCGCTACACATGTGGCATGCAGCTGTACATGGCTCTCTAAGTGATATGTATTCAAGACTGATATACAGTGCTGGAAGCCACAGAACTCCCTCCAGCTTAATGTCAATAAAATCTCAGATGGTTTTATTCAGCCGCTCTGATTTGACCTGCTCCATCGAGAGCAGTCTGGGTCTGTCAATATTAAGTTGCTCTGAATCTGGAAGTCATTTTTCTCCCTTGAAAACAGGTTACTAAAACTATTCACTAGCTTCCAACAAAGCCTGATCCTCACTGTCTGGTTTTTCTGATCAGTGACTGACACATTTTATGAAAGAGTAACAGTAACCTGTATCCATACCATGCTGAAATAACTACTTTGATGTAATGAGTGCTTGTCAAACAACAGAACCATGGAAGAGGATCATGCTGGTGTTAGGCTGCCACCTACAGGACAGTTTGATGAAGAGCAGGTGGAGTTTCATTTCTGTGTAGCTCATGAGATACTAACCTGGTTGAGTATGAGTGCATGTTGCAGGTTCAGTTGCTCTTCCTGGCTCTTGGATGCTGTTGACTCCGCCTCCCTCAGGGACTCCGCCCTCACTCTGCTCTGATAATTTGGCTCTGTGGGCGGCGTCTCTCCGCCGTCCTCTGAGTCCATGTCCTCAGAGGGGATCTGATGCAGCCGGGGCTTCTCGCTGGACTTAGACATCAGCTACAGATTGAAAAAAGGAACATTTTATTTAAATAACACTTTCAAAAACAGTTAACAATTCCTTCGAAAGACAAAGCAAAGCAAAGGCAGTCTAAAAGGCAATATTCAGGATGTATCATCGCTGTATTTAAGGTGCACATGTTGGCAAGAGTTTGAGTCGTTCCTTCTATTAAGAAAGTTCAATCATAGTTCCTTAAATAAGTCTATCAAATGTGATAGACACACATAGGGCCACACATAGGGCCACACATGTTATAGACACACATAGGGCCACACATGTTATCTGTGTGGCCCTATTACCGAAACAACAACTTTTAACCCCAAGGTTATTGCATAATAATTATGCCTTTTATTATTACTGTCTTTCATTACAGAGTCCTGGCTTCAAACTTATAGTCGGCCATTTTCAGATTGTTTCCCAATTACAATACTGGCATTTAATATTTATAAAAAAAATTGTTTTAACCAATAACCACAGTGATATATGTAAACAAACTGCCAGTTAAAGGGTTACAATTTGAAAATTATTAATTTGCCTCCCATTCCCTATGAATAACTCAGATATGATCAGAGCCCCTTTTAAACACATTTCCCATTAATGCCATCGGGTCATACATACAGGACCCTCTGAAGATATTCTTAATGTGTGTCAAAGAATAGATTTCAAAATACTGCTGCTGGTTTATAAAGCATTGAATGGTTTAGGCCCAAAATACATTTCTGACCTCCTGCTAAATTATGAACCATCCAGAACTCTCAGGTCTTCAGGGACTGGTCAGCTTTCTGTCCCCAGAGTCAGAACTAAACATGGAGAAGCAGCGCTCAGTTATTATGCTCCAAATATCTGGAACAAACTCCCAGAAACCTGCAGGTCCGCTGCAACTCTTACTACTTTTAAATCCAGGCTGAAGACTTTTCTTTTTGCTGCTGCTTTTAATTGAACTATTCATATCTTAGACTGCACTGTAACTTTTATTATCTTTGCTTTTTATCTTTGCTTTTAAATGAGTGTTTTTACATGTCATTTTATAATATGTTTCTTAATGCTCTTAATGTCTTTCACTTTTGTAAAGCACTTTGAATTGCCTTGTTCTTGAAAGGTGCTATATAAATCGCCTTGCCTTGCCTTGCCTTGCCTTGCCTTGCCTTGCCTTGCCTTGCCTTGCCTTGCCTTATTGATATGTGTAGATTTGACCATGTGTATGTTTTACGTATTTCTGTATGGAATTTGTAAAAGATGGGAAAACTAATTACCCTCTGGGACAATAAAGACTATTTCTCAAAACGTTTTTTTGATTATTCTTCATGGGTTTGTGTATTCACTACTCCATACCTTGCCCAGGTGAGATAGCCTCTCCAGTAGTTGTGTGTTGTGCTGCTGTTGGAGGAGATGTGAGTGAAGGGTCCGCGTGCTCTGGGGGAGGGGCTCCGAGCGTGTTCGGCTCAGGGGCTTGTGAGGATGAGCGCCTCCAGAGGCCATGTGATCTAACTGGGGGGCGAACTGTAGTGGGACGGAGTCTAAGCCTTGAACTGGTCGAAGACAAAAAGGAGAAGAAACTAAATCAGTTTCTGCAAATGGAAACAGAGTAACATGTATGTACACAGACATGAACAACCAATGGCTATAGCAATGTAAAAATTGCACCTGCTGCCTTGTAAATCAATTGAATTGAATGTTCTTTATTTACCTTTCAATATAATATATTTCAAAATATAACAGATCATTTTACTTATTACAGTATGTGTTGCTTTGTCAAAAAGTAGTTACCACTAGTAACCACTAGACAGTGCTCTAAAACCTGAGACAATAGTGAGAGTAGACTCATGTATAACTTTCCCTTTGTGGCTATTAACATTTTGTATTGTATCTTTTTCGTGTGCACTTAATCCTACTCTGATATTAACATCTGTTATAGAATGCAAACATATTGTTTCCTAATCAGAGTTTCAACATCCTAAACTGGTGAGCTTCTGGCAGTATACATACAGTATTTGGTGTGCAGTAGACTGTGTGTGTTGTCTCACCTGTGAGAAGCGGAGTGTGTACCAGTCCCGAGGACTCCAGGATGATGACAGGCAGATGAGGGTTCAGCTGCCCAGCCTGGTCCTCTCTGCTCAGGGGGAGGTAAACCGTTGAGCCCCCGGCTGTAACTACGGGCACACGGCCCAGCCTGAGAGAGGACATCTCTCCTTCAGCCTGCACACACAGATAAACAGCTTTTATAGCAACAGATCACTTTCTTTTCTTATCAAGCTCCACTTTTGTGGAATCAGCTTCCAGTTTGTGTTCGGGCGGCAGACACCCTATCCGTTTTTAAGAGTGCGCTTAAGACCTTCCTTTTTGATAAAGCTTATAGTTAGGGCTGATTAGATTCAGCCCCTAGTTTTGCTGATATAGGCTTAGTTTGTCGGGGGACATCTTACTTCTTCCTTCTCTCTGTCTATACCTGTGTACTCTCATGTTCCGATTAACCCAGCTTCCCCAAATTTCTTTCTTTTTGGTGTCTATATACGCCGGGATCCGGAGTCATGGATGATCCTGCGGTCCTGTGTCATGGATCGCGAGTCCTGGATCTTGAGTCGTGGCTGTGGTCCTGGATCATAAGTCCTGGATGGATATCCTCGTGGATTCATCTTCCTATTATACACACATGCATTTCCAAACATTTGGACTACCTATGGTGCAAATGTATTATCTTTTCAATTTACACACGGCATCTATTGCACGTCTGTCCGTCCTGGGAGAGGGATCCCTCCTCTGTTGCTCTACCTGAGGTTTCTCCCATTTTTCCCTTTAAACTGTGGGTTTTCTCTGGAAGTTTTTCCTTGTACGATGTGAGGGTCTAAGGACAGAGGGTGTCATATTGTCATACTGATATTCTGTACAAACTGTGAAGTCCACTGAGACAAATGTAACATTTGTGATATTGGGCTATATAAATAAACATTGATTGATTGATTGATTCCTGATTTGAGCTTTGATGGAGTATCTACAGTTGGTCTGGGACTGAGACTGAGACTCTCAAATTTGTGAATGAAGAATTTAAGATCATTTTTTAAAAGCGTGGCTTAATGGATTTGTGTTGGAAAAAACATTGTTTTGCCTGTAGTATCCAAACCTTAAATGGAGCAGATCACTGCGTTATAATAAATCACTTTTACGAAACAACTATACAAATTAGTTTCAGCTGAGTGTTTACCCTGGCATTGGCTGGCAGTCCCAGTGTGATGGTGGGCAGTGTGGAGGGACTCTGGATGGTGAAGTTAGCCAGAGTGCCGTCTCTGAGTAGCAGCCTCTGCGCCTGTAGATGACAAACATCCAACACAGCACCTTTATCTTCAAATCCAAACTTAGCATTAAAGACATGAGCTGGTTATGTATCCTATAAAACATATGTTAAACTCATTTAAATAATTACATTTAAATCGTGTTACACTAAACTGTAAATGTAAACATTATAATATCTTAAAATAAAGAAATATTCAATTTAAACTTCTAATTTAGTTTTTATTGTTTAAAGCATTAAATAATTATTTGGCCATACTGCTCCATTAACTTGTTTTATAACATGGCCACACATGTCAAATGTCATGTTATAAAGCCTATTGCATTGAAAAGGGTTTGCTGTCTCGACACTGTAGAATGACGAGTCAGCAATCTGCGGCAGGTGTGACACAGCAGGTTGAGTGGTTGTGATTAAATGAATAATGTATGAACAGCTGACAAACTCAATGTGCTCCAATGTCGTTGTTTTAAACATTTCATTACTCAGCATCTGGGTGCAGCTCATTGGCATGGTCGAACCGTGTACTTACTTGCTTAAATCGTTGTTTAATAAAGAGTCTGTCAGATTATTAGAGTTTTCTTTTTATCTATCCATTTCCTCTGATTTTGTAAATATTTAAAGAGAAACTTCTACTTGAGTGATATACCTTTCTTGTTTACGGTAAAGAATCCTAAGTAAATGCAATGTTTAGAGGTGTATTCTGCACTACTAACTGCCTACAAATGTAAACTAAAATAGACAAGGAGAAACTGAGAGCAGGATGCATCTGGCTCAGATGAAGATGACTTTATCTTCTAACACTATGCGCATGGACTTTTTGGTATTAAGTAAAAGTACTAATACCACAGTGTAAAAATACTCTGTTACAATTAAAGATCCTGCATTTAATATGTTACTTAAGTAAAAGTAATTAAGTATAATCTGCAAAATGTACTTAATGCAAAAGAAACCTAAATGTAAATAGATTCCAATAAGCTACAACTCAGTCTGCCAACTGATCATATGTCTAATCATGTAGCTTTAACTGTATAAACTGTTGGATATTTAAATACATAACAAAAATCTTTAGTTTTTTATGCAAAAAGTCTTGATTATTAAAGTAACTAGTAAATACAGCTGTAAGATAAAATGTAGTGCAGGACATGTACATCATTATCCTTTGAATTGTAGGAGTATAAGTATTTAGTGGCATGGAAAGAAAATACTCAAGTAAAGTACCTTAAAGTGGAACTTCAGTAGAATACTTGAGTAAATGTACTTAGTTACTGTCCATCACTGTGTTTTAGTTGGTTTTATTGTATTACCAACAACATGTTTGCTGCTCACCTCATGCGAGAGGCCGCCTGCAGAGGGCAGCATCCCGTTCTCATGCGGCAGGCTGTCGTTGGGGGAGCTGCAGCCGGAGGCCGGAGTGCTGCTGCTGCTGGGGGACGAGTCTGCAGGGAGACAGGCGGTGTGGACAATATGGTTCTGCATCTTTATCATATTTCCATTATATTATATTTGATCAGATCAGCACATCATTTCTTAAAATAATAGGAGGAAAAAATGAAAAGTCACTGAATAACACAGTATGAAATAACATTCATGCATCAGCACTCAGATGTGTGTGAGTGTATTTACCCAGTGTGTCAGGCACTCGGTGCCTCACAGTGGCTGGAGCGCTCTCTTTGCGGGTGAGTGGGCTCTTGCGTGTGTTTAGGTGTTTCTTCAGCTTGTGTTTCACCTTCAGATTGGGCTCTGACGCTAAACAAATTAAAGCAACAGGGGGAATGTTACTTCATGCAATTTCTTGCCAACCATAAAGTTGACCCTAAAAAGATGACAGGCTGTGATTACGCTAGAAAAATGTGTCTTTTATTTTGGTTAGTTTATCAATGCTGCAACCCTTTTATATGAAGTAGGGAGTCGGACGAAAGGTTCCGAAACAACTGTTCAAACACAGTAACAAGTTGGTAGGGAAAGACTGAGACTTGCCATTTCAATAATAACATTTTCAATTCATACTTTTTAAATTTCTATCCTGAACATTTGAATGAGTCTGACTAAGTCACAGTGACGGTTGGATGTTAGATGTTCACCTGCTCTGCGCAGTGGCGTCCGTTCTGATCCCTCAGAAGGCTGAGATGGAGAGGAGCCCGGGCCCTGGGAGGACAAACTGGGGTCTGGGCCCAGCTTTCTGAAAACACAAGGCACACACACAATTGAACATACAACCATTAGGGCGTAGAAACAGGGGGGGCATGAGGACGTGAGCAAGTCATTGGTAGAAGAAGGCTTTAAAAAGAAATATCAATATTGGCCAAACATGAGCAGGGCCTTTGGTTTGTTACATACACATAATTTTAGCACGTCATACATTTACCTAAGTCTAGTTGCAAAATGCAGGCGTATCAGATATAGGCAAACATCCAAGTACTTTCCAAGTGAAAAATCTTCAAATTCAGATTTTAGAGTTGACAAGGAATCAAAGGGCAATTTAAGATTGATCAGAGTGTGGAGTGTAGATGTAGACATGTTTTATAATCAATGTGTTCATGATGTATTTTTGTGTAGTGTTTTGATAATCCCCCTTTGTGCTCAGTTGATATGCATTGTGTGTTACCTGTAAGCAATAGGAGTTCCATTTAGCGTGTTGGAGGTTGTTCTCTCCAGCGCCTGTTTCTGCTTCTTAAGAATCACTTCCTGCAGCTTCTGTTTCACCAGGGAACTAGCGACTGCACCTGTCAATCAAAAACACACACTCAGACGAAGGACACACCTACTGCTTCATCACAGTTATAAAATATAGGTCAAAGATCACAAGAACAATACTTAGGAGGGCTTATGTAGAGTATGGATACATCAGTGTGGGATGAAGGGTTAGGTCACTGCCATCTCTGAAGCCTCTATCACACATATTTCCCAGTCAATGACTGGGATCACCTCTAAGGCAGCGTTGGGGATTTCCACTACTCACAGATGCCCTATATTCAGGAACATTTCCTTAATGTGCCTTTCAACACATGCCATGGCAGGACAACCAGTAGAAGTCTGTAATAAAAATCATTCGAAGAAAAGTAGTAGTAGAAGAAGAAAAAGAAGAAAGAGAAGGAGAAGACTAGATGTATGTGTATGTATGGCCAATGCTACAGTGACCATACATGTCAGCACAAGATCATGTTAAATTGGTTTGATTGTTGATTTTTAGTCTGCATCTCTCAATAATGGCCAATGGCCAACGGGCCAATGCGAGACTCAGCAGTGACTAAGGAAGCTGTCTCTTATTACTTTCAGGAACATGGCTAGCAATACTCTTGTAATTTATTTATTTCAACTTAAGACAATTAACAAGTACTGGCATGTTGTGATTGGTTTGCATGCTCCATGTGACGGAGACGTAGATCTTTAAGTGCAAGTCTCTGTAATGTTACTGTTTTATTGTACTGGCTGAGGTTACCAGGTCTTGAGGTGGGAAATTGGCAGTACAGGATTTCTCTGAATATGAATCCCTGCTGTTATTCACACATGACCCCAAGCAGGAAATGTTCCCGGAAATGTCAGTGTGGAAGGGACTTTATGTTTGCTGCAATTTCAGTGTGTGCCGTTGTGTGCACACGGAGGTGACAGGAGGTGCTAGGAGTGATCAAGTCAATATTGACCCAGTGACATTATTTGCCCAGACCTAGCGCTAAATTTAACTCCACTGTTGTAGCTCCACTTGTCAGGTTATATTTAGGTCTCATCTCAAAGCAAAGCCAGTTGAAAGTGGAGTAACACCATTAAATAAAGATGAACATGAACTCTTACGGGGACTTTCCTCTTCGGTTAAGATTAGCACTCTGGGCCATAATTACTTTTAAAACCATGGAAATAGCTTTATATAGCGCGCAGTGGATATTCAGTTACAACTTCAGATGTAAACTTAAAGTCGTAGTAACATACTCAACGTTAAATAAGTGTGTGACTCACTCTGTTGACTCTTGTCTTTGTGCTTTAGCTGCTGAAGCTCATGCTGTTTCTCGTGGTGCTCCTGCTCTCGCCTCCTCTGCTCCATATTAAACTGAAAATAAACACATATATTTATAGCAACATAATCTATGGACCTTTTCCAAACAAATGTGTCTTTCTTCAGAGATTTAATAGGGTATGTTATCTTTTACATAATTTACCCGAATGTGCTGGTGCAGTTGCTGTTGTGAGAAGGAGGTGCGGGGCTGAGGGGAGAAGGGGGTGAGGAGTAGAGGCGGGTGCAGAGGGGTGAGGAGCGCCGTGTCCGATCCAGGGCGCATCCCCCGCTCTCCCACCCTGAGGTCCATGGGAAACAAGGCCGCACACGACACCGGCACTGCTACCGGGGAGTCTGGGGAAAGAAGGAGAGGGTGGTGTCAATTTGATTCATCCCTAACAAAGGGCGTGGATATACACAACACTACCACAAACCCCACCTGGGAAACAATGTAAACAGAGGCTAAAAAAAACATAGTTTTGAGTACAAAAGAATGATGTGATAAATAACTAATAGAAAAAGTATATAAGCAGACAAAGCTCAAAATGTTGTGTTATTGTTGTAGATCCACTTAAAAAAAATTGAAGATCATTGAATTATCTGACACAGTAGACTTATGTTTCAATTGAATATACTGTGACAGAGTAAACCTAACTTAAGACAAGACAGTCTACTGGGTAAACTATGTTTCAGTCATCATGATTACAATAAATTCAGAATGAAAATAACGGAGAATAATATCCCTGCCATTGTCACGTAAAGGAAGTCGATGAATGGGATTTTTTTCGGCGCTTTTATGTTTTCTTAAATCCCAAAATCTCCTTAACAGTTTTTTCACACTTTGTTGTCCTCCTCTGTAGTGGTTGCTTGTTTATTCATTGTTCCTTTCCTGTTTTGTTTAAGGTTTCTATTTTGTGTAGTATTTTTCTATTTATATTGTGTGCTTAAAAAACATTTGTTTAAATATATTACAGTTGTAAAGAATATAAGGTCTAAAAATATATATTTTTTAATTTGGTGCTGAATTCCTTCTGTAATAGAAAAACCATGCATGACAAACATTTGCAACATTTTTAGCCCAAAATGCTTTGGCCAAAATGATTTGAAACCAGCAAAGTAACTTCCTGACAGCAATTACAAACTGCAGATCAAACTAAAAGAGATCAAATGGAAATGTACATGTTGAGACAGAGAACATTTGCAAATTGATAAGTTCTTTCTTTATTTTACTTTCTGAGAAACTCTATCGCTAACTCCGTCTGACACACACACACACACACACACACACACACACACACACACACACACACACACACACACACACACACACACACACACACACACACACACACACACACACACACACACACACACACACACACACACACACACACACACACACACACACACACACACACACACACACACACACACACACACACATTTCCATGTGCTTTGCATGCTCTTGGGGTTATTTACATTGCATGTCTGAGTCAATGGGAAATATTGCCTCATCCAGTGCTAAAAACAGGATCCAGGAAGGGAACAACTTGGGAAAAGGCTGAGGGTGGTTTCTGAGACACACACACACACGCACGCACGCACGCACGCACGCACGCACGCACGCACGCACGCACGCACGCACGCACGCACGCACACACACACACACACACACACACACACACACACACACACACACACACACACACACACACACACACACACACACACACACACACACACACACACACACACACACACACACACACACTACAATAAACCAGCAAACACTCGCACACTTCCACATGTGTTACATTCATACACAGCTGCACACACAAGACAGGCTTGAGCAAACACCTATTGCACAAACCTGCCTCAAAGCAACACTTTACAACACACACAGAGCGGGCCTTGAAATAACTCTATGTGACATCATCTCCGTGCTGCTGTGCCTGGCGCTCAGATGTCAGGCTGCAGTGTGTGAAGTAAATGTCACTCATTGAGGGGCTTGGCCTGATGCCAACAGCAGCACTGGAAATGGCTGAAAGGGGATAGAAAATAAAATAATATACAAAAGAGGGATATGTGTGTTGTTTCTACTTGTGGAAACACACAATGAGCTTGAGTTACTGGTCTCATTAGCATCCCTGCTTTGGGTAATGTGACACAGCAGCGTGTGTGTGCAGTATCAAAACTCCTCCTCCATATTAGGAGGTACGAATTCACAGAGACAGTCTGAATGCCGGCCGTGGCAGGAATGACAGAAATCCTCTGGCAAACATACAAACACACACCAGCAGCTATGTACACACATTCTCTATAATGACAGCAAGGAATAACAAAGCTATTATTCTGAGGAAGAGGAGAGGAGAACATGCTTATACAAGGAAACAAAGGCTGCTACAGTACAGACAAACACACACCGTCGGGAACACCAGTCTCTTATGCCTTGCCTCCCAGGGGTTATAAATAGCAAAACATACACTAGTCCAACATTTACCTACACAGGGCCTTTTGTTTCTCGAGGGGAAAGCACACACTTTTAGAGTAACCCAGTAATGTCACCTCCAGTTTCCAGTTAAGCCGACAGAAATTGATGTAATAATGAAAGTGCTGAGAAAGCAGGGTAAAAGGATTTAGCAGTAATATTATTAAGTATGCCATATGGGTGCCCCCTTTTTTTAAATAGGTCATGTTGGTTTTCTTTTCGTGATTCTTTGTGAAGAGACTCAGTTTTACATTTCTGTAAATCATTGATTAAAGTTAAAGAATTGGTATGTTAGTCAACTAAGAATGTATTGTGTTGAGGAGGGCTCTAATATGTAAACAAAGGTGAGAGTGTGAGTTATAGACTAAACACCAGTTTTCCTTTTTTTTTTAAGTCTTAGTCCTTTGGTCCTTGTACTTGGTACTTTTGATCATAACTAGTACAATAGTCCTGTTTTTTAAGTTGTAGTTGTTAATAATGTCTTGGCATTTGAGGACTATCTTGATGGAAACTGTTGACATTTATTTATCTGATTATACAGAGTATTACGTGTCTTCTAATTTCAGTGTATTTAATGTCAGTGCTGCTCATAATAGCTTCATCTTGGAATAAATGTGTGAAGACAAACTTAGTCATAGTTTGTCTTCACAAATGTAGCACTGCTGTAAAGAGGTTTCTCACTTAACACTGTGTGTTCTAATAATTTAGCAAATGTCTCTTTGCTGTACATAGAACTGGGTCCTTCAATACAGAAATAATGCGTCTGACCACAGAGCCACCCTGCTGCAGTCAGTGGATGTATGAGGTCTTTAAGAATAACTGATAATAACAAGGTTCCCATGTAGCCAACATGACTTTAAGTCCAGAAACAATGTAGTGGTTAGGTCGCTGGACCTTTGCGACCGCATTTAATCCCTCCACAGTCTTCCTCTCCTGGGTCTCTCCGAGTAATGTGAGGCTGTAATGTTTTTAGTTCTGTTAAACAAGGATATTATGTCAAGGTTCATTACATCTGCGTGCTATACTCCGGGAAGAATAACACATTTTGACCCTGTGGTTGTGATTTTGTGTTGCTTGCATTTAAATAGCACTGTTTTCATGTGCAGAAAAAAAATATGGGAAGGCATGTACTGGAATAACTAACAAAAGCATGCGTGCACGTGCAGACACAGTACCAAGTCGATGACTAAATTCTGTGATGGAAGTGTAGTTTTTTTACACTGGTTCTCGGGGCTTGAGAACCAGTTGTCCCTTAATATTCCTTGATAATGTTCTTGATGATAATGTAATCCTTTGTACACAACTATTCTGCGCTGAAATCGACAAGAGATTAGCTTTATAACAACACAGACCTGCTTGGCAAAATAATGGCGATAACATTAACAAAGCAAGGTTTCATTATGTTACCTGTACATTAGTATGTGTTTAAGATTTATTCTTTAACAATTGCGTTTGTTTTTCATTATGACATTATTTCATACATTTTAAAAATCAGTATGCAACAGCAACAAAAGGAGTGTACATAGAATTACATGTATTCAATTTTATTTTTGACCACCGTATAAAATTGTGTATAGAGACTCATAGAACTTCACTAGAGTTGCCATAATATACAAAAACATTTTTGTAACTCTAAAGCAATGTAAACAACAGTTAATTAGAGAGACTGTTCAAGTGTTGTAGCTGCTCAAGGTGTGTCATTTTGGACCAGGTGCTGTGCGTTGTGTTATCAAAATGCGATTGTTGTAACCGCAGGTCTAGTCCCCTTGAAACAGTGTGTGTGTTTGTGTGTGTGTGTGTGTGTGTGTGTGTGTGTGTGTGTGTGTGTGTGTGTGTGTGTGTGTGTGTGTCTTTCAATGCATCATTATGGAAATCACCAACGACACACTGAGATAAAGCGTGCAGTTGTTAAAGAGACCGTTGGGAAGTTGCTGATTTATCGGAAAGATTAGGTAGATTAGGAACATGTTCTCCATACAGACTACATGAAATAATTGTGCATGTTCTTGTGTGTTTGTACTTGTGTGTTGACTGACAGAGCGGCAAGACATTAGGTAATCCCTTCATACTGATTCCTCCCCTTTCCATTCTTTTATTTGTAACTTGTCATCTGCTTAGTCCGGACTCGTTCTACAGGTAAGACAAGGATATACAAAGGTCCTCTGAACCTCTCTTTGTTTCTATTTTCCTCGATCTCTCACTCCCTTTATTCCCTTATATGGACAGATGTGGACAGATGTGGACAGGATGAAGGTTAAGAGAACAAGGGCAAAATAACTGGGAAAAAATACCCAATAACAATGAACTAAAAAACTAGAATGGCACTGAGGGAGCGAGGGTTCCATCTCCAGAGTTAGATTAAGAGTGCTTTCTGACTTCTGTGGGAACAAAAAAGCTACAATGAATTCAAGTTGTATTTTGTTGCTAAGAGACGTTGATAGCTCCTCGAGTCTTTGTTGCTTCTTAAACTGAGTTGTATAGTGTCATTTGTAGAACTATTTCAACACTTTTGAATGTTGACCAATGAATACACAAGTTAATCATCATTTGTGCATCAACGCCATAATCTGGATCGGCTCCAAAATGTAACGGGTTCTTCCTTGGCCCATGCAACACCCTTCCATTAAAGGTGGGGTAGGTAATTTTGGAGAAACCACTTTGAGTGCGCTAGAATTTGAAAATACACAACCGGAAAAAATCTGCCACTTCCTTACAGAGCCCCTCCTCCAACACACACAAACGTGCACATGACCAATGAGGGCACGAGATAAGTTTGTGCAAAGATGGAAGGCTGACAGGCAGGTAGGCCATCCAGTTATTTTAGTCGGGCCGGCTAACATGATTGGTCGTGCTTTTTACAGTACTACGGCTTCCACAGATGACATTTTTTGTATGGATTTTTTGTCAAAGCACTTAAGATATTCATTGCTATCGGGATGTTAAGAGCATTCCATGGAATATAACAAAAAGTGTATCTCGAGCCGGTTTCTCAAACTTACCTACCCTACCTTTAAGTTTCATACAAAGCGATCCAGTAGTTTTTCCATAATGCACAATCTGGTTGGAAAAAAATGGACGGACCATCATAAAAAAACAAGAAAGTCCTGTTGGTCAGCAATCTTGCATCAACCTGCAGATAAGTCCCTCTCTCTACATGAAGGGGAGCTGACAGCGAGCTTAGGCTGTACAAAGTCAACAACCCACTGTGCAGACGCCACCACTCAGTGTCTTCTCACAGGTCCAAATATAGCTGCTTCTGTTTTGACTGTACCGTGTCCACCAGTGTGTCAAAATCACACGACACCTTTTAGAGGCTTAAGATACTTTCAGGAGATGAATATGTTGTTACCTCTGGGGATCTGTGAGTACAATAAAAGTCTGATGCAAATGAAGGCTGTTTTAGGCAGGGGAAAGTCAGACCAAAATAACAAGACAAGAAAAAGGGTAAAGGATTTAGCAGGAGACAGAGTGGAAAGGACTGGACAACCTGACACTGCTGAGAAAGTCAAGCATTCTCCTCTTGACTCCATCTCCATCACTCCCTTCATCTATTTCTTCTCCTGCTTGGAGTAGAATGCAGCTGTGTTACTACGATGTTTATGTGTGAGTCTGTTGAAAAGCTTATTTGCATAGAATGAACTGCAACTACGCCCGACACGTCTCGTTCTTATCTTTCCACGTGTTCCCCTGCAATAAAAACATCAGATGTTTTCCTAGTAGATTCAATTCAAAAAAGATTGCACATACTTGGAACACATTACAAATCACTATGTGTGTGGGTGTTTATGTGTGTGTTCAAAATAATGACTGATCCAAGTTTATGGCATGTCTTCCCAGCTCTTTGCCAAAGAAAACAGTTCCCATTTCATTTCAAGCAAACAAACGCTGGGTCAAAGCCGCAGGTTCACGTCTGGCTTTTCTTAAGCAAGCAGATCTCCAAAAGAAAAAGAAAACAAGTAGCAAGAATGATAGGGCTTGATGTGAGATTCTCAGCTCTCGTGGACCCACATTACGCAAGAAAGTTTGGGCAAATTAGTTAAGTAACACAAAGATTCTTGAAAACAACCTCTTTCATTATCTAGATTAGATTCAGCGATTTATTAGATGAATTTCTATTTTCATGCATCTTGTGGTCATACATTTAGAAATAATAATAATACATTGGATTTTTATAGAGCTTTTCCTAATGCTCAAAGACACTTTACATAAAATATAAAAGGACATGTATAAACAATACATTAGTTATATGTGAAAGAGCAATGAATATATTAGGGTTAGACCATATTATGGAAATGCCAACGGAAGGGTTAGGGTTTAGGGTTAGGGTTAGGGGTTAGGGTTAACTTTATTTTCGATGAGTACAAACATTTTTTAATTCCAACAATCAGGTTT